>NC_090023.1:97816031-98124698 GCF_037176765.1 Anolis sagrei | reverse complement strand
ACATTCAAAGGACATTCAAAGGCAAGCCAAGTCATTCTACAAAGGGTTTCCCTTTAAAAAAAAACCCAACTCACAACAATAGCATCTATTTACACATTAAACATATTAAGGATCAGAGCATGCCCCAACACCTATAGTTTGATCACAAAAGCAAAGCTCAAGAGAAAAAGAGGTCTGTGAGATAAGGTTTAGCAGCAGTTACAAAGGAAAGGAAATTGAGAGCCCGTTCCAGCTCCCAGAGGGAGGAAATAGCTTAAATGAGCAAAGAGATGAGAAAAAGCAAAGAAGGAGAGAAAGGAGAACAGAAACAAGCATAAGCATACTTGTCTGGAAGCAAGCTTCATTGAAGTCAAAGTGAGGGAGTCATAAATGGGCTTTCATGGCTGGAATCACTAGGTTCTTGTGGGTTTTTTCGGGCTATAGAGCCATGTTCTAGAGGCATTTCTCCTGACGTTTCGCCTGCATCTATGGCAAGCATCCTCAGAGGTAGAGGTCCTAGAGGACCTCTACCTCTGAGGATGCTTGCCATAGATGCAGGCGAAACGTCAGGAGAAATGCCTCTAGAACATGGCTCTATAGCCCGAAAAAACCCACAAGAACCTTATACTTCCAATGATTGTAAGTCCCATTTGTCCTGATTCGCAATGATTGTAAGTCCCATTTGTCCTGATTTCCAAAGGCCATTGTCTGCTAAAATGCTGATGTTTAAAAAATACTGCCACAGAGAGGAAATTACTCTCAAGGATGAATTCATCCTGGCTAGACAGTACTCCCTGATTTTTCCAGACGCTGTCAGACTGGTGATTGCAGACCATGGAAGTCTTCAGTAAATTGTTAGTATCAACAGCCACTTGAAGTTTGTGTGTGAAACAGAAAAGCACATAAGATCGATCCACAGACGCTTTGCAATTAAGGCAGTCAGGGTTAGAGACATGAAAGCATAATTGTGTTATTGTTAGCCACCAGCTCTTTGTCTTCCTGCTTGTTAGGGTCATAGAGAGCCAATGAAAATCTGTATTAACCAGCTTAGACCACTGAAAAAAAAATCTTTGTACACCAATGAGAATATGCTTTGGACTTTCTGTAAAAGTTATAAAAGCCTTGCAACCCCATTTTGAGGTTGTGATAGATCTTTCATGCTATATGCATTCTGTCGCCTATTGCTTTGGCCCCCAAAAAACAGCTTCTGCAGTTGGAATTCAGCTTGTGGTGTACTTTCCTTTACACCACTCTCACTTGGTACAGAGTTCTAGAGTGCCGGTGAGCCATTGCCCCTACAAAGGGTGTTTGTTTCTGCGTAACAAGACTAGTATAGTAATTTGAGCATTGGACATTGGAGACCAAGGTTTGAATCTTGATCAGCCATGAAACTCACTAGATATCCTAGGACAAGTCATATTCATTCTGCTTCAAGATGACAAAGTCAACCTTCTTTGGGCAAATCATGCCAAGAAACTTCTGTGACAGATTTGCTTTGGGGTCACCATAAAATAAAAGAAACAACTTGAAGGCAACAACAAGGTTTTTAGCAGCAATACACATATGCAAACAAAAACCAGACCTCATCTTATTTTTATGTTTATATTTTAAAAATACTGCACCTCAACTCATCACACCACAAAAGGCTGGCTCCTCCTAATCTGCTCAAATTAATCCCTACCTAACTTTAAAAAAATCTAGCATTGTGCAGTGACATAGCCCGAAAGTCTTGAACTACCATTCTCAAAAGATTTTATAAGATCTTGCTTCTGCTCAGTAATGCCTATGCTTTGGCACAAACGGGAAAATCCTGGTAATCATACAGATCCAATGGAGGGAAGAAATAGTACCGATTTCAATCATAATAAAAACATTAAAGGTAAAACAGCAATTACTGATTTGCTAATCACGGAGCTCTTTTCCTGACAATCACCAAAAGAGAAATTGCAGCTGCTTCTGTCACAAAGACTCCTGGGGTCAGCCTATGCCCTCATACATGCTCCCAAAGCACAGCTGATGGAATAAATACTGGTTTCATAATCACACAGAAAAGCAGCATCTCAGAACGATTTTTTTTTTAAAAAAAACACAACTGAAATCCTGTGTGCAACTACTCCATTTCTGAGACTTTTTGCAGACAGTTTCCAATAGGTTGCTGATGGAAGGGGACAAATATCATGTGATAGAATCCATTAGGAACTGCAGGCAAAGGGGCTTAGAAACAGAGTATAGGTTAATGTGATAAGGTCCATAGACCCATATGTATCTCAGTGATGGTCATCTGTGTAATGATCCTCTAGTATCTGAAAAAAATCCTTCCTTCTTTATATACTCTTTGTTGATAGAAAATAAAGGATCAGGCAGTTGCTCACAACAGAAAATTGAACTGACTGCAGACTTTAAAGTTCTTCTATTCCTCATTCTCCTTTAGCTGTACTCCAAAACATACAATGTCCCACGTTTGTTGATGTGATATATTCTTACATGGATTTATCAGTTGCTGCTATCCCTTATTGTCACATGAAAGAAATTAGGAAGTATGCTGTATCAAACAATCTACTCCGTCATTGGAAGCATAGATTACATAATGCTTTGTCCATGGATGGCCACAAGCAGAACATGAATGCAAAAGCTCCTCCCTCCATAATTGATATATAGAAGTAATCTAGGACTGGAAAAATATACAATAATATAGTCCCATCCTCCATGAATTTGCTTTGTGCTCTTCTAAAGCTGCTCATGTTTGTGACCATCACAAAATTTTGTGGACTGAATTTTACTATGACCCTCCATGTTTGCAGGTTTGACTTTTGTGGATTTGATTATTCACATACCTGTTTAAGATGTTAAAGGTGTATTTCACATTTCTCATAATTCTCAATAATATTTCAAGTGTGGTCTCAGGGCAGATTTTACATAAGTGTAGCATAACAAAGGCAGTTTTATGTGTTGCCGAAGTCCATCAATCTCCTCATCCTACTCAGCACTGGCCCCAAGAAAGAAAGAAACTACTGTCCCCAATGAGCAGAAATATAATGTTGGTCCCTAGCATGCTGGGGTGGGATTATGGCCTGTGTCCCACATCAAACAGCCCGAGAAGCACTGATCTTGAGCACTTTTTCTCATCAATCTTGCACGATGTTAAACATCAACAGTAATTCTTCCCACACAGCAGGAAACTAACTTTAATTTTGATGTGGAATTCAGACTCTTAACTGCCAGCATACATGATAGTTAAGGAGCTGTAACAATTTTACAATATGATAGTTAGATAGCCTGCTTCTTCCCCTGTCCAATTTTCTATAAGCACATCTCTATGGGGAGTGAAGGAAGACAAGTGAATTATAATAATTACGTTGTGTGATTATACTCGTACTGTTTGTTTGTCTTAACAAAGACTCTTCGAAAGTGTCTCAGAGAGGAATTTCACCAGTCTGTGACCTAAGATCAGAGGTGCAAATCCAAGCCACCTCTATAATGATTGTACTGATTTGAAATAGGTGGGTGTGAAATAGACAGGCAAGAAGCTAGATTGAACTGAAAAATATAGACATGCTCAAGGGAAAACGTCATAACAGAGTGTTTGATTTGGTATTAACAGGCAAAGACATATAGAAATACCTTTTGCATTCAAGATTTCTTCTTTTATTTTCGTAACAGTTTCATGGCCTTCATCTGTCTTACTACCAGCTGATATAAAAAACAAAACAGCAAAGAAAAGTTATTAAATATGAGTACTTGTCAATATATCAAGACACAAACATATAACAATAATTTATGATCAAAGTTTAAGAAAGGAAGCAGAATTGATGGTGGGGAAATGTTAACAAAAGGTTTAATAACAATATGTTTGAGTGAAAAGTAGGCCTCTAATTTCATTCTTGACCATTCAGCATTTTGGTTTTTTTGCTTGAATATCTTTGAGATATTAAGGTGAAATTTGGTATTCATCCTAAAAATACAAACATATGTTTTGGGTTAAAATATCACCTCAAGCTTACATATGTTCATAATGATGCCAGAAAAATGTAGATATGTATTTATTATTTTAACCTCTCACACTTCTAATGAAATTGTCTGTCAAAAATTGATTACTCTTTAAGGGGGGAAATTCCTGGTAAAATCACATTCCAGTATTTTCCTTGAACAATACAATATAATATTTCACATGAATGTTCAAAACAAAACTCTGCATTTTATATTTTAAAATATCTGCTTGACTGTAGGCTGTTAGGAATTGTGGGAATTAAAGTCCAAAACACAAGGAGGGCCCAAGTTGGCCCATACCTGCATTAAGAAATACCAATGATGTTTAATTCTGTTGTAGTGTTTCATATATTTGTAGATTTGAAATTTTATTGAAATGTAAGCTGCTTCGGCCCCTTCCACACAGCTGTATAAAATCAACACTGAACTGGCTTATATGGCAGTGTGGACTCTGATAATGCAGTTCAAACAGATATTGTGGATTATCTGCCTTGACATTCTGGGTTATATGGCTGTTTGGAAGGGCCCTTTGAGGGCCCTTCAAGACAGATCATATATCCCAGGATCTGATCCTAGGTTTTCTCTTTATCCCATATTATCTGGCAGTGCAGACTTATATAATCCAGTTTAAAGAAGAAAACCTGGGAGCAGATACTGGAATATAGGGCCTGTCTGGAAGGGTCCACAGTCTCCTTGTGGAGACAAAAAGTGGTGTATAAATAAACAGAATAAACAGCTGCGCCCGTATCTTGGGAAGTCTGACTTGGCCACGGTAGTCCACGCTCTGGTTACATCCCGCTTAGACTACTGCAACGCTCTCTACGTGGGGTTGCCTTTGAAGATCGCCCGGAAGCTCCAACTGGTCCAGCGTGCGGCAGCCATGATACTAACAAGAGCGGGACGTAGGGAGCATACAACCCCCCTGCTGTACCAGCTCCACTGGCTGCCGATCTGCTACCGGGCTCAATTCAAGGTGCTGGCATTGGCCTATAAAGCCCTAAATGGTTCCGGCCCAAAACACCTAACTGACCGCCTCTCGGCCTATGAGCCCACGAGGACTTTGAGATCTTCTGGGGAGGCCCTGCTCTCGATCCCGCCTGCCTCACAGGCACGGCTGGTGGGGACGAGAGATAGGGCCTTCTCGGTGGTGGCTCCTCGGCTGTGGAACACCCTTCCCGTGGACATCAGGCTAGCCCCCTCCCTGCTAGTATTCCGCAGGAAGTTAAAGACCTGGCTATTTAAGAAGGCATTTGATCAAGAAGTGCAATGACTGGCAATTTACCATAGGAATGGAACAACGGAAATGATATCGGATTGTGGCTTGACGATGAGACGATTCGGAATGTAGTAGTAATTTTGTAGTAATGTTGTTGTTTTGATAAGATGGTTTTTATGATTATGATGAATTGTAGACTGTTTTGCACTATGCTTTGTAGATTGCACTTGTTTTTTCATGTTGTACACCGCAATGAGTCGCCCTTGGGCTGAGAATTGCGGTATATAAGCGCAGTAAATAAATAAATAAACAAACAAACAAACATAAACATAAACATAAACATAAACATAATAATAATAATAATAATAATAATAATAATGCCCTCCTCTTGTTATCTCCTGCTTTGGTCAGAGCTTCCCACCTGGAATCACACTCTGAAACCAAATTGGACAACAAAAATCTGTTCCTGGCTTGAAGTGTTATTTCCTGTTTAATTGTGTGGCCCTTACTTTGAACGTAGTTGTTCTCCAGATACTTTGTATGTGTGGCCGCCACAAACTATGATGAATCTAATTGTCATGGGTGTTCTGTATGCCAAGTTTGGTTGAATCCCATTGTTGGGGAATTCAGAATGCTCTTTGATTGCAGGACTGCAACGTCCACATGTTTGAGTGTATTTTAACCAAACCTCTCCAGTATTTTCTGTTGGTCATGGGAGTTTGGCTGATAGGCTGATTGGTAAACATATTAATGGGTTCCCTGTTGTTATATTAAGACTGTTACTCTTGCTACGACATGCTTGAAGTCAAAATGTCATTTATTTGTAATTAGAAATAAATATTTCACAATATATAATTACATATTCTTTTTGTGATTAATCACAATGCTTTATGCTCAGCTTGTAACAATGAAAATACGTCCTGCATATCAGATATTTACATTATGATTCATAACAGTAGCAAAATAAGGTATGTGCAGTGTGCATAGGAATTTAATCATAGTTTTTTTAAAAAAAAAACTATAGTCCGTCCCTCCAAAGGTCTGAGGGACAGTGAACTGGCCCCCTATTTAAAAAGTTTGAGGACCCCTGTTATATATTTTAGAAGCCCCTGGACACTGTTAGCAATCTCAGTTAGATTAACTTCAATTGTGATCATACTGAATGACAATCTCAAAAATCCATTGATTTTTGCATATATGTTGACTTATTATTCAACAGCTGATTCACTGGGACTAATCTAGTTGAAACAACCAACATAGCTGAGACTTCATTTGAAGTTAGCATACTTCCTTGACCTCCTATATCAAGAGGAAAAAAAGAAAATACAGCTGCTTCTGTAAACACTGAGATTCCAGACTGAAAAATAGTTGGATTTGTAAGTAAATTGGAATAGGTATATATTTTAAGTATAACTCCAGCCAATAGATTTTTTAGCTTTGGATAGCAGAGGGAAGGGTTAACACCCTTGGGTGTTTGCTTTGCTTTCTGCTGCTGTTCAGAAGATTTCACTTCACTTTCCATCCCTGTGATAACTGGATTTTGAAAAATTAGGCTTTTGTCAAAACAGGGATTGGTGATAAAGCTTCAGTGGAGACAACTTTTCCTCATGATAATTCTTCCAAGGGTGAATTCCCCTTCCTAGAGCTAGATATCTCTCACTTCCAGTTGTCTGACTCCCATTTTTAACTATGAATAATATGAAAGTCAGGTGATTGTAATTCAGGGACTGTCTGAGTGTCTGTATCTTGCTCAAATTCAAACATGTATTTCAATTCCATGAGTGTTTTTATATTGGGAACAGTAAAGAACAGCACAAGTATTGTAACAAGCTACCTAAAAACCTAACTTCATACTTTCAGAAAAGTTCATAACATTCAAGAAAAAAGATATACTTCTTTGGAACTTAGTCTATACAAATTCTGATCAGGCAATGCTAAACTGACATTTCAGCTTATTTATATTTATTAGTATAATAATGTAAATCATTACTGTGCAAGTTGTGGCCCTCTAGATATTATTGAACTAAAACTGCCATCATTTTTCACTGCTATCCTTGTTGGCTAGCGTTAATTGGGCAACAACATCTAGAAAGCCATATATATTGCCCAGTTCTAGTATAAGTGTGATCTTTTTCCAAGCTCTTATTTTTATAACTAGCAAGCTATGTCCAAACTATGATACATTAACATTTGAAACATATCGATCAGTACTTTTCTAAATCAATTTTAAACAATTCCAGTTAGTTTTAATTTTTCAGTTTCTCTTTTGCATTATGTACATTATGCATGTTCATCCCTACAATATATTATATAAATATGCCCCAAAAAGGTGTGGGAGAATGAAACAAACATGAAACATTCTATGCAATGACAATTATACAAGATTGAAGTGGAAGTAAGCAAAAGAAGTCATAATGTGTTAGTACATTTCACTAAGTGCATAAGCCACAGGTTTTTTCTGTCATTTTGGAGGAAAGAAAAATTCAATTAAAGCATCAAGGCGCCATAAAATGAACCATTCCACTAGAAATAATAGCTAGTAAGTGGAATATGTTCTCAAAGCCCATGGTTGCATCATGAGTGGTTCAGAGCATAGGGTGATATCAGTTCAGCATGACCTACTTGTAGCAAATGTCAGCTGGTCAGAGAAGGAGAAGCTTTTCAACTTATCAAGCATATGCAAACACATACCCAACAAGTCCAAATCTCCTTCACACTATTGTGAAATTGAGGACCCATCTACATTGATCATTTAATACCATTTCAAACTGATATTGAAGAAAGTGGTTTTGTTGTGCAGATTATTACATAGGAAATTCAGGAACCAGATTGAGGCTCAGATGATGATTACACAAACCACATTAAGAGCTTTCTTTTGCATACTTTTGCGGGAGTTTGTTGTCTGGCTGCCACAGTATGAAGGTAGCTTCAAACTGAATTGAATGGTCAGTGTAGGTGTGGTCTGAATCATGCACCAAAAATACAAAATCTGGATCTTGTCCCAAACCTAGCTTCAATCTCCTTGGTTCACAATTATAACAATAATTCCTTGCCCAGCTATAGAATTATAATCTCTTTGAACATGAGCAACAGTATCAGGATAAACCATGTGAACAAACATTTGTGATAATTTTCTTTCTTTTTTCTTTTCTGCTCAAACCCAATTAAAATCTTATGTAAGCATTTCAGATGGGCAGCGTTACAAGATTTATAAAAGAACATGGACGAAAAAAAATAAAAAAGCAACAACTTCCTGCAGTGAACATTGGTCTGCAGTCAGCCATGCATCTATTAAATCAGCTATCCAGTTGCATGTGCACTGACAGGCTGATCTCCTTTTGCTTTGGCCCTGAAAAAATAGAGGAAAGGGATATTTAAGTTTCCCATAGAAATCATCTGGGGTTACAAAGCACAAACATCCAGTTTGATCCTAATCTCTAGAAATAGATGCAGTGTCAACGAACAAACCCTCCAGTCAAACTGACATATCCATGGAGTTCTCTTTAAAAGAAGCTATAAGCATGAGAGCAAATCTCTTCACTTTTTTAGCCCAAGTGATTTTCTACAGCAGGGAATTAATGTCTCATCTGTCATACTACTCCTAGATATGGCTATACAGGGTGGAGGGAGGAGAGAAGGAAAGAAACCTGTATGGCAATCCCTGCAATAGTTTTATCTAATCCTCTTTCTATCAGAGGCCCACCATCTTGTTCCCAAGAATATTCATTTCATCCAGATAATTTATTACATGTTTTTTGTTTATTTGGAAAATCTCCAAACATTTCCATATGGGCTTGGTTTTTAAGGAATAATACTGGGATATTTAAATATCTCAATAATATATCTGTATTTTATATCTATCTTGTTTCTCTCTATATATCTAAATATACTCCTCACAATGTATATATTTGTTAGTTCAACAGTTTATGACAGAAGCAGGGAGAGAATGAACCTCTAAAAAGAGATTTCATCTCAAATATCCACCAGTCAACACACATCAAAAGAATGGGCAAATATGACTGTTTTCAAAGCATTATTGTTTTGGCTTGGAGGGAAGAGTTCTGCTACTTACTTACTTTCCGCTGTTAAACAAATGTGATGCTACGTCCCTCTTAGCCATGGTTAAGAGGGATGTAGCAACACCCCTAATATCTTAACCATGGTTAAGAGATTAGAATGAACCCTTTCTCTTCTTGTCAGAATTTTCTTAATCATCATACTGAATTCTTCAATTATTATGAACACTTGTGTCTGTACAAATAGAATATGGCTAATATTTACCTCCACAAAATGACTTTACAAAACATGGTTATAGGATAGCAGTTTGCAAACTTTAAGTACTCTAACCAGCAAGGAAAGAGAAGGAACATACAAGCCCATTAACTAGGTTCTGATCCTTGGTCTTGATAAAGAGAATAGTAAGTACAGGTTGGGCATCCCTTATCTGGAATGCTAATATTTGAAATACTCCAGGACCAGAAATAATCCATGTGAGTGACTGCAATAGTGACGCCTTTGCTTTCCGATTATTCAATAAACACACATTTCGTTTCATGCACAAAAAGTATTTTCAAAATCACATGAAATCACCTTCAGGCTATGTACATAAGGTATATTTGAAACATAAATGAATTTTAATTTTAGGCTTTAGTCTGATCTCCAAGATATCTCATTATGTGCATATATACAAATACCGGTATTTCATAATCCAAAAAATCTATAATCCAAACCACTTCTTGTTCCAAGCATTTTAGATAAGGGATACTCAACCTTTATTGCTTTTCACTGAGTTGGCACAGTAAATGCTGGAAGAGTCTCCCAGAGCCTTTTCTGGCTGAAAAGATAGGCTTTAAAAATCCTTCAGATAAACAAACAGATAGTATGGAATGTTACATCTGTGTGAGTTCACAAAATTTAATATCCAGATATTTAGTGCTATATTAGATGTAGCCAACAACTTGGGCAAACCACGTGGTTTTTGATGCTCTCTTATCTCCTTTAAATAGTGGTCCCTCATGCATATTGTGCTTTTAAGAGCCTTTGGAGATTCCAAAAACATCTTATTTCATGACAGTACAGTGTGTGTGCGCGCGCCTCTTGGAGACACTCAAACTCAACATGCTCTTGGGCATTCAGAACTATATTTAACAAGTTCTGACCTAATTTTATATTTTTAAACTTCAATAATAAGGACAGTACATAAGCAAGGAAGAAGGAGATCGAAGGAAACCAAATGAACAAACATAGAATTCTCCAGTTGCTAGATAATTCAATATTCTGATAAACTGCCACATAGATGAACTCTAGAACAAAAGAGCAACTTGATGGCAAAAAATGAGCCTAACTGAAGAAATTCTGATGACTCAATTGTAAGATCTTCATAAAAGGCATATAACATGGTATACATGGTCTGTTAACTCCAGCCAGCCAGCCAGCCAGCTATCCATCTATCCATCCATCCATCCATCCATCCATCCATCCGGCTTGGGTATACTTAAGGAATTCAACAACAACAAATCTGCTCTTGTTTTGTAGCAGATATCCTATGAAGCAGGTGAGGTGGTAGTCTTCTGTGATATAAGTTTTTTTCTCCTCAGGAGAACATAATGATTTACAGTGTCATAAGCTGTTGACAGGTCTATGAAGACAGCTCCTGTAATCTTCTATGTGCTGAATTTTGTTGAATTCCAAGGCCAGAGAAGCAGATGCCAAAAACAAAGAATGGCCTGCTTCAGGGGAGTGTGCTTGCTCCATCAATGTTTAACATTTACACAAATGATCAGCCACTGCCAGAAGGGGCAGAGAGTTTCATCTGTGTTGACAATCATGCCATCAACACCCAAGCAGGGAGTTTTGAAATGGTTGAACAGAAGCTCTTTGAAGCCTTTTCCCTGCCTATTACAGGGAAAACCAGCTGATTCCTAATCCATCTAAAACACAGGTGTGTGATTTTCATCTTAAGAACAGACAAGCATCTCGAGCTCTGACGTTTACCTGAAAAGGAATCCCACTGGAGCATTGCAGCACACTCAAATACCTGGGAGTTACCTTGGACCATGCTCTGACCTACATGAAGCACTGCTTGAATATTAAGCAAAAAGTGAGTGCTATAAACAATATCATGTGAAATCTGAATGACATAACCTGGAGATCACAACCAGATACAGTGAAGACATCTTTGCTACTCAGCTGCTGAGTACGCATGCCCAGTGTGGAACACATCTCACCATGCTAAAACAATATGCAGTATGGCTCTTAATGAGACACACTGCATTATCCCAGGATATCTACGTCCTACATTACTGGAGAAAATATACCGTTTAGCCAGTTTTGCACCACCTGACATCCGCCAGGAAGTAGCAGCCAATAATGAAAGGACCAAGGCAGTGACATCTTTAGACCATCCCCTGTTTGGATATCAGCCAGCACGCCTACGCCTTAAATCAAAAACCACTTTTCTAAGATCTACAGAGACACTTGCAGGAACACCTCAGCAAGAGAGACCCCAAATTGGCAGGCTAAAACCCGGAACCTCAAGTTATGGCTAATATCGAATAAGAGACTCCCTCCTGGACACATAGAAGACAGGGCGACTTGGAAGACGCTGAACAGATTGCAATCTGGCACCTTAAGAAATGAGGCTGCAAAGTGGAGTCCACGACATGCGAGCGTGGAGAAGAGCAAACCACAGACCACCTATTATAATGCAGACTGAGCCTTGCCATATGCACAATGGAGGACCTTCTCACAGTGACACCAGAGGCGCTCCAAATGGCCAGCTGCTGATCAAAGGACATTTAGTATAATGCCAGGTTTTAACTTTGTGTGTATGTGTGTTTTTAAGTACATTACTACTGTACCCTCAGTTTGTTTCTGATACAATAAATAAATAATACACTTAAGGAAGGGGAAATTCACTCCTGAAAGAATTATCTGAAAAAAGTGTCTCCACCAATCGTTATACCAATCCTTGTTTCCACAGCAAGCCAAAATCCAATTATTACTGGGAAAGAAAGTGAGGTAAAATCTTCTGAACATGGGCACAGGCAGCAAAGCAAACACCACAGAGGTGTAACCCTTCCCTAGGCTATTCAAAACTAAAGTGGATGAGGGATTTGAGGACATCCAACTCCAAATTGGGAAACAAGTCGTACAGGAATACCTGGCTGCTCTAAATGAGTTCAACTACACCCAAGAGTATTAAAGGAACTAGTGGAAGTCATTTCGGAACCATTGGCAACCATCTTTGAGAGTTCTTGGAGAACGGGAGAAGTTCCAGCAGATTGGAGGAGGGCCAATGTGGTCCCAATCTTCAAGAAGGGAAAAAAGGATGACCCAAACAACTACCGTCCGGTCAGCCTCACGTCAATACCAGGCAAGATTCTGGAAAAGATTGTTAAGGAAGTGGTCTGCAAACACTTAGAAACAAATACGGTCATCGCTAATAGTCAACATGGATTTATCAAAAACAAGTCATGCCAGACTAATCTGATCTTTTTTTTCGATAGAGTTACAAGCTGGGTAGATGCGGGGAATGCCGTGGATGTGGCGTACCTGGATTTCAGTAAGGCCTTCAACAAGGTCCCCCATGACCTTCTGGCAAGGAAACTAGTCCAATGTGGGCTAGGCAAAACTATGGTGAGGTGGATCGGTAATTGGTTAAATGGACGAACCCAGAGGGTGCTCACCAATGCTTCCTCTTCATCCTGGAAAGAAGTGACGAGCGGAGTGCCGCAGGGTTCCGTCCTGGGCCCGGTCCTGTTCAACATCTTTATTAATGACTTAGATGAAGGGTTAGAAGGCAGGATCATCAAGTTTGCAGACGACACCAAATTGGGAGGGATAGCCAATACTCCAGAGGACAGGAGCAGGATTCAAAACGATCTTGACAGATTAGAGAGATGGGCCAAAACTAACAAAATGAAGTTCAACAGTGACAAATGCAAGATACTCCACTTTGGCAGGAAAAACGAAATGCAAAGATACAGAATGGGGGATGCCTGGCTCGAGAGCAGTACGTGTGAAAAAGATCTTGGAGTCCTCGTGGACAACAAGTTAAACATGAGCCAACAATGTGATGTGGCGGCAAAAAAAGCCAATGGGATTTTGGCCTGCATCAATAGGAGCATAGTGTCTAGATCTAGGGAAGTAATGCTACCCCTCTATTCTGTTTTGGTTAGACCACATCTGGAATATTGTGTCCAGTTCTGGGCACCACAATTCAAGAGAGATATTGACAAGCTGGAATTTGTCCAGAGGAGAGCGACTAAAATGATAAAAGGTCTGGAGAACAAGCCCTATGAGGAGCGGCTTAAGGAGCTGGGCATGTTTAGCCTGAAGAAGAGAAGGCTGAGAGGGGATATGATAGCCATGTATAAATATGTGAGAGGAAGCCACAGGGAGGAGGGAGCAAGCTTGTTTTCTGCTTCCCTGGAGACTAGGACGTGGAACAATGGCTTCAAACTACAAGAGAGGAGATTCCATCTGAACATGAGGAAGAACTTCCTGACTGTGAGAGCCGTTCAGCAGTGGAACTCTCTGCCCCGGAGTGTGGTGGAGGCTCCTTCTGTGGAAGATTTTAAACAGAGGTTGGATGGCCATCTGTCAGGGGTGATTTGAATGCAATATTCCTGCTTCTTGGCAGGGCGTTGGAGTGGATGGCCCATGAGGTCTCTTCCAACTCTTTCATTCTATGATTCTATGATTCTAAAAGAAATTGGTTGGATTTACACTTGAAAATGTACCTTTTCTGACTTACAAACAAATTCAACTTAAGAACACACCTACAGAATCTATTTTGTTCGTAACTTGGGGACTCCCTGAATATACAGTAGCACAGGCAGTGTATGTATGCAATTATTTGTAAGATTTAGCCTTGACAAGAATATTTGGCCAAAGCTACATAGGATCACCCAATGCAGATGAAATGACAAATTGCTTCTATCTGCTGTGATACACAACGAGAAAGATAACAAAAACAACATTTTATCTTCTGACTTGCAGGCACAGCAAAAAAAAAATCACGATACTGGAACATTTAGAAGACATGTAAAGCAAAGTATTCTCTATAAGATGATACAGCCTGCCAAGTTTAATATTACCAAGAAGAAAAAAGAAAAAAAATTGTTTACCCAAGTCACTGAGACGAAGAATTTTCTGACTCCTGACAAACTAATCTAAACAGACGTGAAGTCAGACCACCCACTTCTTCTTTTTTTAAGCAGACATATTTAAAGAGCTAGCATGACAATTCAGCGTGGGATGCTGCTAACAAATGACATTTCAACAAGGATTTTACATTAATACTTAAATTTGATTACCTGATCTACCATAGGACTCAGCCAAGTGTTTAATTCATAATGACAAACACTGATTTGATATTTTTATTTATAATTCTCAAGCTTCCAAGGAAACCAATGACCGGTGAGATGATGCCACCTCTAAGTGCACTATACATATTCTACAGTCTTGTTCTGAATTCCCATGCCTCAAGTCACGAGGAAAGGCATAGTTTCAATCTGGAAACAGGCAAGCAAATATTAAAACTTGCCATGAGACAGAATCAGTGCCAACCACCAGATTATCACTCAAATGTACCATTCGCCCCAAACAGAAAAGCTCTGTAGATAATTATGGGAGAAATTCAATATTTTAAAAAACCATTCTGCTTACAAGAAGAGATGACACTGTGGAATTTCTGAAATGTAGTTCTAGCCTAGCACAAGGAAGCTAGGAGTTTTTGAAGAAATCAAAGAAGTTGAGAACCAGTCAGAGCTTTGCAAAGTTCAGAACGGTACATGAAAAGACATTTCAATATGCATTTTTTTTTGCAAGGAACTAAATAACGAAGGAGAGCAATCCATGTCTTTTATGAAAAAAAAACACATTTCTACCAGTCCAATACTTTTCTATTATCCTGTACAGGCAATCCCCAGGTTACAAACAAGCTAGGTTCTGTAGGTTTGTTCTTAAATTGAATGTCTACATAAGTCAGAACAGGTACATTTTTTAAGTGTAACTCCAGCCAAATTTTGTTTTAGTTTTGGATAGTCTAGGAAAGGGTTACACCCCTGTGATGTTTGTTTTGCTACCTGTGCTCCTGTTCAATATATTCAACCACATTTTCTGCCCCTGTAGTAATTGGACTTTGGCTTGTGAAAACAAGGATTGGTATAAAGATTGGTGGAGACAACTTTTTTTCTTGATAACATTTTCAGGAGTGAATTTTCCTTCCTAGAGGTAGATTTCCTCTCATTTCCTATTGTCTCTCCCCTGTTTGTAACTAGGAGCTGTATGTAAGTTGGGTGCTTGTTTTCACAAAATACTGGGGCCGCCTGTATTTTGCAAAAACTGTGTATTACACACCACAATGGTCTTGGTCAGAGAGTGTTATGCCTCCTCCAGTTTAGCATACATTTTGAACAATTATTTTATCAAAAATTCAAAAACCATATGGGGAAAACAAGGCAGTTTAATAAGCGAGGTTAGGTCCATTCCAACCATTGTCTACTTTCAGTATTTCAGTAGCAAGGTGAAGCAGATGAAGCATTAGCAACTACAGAAGAGGAAGAGGAAAGAGGAAGAAGAGCAGCAGCTGCTACTATATACAGACCAGTTGTTGGGGTTTTTTGGGGGGGGGGGGGTTGCTAAAGTAGTTTATGTACAAACCTTGCACTTGGCAAATCAAATTCATTAGCACGTAGGAGCAGCCCTTCTTTCCTGTCACAGCTCTCTCAATCTTGGTCAAGAGCTATGACTTTAAGGCACTACTGATTGAGATGGGTTTCACTTGCACTGGGTGAGTTGATGCAACGCCCTCTCGTTCAATGTAACCTTCTTCTGACGGCTATTGCAAAGCTCAAAACACTAATAATGTATGCAAATGTAGCCAGGATAATTAAGTTAAATCAAACGGTTGATAAATATTTACACAAGCAAAACAACAATACCTATTATAACGTGCATGCCGAGTCTTGCCAAATGTTTCACAGTATGGTAACCAATTCCTTTAGTGCCTCCAGTTACTATGGCAACATTCCCATTCTGAAGAGGAAAAACTGAAAAGAGAAAAATAATTCAGGTTAAGGCCTATTTTTCCACAAGAGTTAAAATGAACATTCGCCAATAAAACACAAATAATAATAATGACAGCTATTTTGAATTTCACATTTCTAGTGGTCACAACAGAAATGGAAAATCAGTGTAGCCAGTTGCCACATACACTACTATATTTATCATACATTTTAAATGGAATTCCAGTGATATTTTCAGAGTATCTAAGAAATCATGATTTTCTTCTTTTCTACCCTAACAAAAAGAATCCATCTACAAAGTTGCCATGGTTGATTTCCTGATATATCAAAGAGAATTACTTCCACCTGTACTTATCCAAACATACATTTTCCCTTTTCTGTATTAAAATCAGGCACGGAGTCAGACTGAAAAGCATCCACATAATTTTCCCACCTAGAAGCTCCAATATGCAAAGGCCAGAAATCTGGGGGAAACCAAGATTTAAGGCAAATACTAGCTGGTTCAAAGGTATGTACTGAGAATAATAATTTCAAAAAATACTTTTCTCCTATTTCTTGCTTTGATTTCCTTGCATAAAAGACAGGATAAAAGAATTATAAACTGAAACAAATATATATAGAGAGAAAAGGAAATAAAACCTCTCTAAAAATTAAAACATTTAACCTAATGTATAGTAAGAATTAAACAGAATTCAAGTGATGGTGAAGACCTGCAAAACCCCTATACAGCTTAGGTTCATATTTTATTTGAGCTAGCCCAGTTTTAAGATTAGCCCTATCAAGGCCACAGGCATAGCTGGTGATGATACAGGAAAGAGCCTTCTCAGTACAGCTGACTCTCTGTATCCACGGATTCTGAATCAACAGATTGAGAATAATTTTTAAAATCCCCAAAGCAAAACTGGATTTTGGTATTCTATACATGAGGCACCATTTTACAACTCTAGTGTACATAATGGAAATGGTGCATTCATGGATTCTGGTCTCCCCAGGGGGTCCTGGAACCAAACTCCAGTGGTTAACAAGGATCCATCATAGTTGTTCCCAAATTGTGGAAATACGCACAAAGACATACACACGTGGTGGCGAGGGGGCACTTAGCAGGTTTCTTTCCTGTTCTCTTTCTTCTAGCAGACAAAGATTTTTTTTATAATTAGACAAGCCTTTGGCTGCTTAAAAGTTGCATGGTTCAGTACTTGATCAATCTTATGATACTTTAAAGTATTTTAATTAGTTTTTATATGATTACTTATTTATTGTTTTTAAAACCATTTCTCATTAGATACCTTAGGTCCATGCAGAAGGTTTAAAATGATATCATATAAACTGAATAAATAAAGCACTTTTGAAATGTTTAGTGATTGAGCGACCTTTAAGGTTATATTCTCACTTAGATACCATTCACATTTTGACATACATAGGGCTCTACAGGCCAATGGATACTCCACCTCAGACATCAGAAGAGCTGCAAGACCAAGAACAAGCCACGAGAATAAAGATGAAGATCCACCCCGAGGAAAAGTGTTCTTGCCATACATCAAGGGAACCACTGACCGCATAGGGAAGCTGATGAGGAAACACAACATACGAACCACCTACAGACCTACTAAGAAAATCCAACAAATGCTACATTCAGCAAAGGACAAGAGGGATCCTCTCACCTCTGCAGGAGTCTACCGTGTACCATGCAGCTGTGGACAAGTCTACATAGGGACCACCAAACGCAGCGCCCAGACACGCATCAAGGAACATGAAAGGCACTGCATACTACTTCAGCCAGAGAAATCAGCCATAGCAGAGCACCTGATGAACCAACCTGGACACAGCATTTTATTTGAGAACACAAAAATGCTAGACCACTCTCACAACCACCATGTCAGACTACACAGAGAAGCCATTGAAATACACAAACATGTGGACAATTTCAACAGAAAGGAGGAAACCATGAAAATGAACAAGATCTGGCTACCAGTATTAAAAAAATTCTAAAATTGCAACAGCAAAAACAGCAGAGAGGAAACAGGCAGGGACATCTAATTACCTTTCAAGAAGAGTTTGTTCCAGGCACAGTCAGCCCATTGTATGCTAATCAAGGTGGTCAGTTGAAATATTCACACCTAGCCCAACTGACAAAAGTCCTTTGTCTCATCCTGGTCATTCCACAGATATATAAACCCTTTTTCCCAGTTCCAACAGACCTCACCTCTGAGGATGCTTGCCATAGATGCAGGCGAAACGTCAGGATAAATGCCTCTAGAACATGACCATATAGCCCGAAAAAACCCACAAGAACTTATACATAGGAATGTTTTCCTTTTCTGGTACATTTCCCCCCAAATCCACTTCTCATTAAAATGCGTAAGTAATGGACCATAACTCTTGTTTACTTAAATATTTTCTTTTTATAAGGAATTTAACTGCCCTTTTATCAGCACAAATCTTAAATCCTGTTACTGTTCTCCCAACCTGGGGCTTCATACCACTTCATTTTAGCTCATACTATAATTTAGTGAATTGAGGGGAAAATGTGAATGTTTCTGGAGAAAAATGTGGATGTAATAGCAAAGGTCTAAACCAAACAGATATTTAGAAAGATTTCTGTGCCATTTTTAAACATTTTAAACAGGCGTTCGAACAAGTGCAATGATTGGTTAATGAACACTGAACACTGAACACTGGAATGGATCAATGGATGACGAATTTGGATCATGTTTTTGATGATGAGATGATAGTGAATGGCTACTGTAGTAATTATTAATTGTTTATTGTTATTAATTGTGTAATGGATTAGACTGCTAACTGTTTTATATTGTGCATTGAATTTTTGCTGTCTTTTATTGCTGTGAACCGCTGTGAGTCACCTCCGGGCTGAGAACAGCGGTATAGAAACAAAGTAAATAATAATAATAATAATAATAATAATAATAATAATAATCTCAAGAATCTCTTTTGGTGGCTTAATTGGTTACAAGAAAAATATTGCGATTATGTCATTCCCATGGGCTTCCCAAAAATAAATGGTCCTTACATCATGAACTAAGAACTAGGTTCATATTATAAAGCAACAGCATCTTACCAACCTGATATAGCAAGATAATCTGGAAGACATGGAGCAATCAGCCTATCACATTTTATTCATCTTTGGAAATCAAATGTTTCTGATTTTACAAATATACTTAATGTTAGCCACCCCCCTGCCATGCGTTGCTGTGGCCCAGTCTGTGCATATGTGTTTTGTGTGTGTATATGTGTGTATATATTTGTGTAAATGTGTATATGTGTTTTTGCTTGTGTGTGTGTGGTTTTGCGCATGCATTATAATGTAATTTTGGGGTTTTTTAGGGGTTTTAAGTTTGTTCTGCTGTGTATTTCAGCGTTTTTATGAGTGATGGTCACTCGTTGGCCTGAGAGGTGTATTGTGTCAATCCGCCCAGTGGTTTTTGAGTTATACTAATCCCACAAAAGAACATTACATTTTTATTTATATAGATTATATTTCCAATTATTTGTATGAGCCAGTAAACAAAAATAGTTAATTAGATAAACACAGTTCACATTTTAATACACCAGAAATTCCAAACAACACATTAATTGCAAATTGTACGAATGCTTGCAAGAAAAAAAGTCTAATCTCACTAAACAAGCAGGTGTACACAACGCAAAGAAAATACAGTCTTTGAAGAGAAGGATAAAACAAGTCATGGGGAAACAGCTGAGAGAGGCCTTTGTAACTCAGATGACAGCAGCCACTTCTACCCTGAAACAATGGGTGAAATCAGTTGCACTGGATAATACCACAAAGGATCAGAAGAAGAAGGAGGCACTCAACATTTTTAACATATGGGTGACAGAGAACAAGCACAACAGAAAAGAGATTCTTCCAATGCTTAGGGAAATCTGTATTGCTCCAACAATGATGAACAAACTCAAACATTGTTGGCTTTCTGCAATTCAAGAGTAAATATTCCACGAAGTTAAATTCTAAACCTGGTTTTACCTTCTCAGTTCTTCCCAAAAGACCTGAAGGGATTTTTGAATAAATGCACCAGAATTGAGACATTGTTCAAAACTCAAAGTTAACAATGTTCTTGATCGTCAACATACACCATGTAGGGTTTGAAGGAAAGAAAGAGTTGTTTCTCTTCAGGGTTTATAGCCATTTCCTAATTTTTGAATTTCATAAAAGGTTTTGTTTGTTTGTTTTCAATTGGCAAAAACAGCAAGAGTTTTTTAGGCTACAGAAATTGCACATATTTTTCAATTAGTTTGCAAAAAACGAAATGTGTCGGTTTTTCAAATAAAATGTTCTGCTTCATTTGTATCCCCCTCAAATACAGAATTCCTGTTAGTAAAAAAAAAAAATACCCCAAAAGTCAGTGCATTTTTTGTGATGTTGTGGATTTGAAAGCACAGCAATGAAAAAGTACAGCACCCACTTACTGAAAATGTCTGTATCTGTGCAACCATTCAACTACCCAAATCTCACCTGTATAAAAATACTTTTTTCTGATAGGTGGAATTGTTATGTCTCTTGCTATATATGAAAGAGCTGTACTAGTGTCATGTGTTGCCTGCTGGTTCATGCTTGTGAAATCAGTGTAATATTTATTTTACAATACTCTTCTGATCTATCTTTATAAATAAAATCTTGTTGCATGCCTTCAAATGATTTCCAACTTAGTACAACCCTAATGGGGGATTCTAGGATTTGTTGAGAGATGGTTTGCCTCTCCATTCCTCTAAAACTGAGAGTGTGGCTTAATCAAAGTAACACTATGGGTTTCCATGACCAAGCAGGGATTTGAGAACTAGTCCCCAGAGTCATAGTTCAATACCCAAACTTATACCACTTGGGATCTAAGGAGCTCTTCACATTGCCTTATACTTGATTTCTGAGCTCCTTTTGCATGCAGTTGCCAACAGGCCCCATCACATTTGCCCCCTTTTGTCAGCAACCTGTTGGAAACCATCTACGATAAGTCTCAGAATGGAGTTATTGAACATGGAATTGAAATCATGTTTTTTTTTTTTACCTCAGATCTATTCTTTTGTGTAATCTTACACCCCATATGCATTCCGTCAGCTGTGCTGTGACAACTTCTTGGGAGCATGTTTGGGAAGATTATTCATGACAGAAACAGCTGCCATTTCGCTTTCTGTGGTTGCCAGGGAAAGACTTCCGGAAAGGCTATTTACTTATTAAAGATTTCCTGTTATTTATTTTGAAATTTTAAAATTCTGATTCTGAGCTATTTTGGGAATCCCTAGCATTGTGCAGATACAAGATCTTCCAAAATCTCATCATAATGCTACTTCAAGACTTCCAGGCTATGTAACTGCACAAAAAGTTAAGTGACATTAGGAGACATTGAACAGACTGGAAGGAGCAACTCATCTGTGGTGTGATCAGTCAAGGTGCACTATTTTCAGTGTGATGGAGTTTGTATGAATGTTGTGTGTATAGAGCAGTGGTTCCCAATCTTTGGGCCTCCCTGTGTTTTGGACTTCAGCTCCTACAGTTCCTAACAGCTGGTAAGCTGGCTGAGATTTCTGGGAGATGAAGTTCATAACACTTGGAGACCCAAAGGTTGGGAACCATGGGTATAGAGTATGCATGCAGAATGACCATTTCTCAATGTGAAGGTCCTTCATCATCTCTTACCATTGTAATATTTTACATTGCTCCTTGGTTTTTAAAAACCTGTGAGGCCTTCCTGCTGCTGGTCCATGGGCTCTCAGCTGCCACTTTGACTGCTTCTCCTACATGGCAGAAACAGGTTGGACTGGGTGGTCCCTGGAGTTGATCCTATTTATTATTATTATTATTATTATTATTATTATTATTATTATTATTTCAAAGACTGGATGGTCATCTTTTGGGAGTGCTTTGATTTGTGCTTTTATTGCATGGCAGAAACAGGTTGGAGTGGGTGGCCCCTGGGGTTGCTATGATGATGATGAGGAGGAGGGTGATGATGAGGATGATAATGATGATTACAAAGGCTGGGGTCTTCCACTGAAATACTGATAAGTTTATGTTGGTTAAAATTGTTCATTTTTAATATTTTATTGTTATTTATTTTACACTACAAACACGATATGTGTAGCATGTGTATGAATTTGTTCATTTTTAAAATTAGTTCACACAAACATTTGCCATCCATCTGTCACTCATCCAGTCCATCTGTCAAATTATAAAATGCAATGCGGCCCCTGTGTCCAAATGTTTCCAAAAGCTCATTGGGGCTCCAAGAGAAACTATTCCTTCAAAAAAGGCTCCACTTCTTTAAAAGTTTGAGAACCCCTGCATTAGAGTGAATATTATGGTACAAAGGGAGCCACACTATGTTGTCTGATGTGTCAATGCAAGTGAAGGAGACTGTTGACATAAAATTGCTTCTAACGCATATTAAAGTGCTGGATGGACTACATGCAACTCACGTACTGCACGTGGACCCCAGGGCCGATTTTGTTGCCTCTTAGGCTTTCTCCAATATTCAAAACTTTGCCCCAAAATGCCTTCTAGAAAATATGGGAGGTATATTCAGGTAGCAGGAGGTTACTTCCATTTATTTGCTGTTATTCTTAATCTGTCTAAGATGACCCAGGAGGCTTAAGAACATGTTGAAAATATTCCTGTCCGTAAAAGGCATTGGGGGTAACTGGAGGCAAAACACATTTGGAGTTTTGTCTTGCCAGGGATTTGCAATGGAAGAGTGGCCCTCCAAGATCTCCTAATACAGCTTCCTAGCTTACCACAGTTACCTACAGTCATCCAGCAAAATTCAGGAACCCAATACAGTTTGTAAAGTATCTAACCCAGAACTTTAGAAGAGGGTCTGGAGAACAAGCCCTATGAGGAGCACTTAAAGAGCTGGGCATGTTTAGCCTGAAGAAGATAAGACTGAGAGGAGATGGTAGCCATGTATAAATATGTGAGAGGAAGTCACAGGGAGGAGGGAGAAAGCTTGTTTTCTGCTTCCCTGGAGTCTAGGACGCGGAACAATGGCTTCAAACTACAAGAAAGGAGATTCCATCTGAACATGAGGAAGAACTTCCTTACTGTGAGAGCTGTTCAGCAGTGGAACTCTCTGCCTTGGAGTGTGGTGGAGGCTCCCTCTTTGGGAGCTTTTAAGCAGAGGCTGGATGGCCATCTGTCAGGGGTGCTTGAAATGCAATATTCCTGCTTCTTGGCAGGGGGTTGGACTAGATTCTATGATTCTAAGAGAACATACAAAAATGTCTGCAGCAAATTTTAATATTTTTCTAATTACAGTGAGATTTGTCTATCATAATGAAGGGAACACCTGAAGGTATGAACTTGAAGGTGTACATGAAATAAATCAAAACAAAAAGCCTCAGTTGAGCTGAATGGGTCATCTAAGATTTTGGCTGCACCTACCCCAGAAACTATTTCGCCAGTCATTTCACCAGAATAATCAAGTCGCACTGAAAGAAATATACTGTAACCAACTATGGGTTTTTTTCTAACCATAACTCCAGTTGGCTTTTTCTATCCTCTTAGAATTCTAATTGTCAGCAATGAATATTTACCCCCTGTTGTGCAGATAATCAAGTCTGAAATTGAAAATTTTGACTTATTTTGAATCAGAGTTTACTGGGACACAGCCTAGAAGCTATAAAATGAGAAACAAGAGAAGGTTCATTAAAAGGTGCAGAAATCCATTGTACTCAGCACTCACACATCCTGAGTTCGTCAGTAGGATTACCAATGAAATTCAAAACAAGACATTTCTGTCTTTTTGAAAGACTCAAATATTTCACATAATATTGGATAGCTGCTGATAACATGATTGGAAACTGCTGGGAGTACTTGACCCTCAAAGGCAAGGCAATAATTTCACTTTTATACTGGACAGTCCATGAAGAAGCATTCTAATTATGCCCACTGTGTGCAGAAATGAAACATGAGTCAAGATTTGAGTTCATGTGGAAGTGAAGCTTCATTAAAAAGTGAATAGAAGTCTGAAATGAACTATAAGAAGTGCGATACAACCATAAAACATTGCTTAGGAAGGACACTGAATCGCTAACTGAACCAGAGATAGAAAGGACCAGGGAAAATACATCTACAATATTGGAAAAGACTGAAAAACACTTATTTCCAGTAGGAATTTTCCCTAGAATTACATATTTTTCAGAGTAAAAGTGTCTATGAATTATTATGTCTTTCTGAGTGAGAGGGTTAGAATTGAGGCTTTTATCGCATGATCACTTTGTCTCGTTCACTGAATTCTACCAAGGACTTCAGATGATAGAAGGGCTAAGCTGTATTAGAGGAAGAAATAACGAAAACTTTGTTAGTAAACAGAGGCTTGTATTTGAATATTTAGAAAGGAAGACAAAGGAAGAATTTAAAATAGCAGCAAGAGGAAGTTATTAATATAAAGATAAGTAAGGGCTTTTATGAGATATTAGTTTCACATTAAATGGTGTCAGAAGTCATGGATGGTGGTTCACAGGTGGGGGGAGGGGTGGGTTTGGTAGACATATCTGTATTATGTGTATCTGATGTATTTCTTTTATTTTATTTTACATTCTGTATACCACTTTTACACATTTTTAAAATTATACAAGGTGTATCTATTCTAGACTATAGGATTAATGCAGTATGACACCATTTTAACTGCCATTATTCAACACTCTGGACTCATGTGAGTTATAGTTTGGTAAGGCATCAGCATTCTTTCACAGAAAAAGTGAGACTTCATAACTCAGAGGAGAACACACCAGCTCCACCACCTCAAAGCCCACTTTTCGCCTCACATGGATAAATTAAATTTTAAAATAACCCTTTTATGCTATGGGGTATTAAATTTCAAAATAGAATGAATAGAAATTGAAATATTCACAAAATGCATTTTCATGGAACACTTTGCTCTTCGTTTCCATTATTCAGAGTTCAAGTTAGCTGTACCATACCTTTCGTAATTCACTTTCTCTTGTACTAAAGCAGAGCAAGTCTGAAGTTTGACTTTCAGAGTATCAAAACCAGGCTCATATCAGTCTGACTGAAACAAAAACCTAATACAAACTGGACACTCCTTCTTCAGAATTTTAAAATCCAAAATAATTCAAAATTGTCCACATTACTCACTGAGATCGTAACAGCTTAGCTTTCTCATGGTTCAATGTTCACAAACCGTTTCACAAATGTATAAAAATATTATGTAAAGTTTTCTGACTATAAGGTGCATAAGAAGCATAAATAAATTTCATGTTGAGATTTGGTTCCCATAACCAAGTGATCCCATTAAGTATACAGGTATTCCAAAATCTTATGCATGGGTGATATCAGAATCCATAATTTTGGCCCCTAACACCTGTCCTTAATTTATACATAAGGAGGACACACACGACTATACCGGCAGTTCACAGGTTACAAACAAGATAGGTTTTGCAGACTTGTTCGGAAGTTGAATTTGGATGTAAGTTGGAACAAATACATTTTTAAGTGTAACTACACCCCATTTTTTTTAGTTTGGAATAGCATATGGAAGGGCTCTATCCCTGTAATAATTCTTTTGCTGTCTGTGTTTTCAGAAGATTTCACCATACTTTCTGTCCTTGTGACAATTGGATTTTGAAAAGTTTGGGTTGTCATGGAAACAAGAATTGGGGATAAAGCTTTAGCGAAAACACCTTTTCCCCATAGTTAACTCTTACAAGAGTTAATTTCCTAAGAAAAGATTTTCTATCACTTCCTGTTGTCTCACCCCCATTTATAACTATTTGTTGGGGGTTGTCTCACCCCCATTTGTAACTAGAATTGGCACCAGTTTTTAGCTTGTCTTCTGCCTCTTGCAGAATTCTGGGGATTGTAGTTTAGTGAGGCTGTTAAAGGTTTTATTTATTTATTTATTTATTATTTGCATTTGTTGACCGCCACTCTCAGCCCGAAGGCGACTCGTGGCGGTGTACAAAACACAGAACACAAAGACAACAATTACAGCAAATCAGAGTCAAACGCACATCTTACTAACAACAACTAATTAAACTAAAAATCCGCTTCGTCTTGTTTGGGTCGTAATCCGTCTCGTCGTCTTAGTACATTCCGGTGGTCATTCCAAAACACAGCATTTAATTAAAGGCCTTTTCAAAGAGCCAGGTTTTCAGGCCCTTACGAAAGGCCAAGAGGGAGGGCGCCTGTCTAATTTCCGCAGGGAGGGAGTTCCACAGCCGGGGGGCCACCACCGAGAAGGCCCGCTCTCTAGTCCCCGCCAGGCGTGCCTGTGAGGCAGGCGGGATCGAGAGAAGGGCCTCCCCGGATGATCTCAAGGTCCTCGTGGGCTGATAGGCCGAGATGCGGTACTCAAGGTATTTTGGGCCGGAACCGTTTAGGGCTTTGTAGGTTAGCACCAGCACCTTGAATTGGGCCCGGTAGCTGATCGGCAGCCAGTGGAGCTGGGACAGCAAGGGCGTTGTGCGCTCCCTGCGTCCCGCTCCGGTTAACAACATGGCTGCCGCGCGCTGGACTAGCTGGAGCTTCCGGGCCGTCTTCAAGGGCAGCCCCACGTAGAGAGCGTTGCAGTAGTCGAGGCGGGATGTGACCAAAGCGTGTACCACCGTGGCCAAGTCAGACTTCCCAAGGTACGGGCGCAGCTGGCGCACGAGCCGAAGCTGTGCAAATGCTCCCCTGGTCACCGCCGAAACCTGGGGATCCAGGCTCAGCGATGAGTCCAGGGTCACACCCAAGCTGCGAACCTGCGCCTTCAAGGGGAGTGCGACCCCGTCCAGCACAGGCTGTAACCCTATACCCTGTTCGGCCTTACGACTGACCAGGAGTACCTCTGTCTTGTCTGGATTTAATTTCAGCTTGTTCGCCCTCATCCAGACCGTCACAGCGGCCAGGCACCAGTTCAGGACTTCGACAGCCTCCTTAGTAGCAGGTGGGAAGGAGTGACAGAGTTGGACGTCATCTGCGTACAGGTGACACCGCACCCCGAAACTCCGGATGATCTCACCCAGCGGCTTCATGTAGATGTTAAACAGCATGGGGGACAGTATGGAACCCTGAGGAACACCACAGGTCAAAGGCTGTGGCGTTGAACAGGAGTCCCCCAATAACACCTTCTGGGTGCGACCCTCCAGAAATGACTGGAGCCACCGCAGAGCGGTGCCCCCAAGACCCATCTCTGCAAGGCGTCCCAGAAGAATACCGTGGTCGACGGTATCGAAGGCCGCTGAGAGATCCAGAAGCACCAACAGGGACACACTCCCCCTGTCTAGCTCCCGGCGGAGATCATCCACTAAGGCGACCAAGACCGTCTCGGTACCATGTCCCGGTCTGAAGCCAGACTGTGCCGGATCCAGATAATCCGTGTCTCTCAAGAATACCTGGAGTTGTGAGGCCACCACGCTTTCCATGACTTTGCCCAAGAAGGGAAGATTGGAAACAGGCCGAAAGTTGTCAAATTTAGTGGGGTCCAGTGATGGTTTCTTCAACAGCGGCTTTATAATAGCCTGTTTTAGGCTCGCTGGAATCGTGCCTTCCCGAAGGGAGGCATTAACCACCACCGTTACCCACTCAGCCAATCCCCCTCTGGCCTCTTTCAGAAGCCAGGATGGGCAGGGGTCTAGGATGGACGTGGTGGGCCTCATTCCTCCAAGTACCTTGTCCACATCCTCGGGTTTCACAAGCTGAAAAGAATCCATCAAAATAGGACAAGCAGGTGCTTGTGTCACATCCACAGAGATTGCATTTAATGTGGCGTCCAGCCCAGAACGGATCAAAGCGACTTTGTCTGCGAAGAACCGAGCAAATGCTTCACAGCGCGTGTCCGAGTTGTCAGGGCTCCCCCCTGAAGTAGGGGGAGTTAAAAGACCTCTGACAATCCGAAACAACTCCGCCGGACGGTTTTTTGCAGACGCAATAGTGGCCGCAAAGAAAGTTTTCTTTGCGGCTTTTATTGCCGCGGCATATGCCCTTAAAAAGGACACAAACCGTGCTCGGTTTGACTCGCTTGGATCCGAGCACCACACGCTCTCTAGTTCCCTCTTCCTTCGCTTCATCGCTGCCAGCTCCTCAGTAAACCAAGGCGCTGGTTTAGCTCGGTTACTTGAGAGGGGACGTTCCGGAGCGATCCTGTCAATTGCCCTGGTCATCTCCCCATTCCAGAGAGCGACCAAGGCCTCGACATGGTCACCTACCGAGGTGGCGGGAAACTCCCCAAGCGCCGTCAGGAATCCGTTCGGATCCATAAGCCTCCTGGGGCGGACCATCTTAATGGGTCCTCCACCTTTGCGGAGGTTAGGAGGCGCAGCGAGCCTAAATCTGATCAGGAAGTGGTCGGTCCATGGCAACGGAGAGACGGACAACTCCTCCACACCGCCACCTTGCTCCCATCCCTGACAGAAAACCAAGTCCAATGTGTGTCCAGCACAGTGGGTGGGGCCAGTTATTTGTTGGGACAGCCCCATGGTTGCCATGGCAGACATGAAGTCCTGAGCCGCTCCTGAGAGGGCCGTCTCGGCATGGATGTTGAAGTCCCCCAGCACAAGAAGCCGTTGGGACTCCACCACCAGGCTCGAGACCACCCCCGCTAGCTCAGGCAGGGAGACTGTTAGGAGGCGCAGCGAGCCTAAATCTGATCAGGAAGTGGTCGGTCCATGGCAACGGAGAGACGGACAACTCCTCCACACCGCCACCTTGCTCCCATCCCTGACAGAAAACCAAGTCCAATGTGTGTCCAGCACAGTGGGTGGGGCCAGTTATTTGTTGGGACAGCCCCATGGTTGCCATGGCAGACATGAAGTCCTGAGCCGCTCCTGAGAGGGCCGTCTCGGCATGGATGTTGAAGTCCCCCAGCACAAGAAGCCGTTGGGACTCCACCACCAGGCTCGAGACCACCCCCGCTAGCTCAGGCAGGGAGACTGTAGTGCAGCGAGGTGGACGGTACACTACAAGAATCCCTATTCTGTCCCGGTCACCCACCCTCAGGTGGACGCATTCGAAATTTGTGGTCTGCGGGATGGTGCTCCTGGTCAGATGGATGGAATCTCTATAGACCACTGCGACCCCGCCTCCCCGTCCTCCGGCTCTTGGTTGGTGTTGCACGGAGAAACCTGGAGGACAGAGCTGGGAGAGGTTTACGCCCCCCGCTTCATCCAGCCAGGTCTCCGTGATGCACGCCAGATCTGCCCGCTCCTCCAGGATTAAATCCTGGATCCAAGTTGTTTTTCCGTTGACAGACCTGGCGTTCAACAACACCACCTTCAAACCAGAGGGCCCGCTCACCTGGTTACACCAATTTACCTTGGGAGACCGATTGGGGGTTATTAATATGGATGAGCGGTCCGAATTAGGCCGAATTCGAGGTCTCCTTTTCCCGCATCTCCTCCTTCCCACCACGACCTCTATGGGGGCCCCTCGGCTCGTGGAACTCCTCCCCTCCTCCATGCCGCAATCTAATGCCGAGGTCTTACTTCCAGCTGTATTCGTTGTTTGACTTTCCGGTCTTAGCCAGTCTACCTTCCTCCCCGTTACCCCCCTCCCCACCTCATTTCCATTTATAGGGTCCCACCCACCTCCCCCCCAGTCCGTCACACTATATATTAGCAACAGGGAAAACACACAGAGGGGGATGGGGGGCCACATAGATAACAACGGTACAAGGCAGAGTTGGATGTTCTGGCCACACCACTAGAATAGTTTATAAAGTGCACAGTAAAAGCTAGATCTAAAGTGCAATCGCTATAGTACCTAAAGTGCCATAGTTAAAGTGCAGTAGCTAAGGTGCGGCACGGAGGGCTGGGAAGGGGCGAAAGTGCTAATTTGGTTGACGGCAGGGTAGGCGCCTTAAAGTGCTCTTATCATAAAGTGCTGTATCTCAACCGATATAGGCCCAGAATGTACAGGCTGGTGTATAATCACCTTCCTAAAGGGCTGAGGTGATGATCAGTTAACTTAAAGCTAATTATGACCCAGATGGAATCTCAAGACGATCTAAGTGAAGCGGATGGGGCTTCCAGAGATGGTAACTCGGCATGGGCCAGCACGGTTTGATGGCCACCAGTACTACACCCTCTGTACTAAAAACAGAGGAAGCCCGCCTACAGGTCTACACCGGCTAGCAGGAGGTCTATACAATGGTCTACACAGGGTTACACAAAGCCCTGCACAGCGAAGGTCAACACAATATTAGGTCCGCGCGGAGAGGCCCAAAAGGTCAGCACAAGATGTCTGCGATGGTAGTGCGTCAGCCGAGGAGGCCGTGGATCCGCCGCTCCCCAACGGCCCAGCGGGCAGTTGCCGTGGCCTGAAGAAAATGGCGGCGGCAGTGGAGGCGGGTCTCAGCGATGGTGATTCAACAGCCGGATGTAGTGGCCGCGGCCTAGCAGAGGGTGGAGGCGGGAGCTCCGGCAGTGGCTGAGGCGGCCCCACCGGCGATGGCTTAGCAGAGCAGCAGATGGGCTCACCCAGCAGCGCTCGACAACGGGATGAAGTGGGCCTCGTGGCTCAGTGGCGGCCGGCGGCAGCAGCCCCCGGCGGCGGCGGTCGCGGCCCGCTAGAAGCGGCGGCAATGGGGGCGGGCTTCCTCGATGATGACTCACCCTCAGGCTGTGATGGCCGCGGCCTGGTGGAGGCTGGCGGCGGCAGACCCCGGCGGCGGTGACCGCGACCCGACGATGAAGGCGGGTTCCGTGGCGGTGGTCAAGCGAAGCGGCAGTGGCTCCCGCAGCGTCAGCCGAGCTCGACCAGCCGCGTTTGGCAACGGGCAACGCAAGGCGGAGCAATTCGGCAGCGCGGTAGCAGCCCGGCGACCAACCCCCCCGCCCGATGGCGATGGATCTCGGCGGTGGTGACTCACCAAGCTAATATAGCAGCCGCGGCCTAGTAGAGGCTGGTGGCGGCAGCTCCGGGGGCGGCGGCCCGACGATGGAGGCGGGCTTCCGCGGCCTCAACGGCGGCCCAGCAGGCTGCGACCCAGCGGCGGCGGCTCGGCTCTCGGCCTCTCGGCAGCTGCCTGGCCCAGGTTCCTCTCTAAACTACAACCCCAGAATTCTGCAGGAGGCAGCAACTGGATTTAAAGTGGATTCATTCTCTAGTGTCATGAAGCAATAGGAATTGTATGTAAGTCAAATGTTTGTAATTCAGGGACTGCTTTTATATGGAAAGTAAGCAGTAGGATAAGAAGAAAATAGCACTACAGATTGATTCAAGCAAAGAAGGCACAGCCCTGAGTTTGCATGACCTGGCTAGGGTTACTAATGACCCGGGCTCTTTAAGATCTTTCAGTCCAAGGGTCGTCTTAAAGTAGTGGAAAGTTGCTAGTTTCAAATAAGATTCTTTTCAAACTGTTTCAATAATTCCACGGTTAGCTCAAAACTTGTCATCTAGCTTTATTTAAATCAGAAAAATCCCAGATATCTGTGCTTATTAAATTTATCTCCTGCAGCTTCTATCACCAATTGCTGCCCAACAATAAACAACACTTGGAATAACTTTTTCATCCCCTTTTAATATAAACCATATTTATTGAGGCCAGAAAATAAGCTGAAAATGTTTGAGAAAATAAAGCCAGTACAGACCCCATCTATACTAACCAGTTAATGCAGTTTCAAACCAATTTATTCTCCATATATTGCAATCCGTTCTTTAACTTTTCACTAGCCCTGAAGCACTAAGATCTCTATGATACAGCAAGCTTTCCCTACTCACAAGATTTCACAGCATTCTTTTGTAACAGTGCTGCAATTCAGAGATGGATAAACTCAGTCTCTGGAGTTGTATCTAACGTCTTAGGTTCCTCTAGATGACAGGCCCCTTCCTCATGATAGCCTTTTCTGCTTGTTTCTCAGCTTAGTGAGGACTTTGCACTTGTAAAACGGAAGAAAGGACATTGTATGGTGTAATATAACAGCAGCTTGTACTAGCAGGTTATCAGTAAAGCTTTGGCCTAGATTCAGTCTTGCAGAATCAATAGGATTTACGTAAGTGTTGACTACTCATTCAACAATTGATTCAGTGGGCATTACCTTGTGGGGACTATCAAACAGATTTAAGCTTTGGTATCTAGCAGAGATGGACAAACTATGACTGCCATACTGCATGTAGCCTCCCTAAATATTTTTGTGGCCTCCAAGTTCTCCAGGGAAAGAAAATAGGGGGGGGGGGGGATCAAAGTCTTTTTGCCCCAAATGCTCCTCTACACCAGGTCTGCACAACCTGTGATCCTTCGGGTGTTTTGGATATAAGCTCCCAGAATTCCTGACCATTGGGCAACCTAACTAAGGCTTCTGGGAGTCCTAAAGCCTTGGGGGCCACAAGTTGAGCAGATCTGCATTAGATCCTCATGGTGTTTACTTCAAGCAGTGAACCAGACTGGAGCTGGTCTCCACCTCAACTGCTTTTAGACTCTGGAAAGATACAACTGGTGCCAAAAACTAATGGCAAAAATACACCCCACAATCCAAGAAAGCACAGGAAGGCATCTAGAAAATATATTGTGTTTTACCTGGTGTGGCTTTGCAAGATTTTGAGTTGTGGGGCAATGCAACTCTGTAATCTCTTGGCAGTTGCTCACCTTTGTGGTATTTAACGTTAGACATGTTAGCATCATCACTATTACAACAACACAACCTTTTTTCTGGAGAACAATACCGCATCTAATCTGTATCTCTGTCTTGAATAGTACAAGTTAGAAATATATTGTGTATCCCAGTGTACTGTAGAATCAGGAAACTTCGGGAATGTGTTACGAAAATTTTTTTGAGACTGAAGTTATGAACATAGTTTTTTCTGATTTATTAAATAACAGAGCACACATATACATTAAATATCAAAGCAATTAAGATTTATAATGGCTTTACATCACCAAAACATGTCATTTTGAACATTTGCAACTTTTATTTTGGATACCAAAAATTGTTAAACACTGGCAGTGCTTTGGAGCTCATTCAGGGGTATGTTGCTTTTATGGCAGATAATCTTTAGGAGCTTTGAATTCTAATTCCATGATCAATGTATCTCACATTTGTACATGCTCAAAGATTATTCTGATGCCCTTGTGTGTACATGTAATCTTCTAGAACCCTTCAAGCTCAAGGGTTTACGGAGGAGAGGGTAAACTGTCACTGTTATATTAATGTTCCATCTTTTGTTGGCAAGTGTTTAAAGCTGTACTTCCATGTTTACACCCATTTTTATCTATCTGGTTATCTCAATATTCTAGTATCGCTTTGTATAATCACATTTCAATTACCTTATGGCATGCTTATCACAAGAAGCCTGGAATTTAGAGCACACAACAAGAGGGTGAAATGGCATTCCAGGGACTGAAATGGAACAAACAAGAGATCAGACTCTTAAAGAATCAAAAAGGAACTTTGAATAGATAAGGGTTATGAGTTGACAAGAAAAGGCAATACAAAACTAGCCCTGGAATGAGAAATGAGCCAGCAGCCAATTTAAAGTTTTGGGAATACAACTTTGGAGAACCCATGCTTAATGGAAGAGACTCTGCATGTGGAAGGTTTCAGGTTCAATGATTTGCTATCTCCAATTACATAATTTCAAACAGTTGTGCTGAACCTCAGTTTTTTTTCTGACTAAAATGTGCTTTTCAGTGAAGACAATTTATTTAATGATCAGGGTAAAACAGTTTTATCCCATTTGTGGAAACCTTGGGCCACTCATAAAGTTAATTGTTTTGAAAAGCAAACATGCAAGTCAGCCATCAGTCCAACAAACATTACTCCCTCTGTTAGAAATGGGATATAATAAACATATGGTCTGCAGTCTGTTTCTTATTGCAGGTAGGAAATATAATAAGCAAAAGTTGGTTAGTTTGCTGCTGTGTAATAAATATACTTTATAACAGTATATGTATTATATTTGTGTTTGAGGTGCATGGATTTAAGATTCAGTAAGCTGCACCTTTAGACAAGTGATACTGTGGATATGATCAATTCCATAGTTGATCTGAGGACCCAGAAATTCTGAAAGATGTATCCTCTCTAGGAATTGTATAGGCCCTCCAGGGCAACTTTATGGTAAATTCCAGTGGAAGCATACCATTGAATCACCTGAAGGACCTGGTGAATTCCTAGAGACACCAGGCTTAAGTGAAACTGAGGATACAGGTTCTGTGTTTATGGGACTCACTGTATACCATTATGCATTCTCTTCAGCTATGTAAGATTGTACAAGCTGAGAATCACAATATGCAAAGAATAGAGCAACTTAGATGGCATATTACATTGGAATTTACATGTCTTGCATACCTATGCCCAATGGTAGTTCGACTGCATGTCACTCCAGAAGTTTGGCCCCATTGTGTTTACAGTAACTTCCAGTTGGTTTTCTTAACCCACTTCTTTCCTTCATCAAGTAGTCTTTTCTTTGATCTCTGAGGTCTCATCTGCTTTCACACTTTTTCTATCTCCCTGCTTGTCTGCCGTGAAAAGTGTGAGTGAGATGCTCCAACTCTGATACCATGTAATACGCACCCTTTTTGTGCTTTTCATCATTGTTCTCAGCTAGATATTTGGGGGGATGTGTAGGGGGTGTCCCCTGCCTAAGTGCATTAGATGCTGTTTGAAAGATCCACTATTATTTCTAATGTTATCCAATACCTCAAAAATAGTTACAAAAATACAAAAAATAATTCTTAGATCATTTAACAGAAGCATAACATTTTCATTGGATTTATCAATCTATATTTAAGAAGTTCTACAATATGAGGAGATATTCAAGCAGGCAATGCCGGGAAGTTCAACTGGTCTGAGTTATATATGGTTGTTGCATGAAAACATCTGTGGCCACTTGAGCAAAGCTTATAGTACGTAGTAGATGACTCTGTAGGACAGTTTCAAAAGAAGTGCCTTAAATTTACTCTGACAGGAGAACATTTCAGAATGGAAGGAAGTTCAGGCAGGAGAACATAGAGTATATCCACATCACAGTTCGAGCTGTTTTATTCCACTTTAATTATCAAATTTCCATCCTAAGGTATTTTTGGTTTTTCAGGTTGGTGAGTGTGTATGATTGTGCTTTCAAGTTGTCTGGCAACCTACGGCGTCCTCATAAATTTCAAAAATTGTTTCCTTATGCAAAGAACATTCAGATAGGTTTTTCAATTTTGTCTTCTGAAATATAGCCTATGTTCATTGATATTCACTGATAGTCTCCCAATCAAGTTGACCCTGCTTAGCTTCCAAAATCAGAAAGGATCTGGTGCTTTCAGGACATTTAGGCAGTTTTCTATTTGTTGAGGTACTTAGAATTATTTGAAAGCAATCCACAGCCCCCTCTTGAGCTCTAACACTAGAGCTTCCTAACATAGAATGCACACTACCACAGCAAAGAAATCCCAAATTCTATAGGATGGCGGCATGGCAGTTAAAGTAGTATGAAACTGAGAAAGACATCCAATGTGGATGTCCCCAATCTATATATGCATTAATATACACATAAATACATATATGTGCACATTTACTATTTATCAAAGTTCCTCTATTCTCCTTCCTACATAAAGTGGCCATCTTCTCTTTGGCAAACAGAAGGCTTTGGGAAACACTCCAATTGTTCTTAAGAATCTTGTCAATACAAAGCAAACTAACAATAGGAGCATCTCTTCTTAAGTCCAGAAATGTTTATAAATTTGTTCAAATGGTATTGTGACTTGATTTTCCAGTAGACCGACACTGTATGTTGCATCTTCAAAATAATCAAGTTTTAAGTTGTCTCAGAGGGCTAATAGGCTCTGATGACTATTACAAATGGTTGAAGTACCAATTGTGTATACTGACAAGAGCAAAATTTCTTGCTTGAGCTCAAAATCTCATTCATAGAAACTACCAGCTTTTGTCCTATCTTTTGTCCTATAATATGAATTTGTTCAACTGGTTCTTGTGAAATTAAACAGATCTGTTTGGAATTATAAAGGAATTAACACCAACGGTGGTGAACTGTGGCTCTTCTGGGGTTCCAAAGTTGGACACGAGATTCTGAGGACTGCATGAGCTGACAAAAACAAGAAAAAATTGATTTGGCCACTTCCGGTTTCCAAAACGGGGCTGGCATCATTAGTCAGTTACTATGTCAGAAGCTAACAAGTTTACAGTGACTTTATAAGTGTTTCCTTTTCACATTGATGATCATGGTACCATGTCACAACCACAATTTCCCCTGAAACCTACATAAAAATCAAGCCAGGATAATGCATCTAGCCCTCCAGCAGCAAAACAAGCAATTTTAACAGGACTGTACCAAGGTCCCAGCTTCTGTTTGGTGCAGTAGTGATCCCTGGCAAGAATAGGCTGGATGCACTCAGTTCACCAGTGGTGCAGATTTCCATCTCTCGGTGCAGCTGATTGGATTTTGAGATGGGTTTCGAGAGTAAAATTCTGAGAAAGTTCATAGCCGCAAGGAACTTAGATAGGGTTCTTAATGTTAAACAGGACTTGTTTGAAAATCATTTCAAAGATGAAATAGAATATGACCTCCTTATACATAAAGTCAATGTTCACAGCTTCATTTATTCAGACTCCCAAAAATATACTATATTCCACACATAAGCATTTGTGGGCCTCTCCATGTCCTCCACTATAATTCTGAAGTATGCTTCAGCACATGTATAGTCAAAATATAGGATTCACTACAATCCACAGCATTTCAGCATTCACTAGGGGTTTTGGAATGTATCTCCCTGCAGATATGGGAATTGTACTATATAACTTAGGCCCCTTCTACACTGCCATATAATCCAGATTATCAAAGCTTTGAACTGGATTATATGAGTCTACACTGCCATATAATCCAGTTCAAAGCAGTTAGCCTGGATTTTATATGGCAGTGTAGAAGGGGCTTTAGAGGCTTCTTAGAGAGCCAATTCAGTCTTTCTGAGGGCAGAAAAGGGGGCACTTAGTTTGTCTGGATCACCAAAGCAGCAAAACAGCTTGAAAAGTGTGCTTTGCCTACTCTTGGCTGTACCACATATCACATAACATTTTCACTATATGCCTTCCAAAAGACCATCTCCAGATAATATGGTTGTGAAATAAAATCAGAGCACATAATCTGATCCAAATCAGTCTAAACTTGTTAGGCAAAAATACAAACATACACACATGAACAAATATAAAATGAATATCGCAATCATCTACCAGCATAGCAGACATACCAGCTTCCCCCAAATGAGCCTCAATGTTTTGCCTGATTCTTAATCATAATAATAGAGATACAAAGTAATGTTTGTCTCATTGACTGCAAGTAGCCACTAACTCAACTCTGGCATAATATTAAACCATGCCTATGTGAATCTGTCAAAGATAACCCCAGTCTCATGCTGTTCTTCCTCAACAAATGAGCTAACAAAATAGAAAATTTCCATTTTCACTTTTACCTAAGTCACAATATGACTCTGAGAACTGTAGTTCCTTCTAATTTCTTTTGGGGAAAAACAGATTGGAAATCTGACGGGATTCTGTTTTGTTCAAATCTGGACATATTTCCCCTCAATTTAAAATTTAAAAATATTCTTTATTCAGAAGTGGAACCTTTAGTATGAATGACCCAGAAGGGCCCAAGGTCCAGATATTCTTTTCGTTTCTTCCAACACTGAATGGAAGTGGAACCTTTAGTACTTCCATTCAGTGTTGGAAGAAACGAAAAGAATATCTGGACCTTGGGCCCTTCTGGGTCATTCTGACAATAAAACTGTTATATGGTATTACATATAAATCAGGACAGTATTTCTAAGCATAAGAAATTAACATAAAGACCAGGTTTTCCCCCCTGAAAATATCCAAAATTTCAGCAGGAATAGCTGTACATTAGTTGTGCATCTGTGAAGTCGGAAAAGACAGAAACAAAAAAAAAATATTTCCAAACTCTGAGAAGTGGCTGTCAGATTGTCATCAATTCCCCTTAGACACCTTTTTTTTTTACTGTACTGTGGCAACCAGCAGCACAACTCTGCTTAAGTAATTATTTGCAGGCATGTATCACAGTTGGGTTGCATGACTTTCTCTGATCAGAGTGCTGTGGGGAGAAAGCACATTCAAATATGTTCACTATTACATCCAACAGGGCTGGGCAGAAAAGAAATAAAAGCTACCAACATTGCCACTGACATATTACAAGGCACATGCTGTTATTAAGAAATTGATCTGATAAGGAAAGTAACACATGAAGCAAGCAATTAAAACTAGGCCCTTTATATAACAATGCTTGATGATCTGACCTTTCGAAAGCTTTAAATATTTAAATATTTTGAAACCCTGTATCAAATAGGCTTTCCAAATGACTAAGATAATCAGTTTGCCCATTCAGGATGCTGAGTCATGCAATCTCCCTATAGCAAAAGGAAAACTGAGCAATTGTTTTAAAAGTTGCTATTTTATTTATGCATCCTGTTCCTAAGTCAATGAAGACAGCTCACATGTTTTAATGCATGCCTGAATCTGTGTTCTTGCCATCGTTATGTCTGTTTCTGCTTTTTGAAGTAAAATATCACACTCCTGAGGTCAGCAGCCACACTCACATGCACTCACAATACATACACACACAAAGCTATGTTCCAACCGTTCAGTATTTACAGCATTTTTATCATGACAACTTGGGTGGTTTGAGTATTTTAAAAGAAGCATTTTTTCAGAAGGACCATAAGCATTCCATCTATATGAAGCCACTGTCTCTCATATTAATGAAAGTGCTGTTTACATTTGCTGTGTCACTTAAATTAATAATATGGTCCTGTTCCAAGCCCCATTCCCCCTCATCCTCTTCATCAGGCTCAGCTTCTGACACACTTCGAGTGTTCTCGTACAAAAAGATTTGCTCATCTACATGAGCCGGGGCTAACCGGTTTCTCTTTGCCCTGACAACATTAGCAGAAGAACCAAAAAGACGCTCAGGGAACACTCTTGTGGCCACAATACACCAGTACTTCTGAAGAACCTTTGGCAAAACAGGAAATAAAGCGTGTCTGTCAGACCACCACTTAAGTGGATCTTCATTTAACCCAAGAACTTTCTGAGACTTGAAATTGCTCAATTCTTCAATAACCTGAGCATGCAATTCCTCTTGGTCTTCAACACCGCCTGTCTGGCAAAAGATTTCTGCAAGCATGTTATTAATGGTGCTGGTAGGAGGGGGAGTGACGCCAATTACAATTTTTTTCACTGGGGGTTCTTCAGTCACTGTAAAAAACTGCTCTTCGGTCTTCACTGTGTTCTCTCTTACTTTCTCCAGAAGACCTTTTGCTTCTTCCACCACTCTGTTTTCAACTTGCTGCCTCTCAAATGCTGAAAGAAAAGGCAGTTTCTTGTACCTTGGGTCCAAGAAAGTGGCAACATTAAGAAACATGTCGATCTCAGGTGTATGCTGGTATATTGTAGATAATTCTTTGGCTATTACTTCCTTTGCCATACTGATTTCTTTCAGGTCATTTTCCTTGATGTTTAATGTTGTATTTAGCAGCATGTGAAGGAGAGGTTTCACCATACTTATTGTTGGGTACTTGGAAGCAGACATCATCTCAGTAACCTGCTTGAATGGTAGGAGCAAGTCCACAAAGCCTTCAACTGTATTCCACTCACTGGTTTCCAACATCAGATGGTGATTATTGCTGTCCTCCACAAGAACTGCGGCAATTACAAACTGTTGCTCTTTAAGACGTTCCAGCATGGCAAGTGTGCTTCCCCACCAGGAAACACGGTCACTTACTAGCATACAGTGTGCAGTGTTCTGTTGCTTCTGTTTCTCCCCTAACATGTACATGGCTACTGCAGACTGCTGGAAGTATTCCACAAGTTTCCGACATCTGCACAAGACACCAGACAACTTGGGAAGCTGAAAAGCTTGCTGTATGCCCATATTAAAAGTCTGTCCGAGGCAAGGCATCTGAACTGGAATGTCCAAAAGTGAGCAAGCTTTCACAATGTCTTTCCCATAGTCTGTTGTTGCACCAAAAACCTTTGTATTGATTCCCCATTCAATGAAAACCTCATAAAGGACTCTAGTAATAGTTTCTCCAGTATTTTCCTCTGGCACTTCAAATGTTTTTAAACAACGGGAATTAACAGCCAGACAGCTAGCAGAGCCATTACTGAGAAAGTGTACTGTCAGTGTCACGTAGGATCTATTCTGGTTTTCACTTCTCCACATATCCAGAGATATGCCACACCACAGGATATCAGTCAGTTCTTTTAACACAATGTCTTTAACAGCACTGTATTTTTCAGGAATTGCTTTTGTACAGAAAAATTTTCTGCATGGAAGTTCATATCGGGGGTCAGCTATTCTTAAGAGATTCTTAAAGGTGGGCTCGTCTACAATAGATGGGGGATACAACCCTTCACATATTAAACTAACCACCCCTGATGTCAGCTCCTGATGCTTTTTATTCTCATAACTGTGACATGTCTTCATAATTAAGTTATCCTGAGCAACCTGCTGAGATGATTCTGGCTTTAGTTTTGAGAAAGCTGTTGCAAAGGCTTCTCTCATCTGCTCAGTGTTGCTCTTCACAAATTCACAAAACTCATCCGGATGATTTTTTTCAAGATGGTAAGACAAGTTGGATGTATTTCCCGAATAGGCAATCTGTGCCATACAAATACGACAGTAGATTTTCTTCCACTGTAATATACATCCTTCTGCATTGGTATCAAAGCCAAAGTACTTCCAAACTTTACTTTTTGCTCTTGGGTGGGCCACTAACTTTAGGTCTGATGGGGAAGCTTCTGAACTTTTATTCTCCATTGCTTCTTGGCCACTGTCCCAGTCTTTTGATTCTTCACTCATTAATGAGCACCTGATAAAAAGGCAGCAGATAAACACAAAATGAGAAAGCATAGGTCTAATCAACTGTGTGAAATCAGCACTCCTGTAAATAAACATAGCCTACCTTGTTTATAAAATATCTGAACATATGAGAGTGGAAAGTAGCCTAATGCTTCCTTTAGAAATAAGGCACCTAACCAGATATATATGTATGCATAGGTAGTAGCAATTCAAACTTGCACGATACAGGTGGAATTAGAGCCAATAGCTCCATGTTTACTTTCAGTTTTAACTTCAGGTGGACTCCTTCATACAAGAAGATGGTACCACTTAAGAATGAAGAAATAACACAATGAAACTGTGTGTTCCATAAATTTGGATCAGCTTTATCAGCTAACCAATTTTTGGGGTTATTGCAACCTTGCTCCTCTTAAGTTGGGCAGAGTCCAAGGTCTGACTCTGAAAGCCATTTGGAAATCTCTGAAGTTCTACGTGACATCAGATTTTCCCCATCCTTTGTCTCCCAATGCAAGTTGAGAAAGAATGTTAAGGGTTTACCCATCTCGCACCAAGTTTCAAAAGAACTAAAAATTGTTTTTCAAGGCAAAGAGTAGCTGCATAGACACTGGAGTTGTCTATGCAGCATGTCTATGCAAGGGAGCCTGACAGAAAGCTCCCTCCTTTCCTCCTCAGCCAATGCTGGGATGGGGAAGGGGGCGGCAAGGGAAGCTGTCCAGAAATCACGGCTCCCTACTCACAGCTGGAGAGGAGGGGCGAAAGAGCCCATTACTGGCTTCATTCACCAGTATCCTTCACCTTGGCCAAGGAGGAATAGTTCGTTCCAACACTCCGCAGCTAGCCACCTCTATCCCATTCATATCTATAAGTTGTTTGTAAGTCTGATGACGTAACCCGAGGAGTGCCTGTACTCTCAAAATTAAAAAAATGGGGCAACTTAAAAGGTAGGAAGAGTTTACAATAATAACAAGCCCTAGGGTATCTTGGAACATGGTTAAAAGATTTTGCAAATAATAATAGATTTAAATATTTGGTTTTATAAAAAAAATAAAATTGGGAAACTGCTGACAATGTTAAACCTTACAAACGTACAAACTGCTTACTGAACTTGTGACTTTTTTCTTTTAAAAAATGAAGGAAAAAATGATATATACTAAAGAGATTTAGCTCCCCTATCTAGTTACTTAGTCATCCTAGTGTTTAATACTAGATCACACACTTGCAACTAATAATGAGGTCATTAATCTGCTCAACGTTTTCTTGGGCAGTTGCAATTACACTGCAATAATAGAGAAGTTAAGATATGAGGCATGAAACATCTGATGCCCTTTTAAGCTTCCTTTTTTAACAAGTTAATTAGCAACAGCATAGCTGGCAGTACGGGAACCAAAATCATGGGTGTAATACCCTTCCAGTATACAGAGTTTTCTTTACTGTGGAAAATAACCCAATTAACTGCTCAGGGCAAGAGAAAAATGATGCCATCATCCAAAAGGGACCACACCACAAAGGCAATTCCATTTTGCTCTAATTACTAGGCAACATTCACAATTTCTTTTGAGTCTTCTCTTTTTTATCTCATGCCTCACCTAAATGTAATTGTTGGCTTTGCTGATAGGCACTGTAATGTTACTCTTACATCTCCCTTTCCCTCTAACCCAGTTGACCAGTCCATTCAGCCTTCTTGTCCAAATAGATAGACAACAACCCTTAATTATGCATCTCAGCAAAAAATAATGTGTAATTTGCCCATTTTCCTTCACTGAATCTGCAATCTCCAATCACATCTAATGCCAACAGTTCTAATAAAGGTATTCCCAACTCTCATCACAAAACTGCAGTTGTTAGAATAATTTTAAACACAGATAAGGTTTTCCAATGTGAATACTAAACCCCTTTGACCTTTAACTACAAAGAAAGTTAGTTAACGGTCAAAAGGGTTTATATGTAGTTTAAAAATGCATTTTAATATTTAATGCTTTAATTTACAAAAGGTTTATTTTTTAATCATAAATTGAAACTTTCATCATTCTGATGTGTGCACTGCTTTTAACAAGTTGTTAGCCATCTTGAGTCCCATTATCATGAATACTAGTAGTGGTGATAGTAGATGATGATAATAATGATGAAGAAGAAGACGCAGAAGCAGATGAGGAAGTGCAGCAATACTATACTCTGCAAAACTAGCTGTTAGATGAAATAATTATGCTATGAAGGAGGGGGTTTTCTGATATAGGAAAACACTGGCTGGTTGTTATTTCCAACCACAGTAGATTTTTGAATGAACTGTTGAACAGTGAGTTAACATGCAAGTAAATCCAATTAATTCACAATGGAAATACTCTATTCAGAACTAAAATAGAATACATGCCACTACAGCCAGACCCTTCAACTTCTTCCCTTTATCACCTTCTAGGTACATGTTGATAGAGGCAAAGAACTCAACATTTTTTAAAGTACAGTACTATTTTTGTATCTGTGGAGGATACTTTCCTGAACTTACAGTGGAAACTGAGAATACATCTAATCTTATTGAAATGAATGGCCATGGAAAACTGTGGAGAACCTAGAAAATTCCTTTTGATATATTTTGTCAGAGACAGAGAGGTGAAACTGTATCAGTCTCATGGGTATAGATATCATATTGTTTTAATTGTGATACTCAATTCTCAATCGGTTGTATGGCATTCTCCAAATGTGAACTTGTTTGGCTTATTTTCTTATAAATGATTTTGAAAGGGAAATCTAAGGCAACTGATATAAAGGGATCAAGGTGGCAGTAGATGACCACGACATTTGAGTAAAACGAAGAGCTCGTTAAACTCTAGGACTTTACAAGCTGACACAGGAAACACCCCTTTTCCCATTGAACATTTCAGTCTAAACTGATTAGTGTTCCTTCACTTAGGGTTAAAAGAAATCTATGAAAATTCCTCCTGATTACCTTAATATTCTTATGTGTGTTTTTCTACAGAGACATAAAATTGAGAAAGTTGCCTCAGCTCCCAGAATGTGTTATTGCTAATTCATGTACAAACACAATGGTAGGTGTGTCTTTATCTTTGTCTTTAGTATTTATTTATAGATAACTTGTTATAAAACAACAGTGACAACTGAATAACACCTTCAACTAAGGATTAATTCCACAGAAGAATTCAACCTATGCTTCTATTTAGGTTTGTTTCAATAAACTATTTAATAAATCAAGGGCCTACTTAGATGTAGACTTGGACCTAAACTATGAGCAAATCATAACTACTGGAAAATTTGTAAAAAAAAAAAATAAAGAAAAAGGAAAAGGAAATGAATAAGCCAATGATAAAATACCTGTATTTACTCGAGTCTAATGTGCCACCAAATCTAATGTGCTCCTCAATTTTCAAAACCCTGAAACCAAAAAAAGAGTATTGGCTGGCAAATGTAATGCGCAGCAGCAAAAAGTGCACTTTTTGCAATTTGGCCAAAAAGGTGCTCATTACATTAGGTAGCTGAATGCTGATAATTTCTTCTTTAAATACAAAAGTGTTAGAACACCAAAGCTTCCAGCAATGGAAAAGAAAACCCTCAAGGTGCACTTATGCTGTAGATCAAATCCAAGAGATGACATCCCTTAAAATGGAGATCCAGATCTCCTGAACTAGCTTCCACTTTTTGCTTTGGCTGTGCTCAGCACTAATATTATCATATTATGAGAATCTAATGTGCACCCTAATTTTAGAGATGTCATTTAGCCAAAAAGGGTGAGCAATAGATTTGAGTAAATACGGTAGTCTAGATTGCCAACTTTTCAGTGGGGTATTGGTAAACCACTTTGTTCCCCCCAAATATGGGTATTCTGATATTGTTCTTAGACAACCAAATGTAATGAACCTTTGCAGCTTTCAGATGAACAAAGATGTGTGGTAAAACATTACATCTCATATTACAAATATCAAGAGCTGCATAAATCACAAGCCATTAAAATAGGGCACCACTATGTTATGGCGACTGAGATCCAGTTGTTGCAAAGGAAAATCAAGACACGGCAAACTAGTTGATCCAAAAGTCATATGCTACCTTCTACATAAGCCTCAGGATTGATCATTGCGCTATAGTAACTGCTTATCTGAGAAACTCATTTAGTTTGCTCATTCCATTCTAATACCCCACAAGGCATAGCATACTTTCCACCTACTTCTACTTATTTCATTTCCCCTTATGACACCCCAGTATGCACCACAGAAATCTGAATCTTGGGACTTGATTACTCAAAATACAGCTGTTTATATAATATATACACTTCGGTATTTATATAATTTATTTCCATTTTTGATACTCAAGGCTGATACAACCAATCACATATCTGGTTAAATTAAGGTGCACCAAAATAATATGAATGCTTTAAACAAATATTTACATAACTGCAACACAAATTCTTACTAATATATTATTATTTATTAATAGAGTACATTCTTTACTCTGTATTGTCGAAGGCTTTCATGGCCAGAAGTCAAAAAAAGTGTCACCAACAGGGACAAAGTTTGGAAAGCTTTGCTCTATTTCAGTGGTTCCCACCCTTTGGTCCTCCAGGTGTTTTGGACTTCAACTCCTAGAAATCCCAGCCAGTTTAGCAGATAATAGGAATTATGGGAGCTGAAGTCCAAAAACCTGGAGGACCAAACGTTGGGAACCACTGCTCCACAGTACTACTGAATAACCCATCTTTCTCATTTATAAGTGTTACCATGCTCCTTGAAAGACACTTCCACTTGTAAACATGATACATGATCCCAACATGCCATGTTTTAAAGGAAAACCCACAGGATCTTTTGGCATCACAGGATGTAGACCCTAGTAAAACCTCCTATTCCAGAGGTTTTCCAGCTACACATCTATTAAAATGTTTAAATTTTATTAATCTAGTATGCTTTTCAGAACAAAAAAAGGAAGAGCAACCTTTAAAGGCTAGTAAAAAATAAACTTTACAACCAAAATTATAAATTAGGCCACATCATGTATTTAGTAGAGATTTAATTGCTACCACAAAGATAAATGGGTGGATGTCTGCAATCTTTAAATATGGAAATATTTTACATGAAAAATTCTAAGAAACCAACCGTATTGTTTCTATAGTATTTAAGAAACAGATGGCAAAACCTGGCCAAGCCCAATCATAACCTCAAGTGGAGTATATCCGCAGGTATAAGCAATGTTAAATGGCACAAAGATGTCTGTGCCATTTATGAAGAGTTCTCAAGTTGCCTTGGCCTGAATTCAGTCTATTTGGTATACTTAGCAACTTCTTGTAAAAAGTTTAATAAAGTACTGGTTTCACAAGCAATAGTTTTAATCCTAACCAGACATAAAGCCTAGGAAAAATATGTTCTGTATGCTTTCTTTAGTTCTATTATTCTGCTTGCATATTTTTTAGCATTTTTGTACTGCCTTTAGATGTCAAACTTTGCTGTATTATGATATCAATGGGAAATAAAAACGTATGCATTTCCCACTGCTGATCCATGTTGCAGTGCATCTATGAAGACTTCACAAACTTCATTTCATTTTGGTTAACTCTATTTTGGCATGATGTCCAAAATTGTACTTAAAACACAAGCATGGTTGATTAAATCAACCAGATTTATAAACCATGAATACAAATCCGAAATTGTTTTAACAAAAACAACTGATGGTTCAGGGTTGCTGTTAGTCTGATGCAACATAGATGCATACATAAGCAAGCAGAAATTGGGATGAAAGTGCCAGCTGCCTTCTCATGACTTAGTCACATGACTGATTTGAAGAGGACTTAAAAAAAAAAAAAACAGAGAAGCATTGTCCCGTGAAGCCATAAGCAAAGAAATCTGCAGCCCTGAAATGTTACTACAATTGTGCAATTTAATACCCTTTCTTTTACTCTTTTGGCATTTCCAAGATGACAGTATAGCTTAACTACACAGCTTTAACATTGCTCAATCCTCAGTACTCTGTACAGATATGATGGTAAAATTAAAACAGTGTTCGACAATATTTCCAAAACAAGCCTTGATTTTGTCATTTTATATTAGGGGCATCATTTTACTACACCATTGCATATAGTGTCTGGGAACATCCACAGATTTTGGTATCCATGGAACCAACCTCTAGTGGATATCAAGGGCCTTATTCTGAGCGGGAGACCCAGTGGTGACTGATGGTTTATATGTTAGTGGGGGTAGTGAACACATTCCAGACTTTAGTCCTAACTTTTTTTTAAGTGCCCAATATGACAAAACCTAAGTGCAAAATAGGTTCAGCACCTTGGATATCACCAGGAAAGTTAGGAGTTGCTCAACCAAGAAGTCATTATTTCCACAATCCCTTTAGACCTAACTTGCATGCTATCTGTCCTTGACATGACACTGCATGTTTAAAATGCAGCACCATGTTAATCTTCTGTTCCTCTACATAGCTCTAAGCTCCCAACCTTCATCACATGATAGTGTCAGTCAACATGGCTACTGGAGCCCCCAGTGAAACAATGGGTTAAACCTGCTGAGTTGGCGGTTGGAATTCAGGGAGCGGGATGAGCTCCCATCTCAGCTCTAGCTTCCCATGTGGGAACATGAGAGAAGCCTCCCACAATATGGTAAAACATCAAAAACATCCAGGGATCCCCTGGGCAATGTTCTTGCAGACAGCCAATTCTCACATTGATAGCGACTTGAAGTTTCTCAAGTTGCTCCTGACACACACACACACACAAACATGGCTACTAAGGGCCCATCCAGACAGGCCCTATATCCCAGGTTTTCTACTTTATATGAGTCCCCACTGCCATATAATCTAGGATAAACAGAATACCTGGGATCAGATCCTGGAATATAGAGCCTGTCTAGAAGGTCCCTAAGTAGCCATGTAGTCCCTAAGTAGCCATTCAGTTTCCTGTAGGATTTGATATATTGGGACCAGGCTAGATTATTTGTTAAGCTTTTCCTATCTTGTTCTTGTTGTGCAACTTTGACCAGAACCACAGTTACACAGACAATGCAACCACTGCCTTGTTGTTCCTATGTAACTTCAAGTCATTTCCAACTTATGGTGACTCTGCTTTTGCCTATCTCTGAGTTTTAGAGTTACCAAAAATCAACCCACAGATTTCTATGAGTAAACTCAGGTCTTCAGTGCCATAATTCTAGCATTCAAATTACTACACTGGCTCTTTATTATTCCTATGAGATTAATACAATTTCTTCCAACCAAGTGTCTGATTCTATTCCAATTCCTTAGTAACTGAGTGTAGATGTTTACCTTGAACTTCTCACCAACTCCAAAAGATTATGTCTTACATTTATTTTCCAATTCCCTCCAAGGGACTGAAAACAGCATATATTCTTTCTTCACACACCCCATCTCCACCCAACCTAATATTAAAGCACTGGAGTGGAAAGCTTCAATTTCAGCTTTCCATATTAAGCGGAGGAGTACAGTGATATCCTTGCTTTTGCAAAAAGCAATCTTTCACCAGGTTACAACTCTTGCCTATTTTACTTCTGGCAAATGTCTTGGAAGCTAATAGCATGGAAACCACAATCTGTCACTAATACCTGCTATTTAAAAACTTATTACACACACACACAATCAAACAATCAATGTCCACGAATGCAATTGACAGACTTTTCAATGATGTCAAAGGTGAAAGTGCATACAGTGGGTCCTTGGTATCTGCTGGCGTTCCAAGAACCCTTGTGGATACAAAAATCCATAGAAGCTCATTATATATAATCGTGTATTAAAATATTGTCCCTTATATGCAACAGCAAAATCACAATTTGATTTTTGGATTTTTTTTTTTAAAAAAAAATCTGTGGATGGTTCAATTGCGGATGCAGAATCTATGGATATAGAGGGCCAACTATATATAGGTATGGTTAGCGACAAACATGGAGCCCCTGGTGGCACAATGGGTTAAACCCTTGTGTCAGCAGGACAGAAGACCAACAGGTTAGAGGTTCAAATCTGGGGAGAACTCTCTCTGTTAGCTCCAGCTCCCTATGTGGGGACATGAGAAAAGCCTCCCACAAGGATGGTAAAACATCAAAACATCCAGGTGTCTCCTGGGCAACGTCCTTGCAGGCAGCCAATTCTTTCACACCAGAAGTGACTTGGAGTTTCTCAAGTTGCTCCTGACATGAAAAAAGTGACAAACATAGATAGCATTTTCTTTAGAGTAATAAGGCCTAGTGAGATTACTGGATCACTCTTCAATAGACAGGTACCCAAGGGAACCAAAGTAGTATCAGGATTTGAATGCTAGAGCAGGACACCAGGAGACCAAAGCTCAACCATGGAAACCTATAGGGTGACCTTAGGTAAGTCATACTCTTTCAACCTCAAAGGAAAGCAATGCCCTGCAAAGCAAAAGAAAAACCTATAATAGGGTCACCATAAGCCAGTCTGCTTGAAGGCATGTGATAACCCAGCATGGTATAGTGCTGAGCCTTCCAAATGGTGTGTCGTGACACATTGGAATGTTGGCTGTAGCGTGTAGGTGTGTAAAGTGAATGAAACAAGAAAGGTGAGTCCATGTGAAATAATCAATAAATCATATATATATATGAGCAAGATTTTCATGATAAGTCATGTCCCCATACATTTCATTATTATAATTTATGTACGTGTTCCGATCTCTTGGTTTAACCCAGGCATGGGCACACTTCGGCCTTCCAGGTGTTTTGGACTTCAACACCCACAATTCAGAACAGCTGGTGCTGAAGTTTGCCCATGCTTGGGTTAACCTCTGGTTTGCTAGTAAAACTGAAGCACTGTGTCGCAAAGCGATGCATGTAGTGCGTCACCAACATAATATCGGAAAGCTCTGGTGCAGTTGTTTGAATATTGAACTAAGGTTGTAACTCCCTCCTCAGTCATGGAAACCCACTAGGTGCCCTTAGGCAAGTCACATGCTCTTAACCTCAGAGGAAAACATGGGCAAATCCCCAAGAACAAGCTCCCATCTATGACCTCTGAGGAAGCTTGCCATAGATGCAGGCGAAACGTCAGGAGAAATGCCTCTAGAACATGGCCATATAGCCCGAAAAAACCCACAAGAACTGAGTGATTCCGGCCATGAAAGCCTTCGACAATACAAGCTCCCATCTGCTTAGTTTTTCCATTGGTCAAAAATGACTTGGAGGCACACAAACAGCAATAACCATGGCAGTTACAAGAAACTTGGATGTAGCTTGAAAACTTTTTGTTTTGCTACATTCACTGTATGTCCACCAAGCTACAACTGAAGTGTAAGCTAGGGGCAGCAGACTGGCAAATGCAACAACCTCAGGGGACCGATAGAGGTTGCGGTTGTATCCCAGGGTTGAAAATCGGTGGCTACAAACAGCCAGCGAAGGCACTGCAACTGAAGAGTCCCAGGGCCCTTCCACACAGCCCTATATCCCAGAATATCAAGGCAGGAAATCCCACATTATCTGAGGGTGAACTGCCTTGGTATTCTGGGATATAGGGCTGTGTGGAAGGGCCCCCAGTAACCAGGAGCCAGAGCCTTGGGCAGGAGCTTGGAGCCCTTTGGCCTCGCCTGGCTCCTGCCACAAGATCTAGGCAGGAAGAGGGAAGCGGATCCCCTCCATTTGCGAGGAGGAGTGTCCTCTGTCCTCTCCCTCCGAGCGCAAATGCTCAACTTTGGCTCCCAACGGTGGAAGGACGCGTGGGGAGGGGAAGAAAGCGAAGCCAGCGAGGCTTCCCTCTCCTAAGCCAAGGCCTCTCCCTCCCAGCCTCTCCGGGGGAGCCTCCTAACCTGCTTTGGAAGGGCAGCCCAGGCGGAAGCGGCGCAAGATCTGGTGCAGGACGAGGCGCGTCGCGGTCCAGTAGAGCCAGAAGGCAGGCAAGGCCAGGGACAATAGCGACATGGCTCCCGCTGCTGCTTTGCTTCGCCTCTTCCGTGCTGCAGAAGGGAAAGGAGCCCAGAGGCACGACGAGGAGGAGGAGGAGGCGGCGCGAGGACGGCACGCCTCCGGGGCTTCAGAGCGCGCGCCTGGCAGCCCTGGCCTCGCCGCGCCCAGAGGAAGCAAAGCAAGGCAAGGCAAGGCAAAGAGGACCGCGCCTCTCCTCCTCCTCCTCCTCGGAGCGACCGGGATTTCCCTGCTATCTGGGCATGTGCAGACTCTGTGCGCAATCTCCTCCCCTCCCACGGAAGACGCACAGAAAAGGGAAGTAAAGCAGAAGATGTGCAGCGACAGAGTTCGATTTTTGGCACAGCAGCAGCTCTAATTATGCACCAGCTTCTGCTTGAAATCATGTGTTTGTTTATTGAAACACCTACAGGCAGTCCCCGAGTTACAAACATCCGACATCCAAACAGCTCAGCGTTAATAAGGGGCGAGACAACAGGAAGGGAGAGAAATCTACCCCCAGGGAGGGAAATTCACTCCTCAAAGAGTTATCGGGGGGAAAGGGGGCCTCGGCTGAAGCTTGCTCACCGATCCTTGTTTCAGAAGCCTTTTTTTTTCTAAATCCAATTATCACAGGGACAGAAAGTGAGGTGAAATCTTCTGAACAGGCGCACACACAACAAAAAAAAAACCCCACAGGGGTGTTAACACTTCCCTATGAACACCACAGGCGTGTTAACTCTTCCATCTATCTAGGGATGGATTTCCCCTCCCCCCCTCCCCCCCCCCCGAGGGTGTGTATTTATGTCTCTGTGTGTATAAAAGCATGTATGTCTCTGTGTGTATAAAAGCAAGCTTTGGATTGCATAGGAAAGGATTAACACCCCTGTGGGTGGGTGTATGTAAGTTTTGGATAGCATAAGGAAAGGTTAACACCCTTGTGATGTTTGTGTGTGCATTTATATACGTGTATGTATGAATATATATGTATGTGTGTAGCTTTGGATAGCATAGGAAAGGGTTAACACCCCTATGGTGTGTGTGTATAAGCTTTGGATAGCATAAGGAAGGGTTAACATCCTTGAGATGTTTGTGTGTGTGTGTGTGTGTGTGTATAAGCTTTGGATAGCATAGGAAAGGGTTAACACCCGTGTGGGGTGTGTGTGTAAGTTTTGGATAGCATAAGGAAAGGTTAACAGGGTTTAGTAAAAAGGCATGCCAAACTTAGGGTACACCTACACTACACATCAATTCATTCATGCAGTGTGTACCACTTTAACTGTTTCGAAATTCTGGGATTTACAAGTGGGTGAAACACCAACTCTGGCAGAGAACGCTAAAGACCTTGCGAAACTACAACTTTCTTGATACCATAGCATTGAGCCATAGCAGTTGCAGTGGTGTCAAACTGCATTCATTCTACACTGTAGATGCACCTGTAAGCACCAGAAAGAAACTGACACTTCTACTGGTGCATAATTGGAGCTACTGCATAAAAACTCTGCCACTGTGCTAATTTCTGCATTACTGATTTTGTGTGATTATAAAATAATAATAATTTATTTCTACCCCGCCACCATCTCCCCAACGGGGAGTCAGGGCGGCTAACATGAAGCCAAGCCCAGCCATTACAACAAATCAAAATAAAATACATACAGCAAATAATAACATCAAATGAAATATAAACAAAGCAAATTAATACAAAACCAAATACAGGAAATGAAATAAAATAATAATGTGCACAGAGGGCTGGGCCAAGTTAAAAAGATAGAATTAAAATATAAAAAACCCTGGGTGAGATGGATGAGTAGGGTAGTATGCCTAGTTAGCGGGGCGGGGGGGGGGGGGGTTCAGGTGAGAGCAGCAATGGGGTGATTATCATTGAAGGGTGAGGTAAAGTGCATCACAGGGAATATTGTGCTGAGCTGGTCATGGTGTAGGTTGTATTCATTCCTCTAAGGCACACTAAACAGCCAGGTTTTTAGGTTTGAAAGGAGATCAGTTAACAGGAGGTCACAGCCATCACAATGCATTCCCAAGTGTATTGGACATCAATTTTGGCTGCTTTGGCCAATGATCAGGGATTCTGGGAGCTGAAGTCCAAAACACTGTAAAGCCATATTTGGGGAGAATGGTTTTACAGACACAGATTTCCCATTCAAGTGAGAGAGGTGTACTTATTCATGTCTAGTCAGAAGTGTCCTATTTGAGGAGAAGGGAGCTCATTGCTATGTGATTGGGCAATGCATTGTTAGTCTTTACATAGAAAGAATTTGGGTTTTTTAAAAATTAGTTAACATTAAAAATAAAGAAGTAGAGAATTAAATGTTGACCATCACACTACTAAGGAGGGAAACAAAGAAAGCAGATGACAAGTGATGACCACAAATGTATAGCCACTCCATGGGTTTAATAGGCAAAGAATACATAAGAGGTGACTTGTCCAGAGTGAATGTATCATTGTTTGTCTCTTCATATGTGTTGAGAGAGAGAGAATATATATATATATATGTATGTATGTTATAACAATGGTGGTCTAAGGCCCAAATTAAGCATCTCACATTTTCAATCAAACTTACTCAAAGCAGGAAAGGATTTTATTAATTCCTAGAAGTCTGGCTGAGCCAATGGTTATGGGTGCATATACATACTGTGTTTTATAAATCTGTGCGGGGGGGGGGGGGGATGATAGGAATAATTGGAGGGGTGTAACAATGCCCACGTGCCACAAACATTGCAAGTTTATGGAAATTCAAACCTCAAAAGCCCACAGTCCTCACTTTCGGGTTTTGTGAGGTGTACGTTAAAAATACATCAGTTGCCCAGTCTTGATATAAATGAACTCACTAGCTGCTATAATTGGTAAACAGTTATAAGAAACAATAACTGTTTACCTAACTGTTTCATTTCTCCTCTTTGCTGAAAATTCCTATTTAAAGAAAGCAGTTATGAATGTGCAAATATATCAAATGTGCAGCGAGATCTCACTGAGAAGGTAAGCCTGTTGGCTCTCACACATTTTTTTTGTTTTGCAAACATCACTCCAGCCTAGGATGTTTTTGGAAGGCTGTTTGAGCAAACAGTAAATGTCAGCTATGAGCTAAAGGGGCCTGGAAGGCCGGTACAAGCTACTAGCACCTGATTTTCTAAAAGGTCATGAACTGCTACCTGTCTTCCCTTCCAATTGATTATGTCTTAATGCAGCTATACAAAGGATAGAAGGCCATACACATGCAAATCTGAAATATACTGCAATTCTGAAGCATCATGATTAAGTAATACCATATTTTCCTGTGAAGCACAGCTTTTCCATCCTTTCCAATCGGATGTCTTCCTGATGTGTTTAATCACAGTTTCCACCATCTAATCACCCAAAAAGCCAGGGTGTATGAGGATGCTGAGAGCTGCTAATTGTGCAAGCTATGTGTACCTACTCTGGGTAGGTTTGCACATCTATAAGAAGCAAGTACATAGCTTGGGAGAGCTCCGTCACTAGAGGTTACATGGCTGTGGTGCCCAGAATTGGACACATTATGTCAGGTGAGGCCTGGCCAAAGCAGAATAGATGGGCACAATTGCTTTCCTTGATCTAGACCAGGCATAGGCAAACTTGGCCCCTTTGGGTGTTTTGGATTTCAACTCCCATAATTCCTAACAGCTGGAGTTGAGTCCAAAACACCCAGAGGGCCCAAGTTTGCTCATGCCTGATCTAGACATGATACTTATTTTCATGCAACCCCAAATCCCACTGTCTTATTAAATTGCTGCATCACACTGTTTCCACATATTCAACTTGTTGTCCCCAAAGACTCCAAAATCTTTTTCACTGGTATTGTTATTCAGCCAGGCATCAGCCCATCCTGTATTAGTGCATTTCATTGTTTTCTGCCAACGTGTAGAATTCTACATTTATTCTTGCTAAAATTCATTTTTGTTAGTTTTGTCCCAGCTCTCTAATCTCTTAAGGTCATTTTGAATTCTGATCCTGTCCTCTGCAATATTTGGTATCCCTCCTAATTTGGTGTAATCTGGAAACTTGACAAGCATGCCCCCTAAAGCATTTCTATGGAAGACCCCAGGGGCCATTCAGTCCAACTTCCTTCTGCCATGGAGGGAAAACATAACAAAGCACCTCCTGAGCGGTGGGAGGGAAATAGTGCTTGGAAGAGAACAAGACAAAGGGAGGGAGACAAGGGAAATGGGCTTTTGGGGGCAAGGGAAGCAAGGAAAAAAACTTTTTGGCAAAAGGGGGCTGAGGGGAAATGGTGATGAGGGAATTCAGAAACAGCCATGTCAGTCTGGAATAGCCATATGCAAAATGATCTTGTAACAACTTAAAGTTTGAGGTAATGAAGTTGGTAGAATAAGCTTAATGATTCTAAGGTGCTACAAGATCCCTTTGAATACTTAGGCCCCTTCTACAATGCCATATAATCCAGTTCAAAGCAGAGAATCTGGATTTTATATGGCAGTGTAGATGGAGCCTAAGAGAGTTCGTACACCGCATCATTCACTGTATAAGGAAGCCAAAAGAAGAAACAATGATACTGTGAAAGTGGTATTGCTCTTTTCTTCAATGGTACTTTTGCATTATTACTGAAACAGACAAACAAATAATAATGCTGTACAGAGGGAAGGAAACATTACCTGTGCTACAATTAACAACACCTAAAGCAAAAGGGTGGAGAATGGACAAAATATATTTTATGTTATACAGTACTTAGGACATGACAATATCTGGATGGGAGCAAGCCTTAAAAAGCTTGATATCTAGAAGAAGAAAAAAAACCTGGCATTTCCCCAAAGTGTTTGGCTAATTTGAAAGAACTCTGTCATAATTCACATATTTCAATACCTTTCGGGTAGGAACTTTGAATACTTCAGAAAAGGGGGAGAATAACTTATATACCATGTGGCTGACATGATTGCACTTCATCCAGCAACAAATGCCATCATCTCCTGACACATTTTTTTTTCATCTAGAAGATCATTAAGATTGTTGGTCGAGTAGTTATGAACTTTTTGTATATTTTATATCTTTTTTTCCCATCCAACTACTGTGCTTGTTTATATTCTCCCAAAGTTTGTTTTGTTGTCTGGAGGATGTAGCAATAAGAAGCAAACCAAACTGATTAAGATCGCAAATGCTTAAGAATGATATTCCAAAATGCCATATATATATATTGATACTTGAACATGAAGGTAAGATTGATTTCATTTGTATAGAGTTGCTGCACAATACAATTCACTGTTTGTGGAAGCAATCAAGGTGGGGCAGCAAGCCAGAATCATTTTTCTTTACCATGAAACTGAAAATTCTTTATTGATTCTGCCTTGTATAACTAGAGTGAGCAATTGTTTCAATTTGCTATATAAGAAGTCTTTTAAAATGAAACAACTTTCTTCTCTTATACACACACACATTTTTTTTTAAAAAAAAATGGTAATTGAAAATCTGATTCAGGTGCAGCTGCATCAGCATATGGTAAATTCAGATGTCTATCATTTATTTATGTTTTTTTTTCAATTATTGTCTATTCTCATATCCTATATATTCTAACAGCAATCTCTTCTAAAGTTGTGTGGCCAATATCACATCAAAAGCAGATTATACCAATAGGCTTTAGGGAATGCCAAGGTTTATAGAACTGTAAAACAATATTAGAAGGGGATACTAAACAGGCAGACCCCCCCCCCCTCAACACACACACACACAATTGTCCAATGGGGAGTGAGCATCTGAACACAGATTCTGAGTGCCAGATTTGGGAGCAGGGGAAGTAAGGAGACATAAAATCATCATATACAATATATGAAAAAGAGGACATGGCTGAATACCTGGAACCGAAAGACATATGTTCTGATTTGTAGCATCTTGTTGCAGGTCCCATATGTGTGTTTTCTGATTTCACCCAAATATTCTGAATTTATTTATTTATTTTGAAGATTTCTATGATGCCTTTCTCCAGAATGGACTCACGGTGGCTCACATCATCTTAAAAACATATATAGAACATAACACCACCAACTAAAAACAGATATTCCATATTAAAACAATAAAAGTTTAAAAAGTTAAAAATAAAAAAGTTAAAAATAAATAATTAAATAAATAAAAGTTGAAAATAGGCTAAAATACCCCATGCGACCCTAAAATATCTGGCTGCAGTTAAAAGCTGCTTCAAAAAGGAAGGTTTTCACAAAGACATCAATGGGGGGGGGGGCAATCTCATTTCCCCCGGCAGCAAATTCCACAGCTTTGGAGCCTCACACAAGAATGTGCCTTCTCCGGTGGCTTTTAAATGCATGTTGGCCTGGACTGTGTGGAGAGGAGAGGCTCCTTACTAGACCTTAAAGGTCTGCCCAATCTGTAATGGAGGGCACAGTGTCTCAGGTAACCTAGCATGAAGCTGTGCAGGGCTTTATAGGTCAAAACCACCTTGAGTTGGGCCCAGAAACAAATCAGAAGCCAATGGGGCTGTTTCAGCAAGGAAGTGGTGTGAACCCTGCAATAAGCTCTGGTAAGTAACTTGGCTGCTGTTCTCTGGACAAATTGGAGTTTCCAGACACTTTTCAAGGGCAGTCCCATGTAGAGCGCATTATAGTTTCCAAACGGGTTGTAACCAGTACATGTCACTGTGGCCAAGCCAGATTTTTCCAGGAACAGGCGCAGTTGAAGCACAAGTTTTAATTGTGCAAAGGCAGTCCTAGTCACCCCCACCACCTGGACTTCCAGGTTTAACATGGAATCAAGAACCATCCCCAAACCTGGGATCTCAGGGGAAGTGTAACCTCATCCAACTCAAGTTGTAACCCTATTCCTGGATCGACCTTACATGAGACCCGGAGTACTTCTGTCTTATTTGGATTAAGCTTCAATTTGTTTAACCTTATCCAGTCCAATACCAACTTCAGGGAATGGTTTAGGTTCAGGATGGCTTCCTTGGCATCTAATGGAAAGGAGTAGTAGAGTTGAGCATCATCCACGTACAGATGATGGATCTAGAAAATCCACTTCATCCAAAAATCCTTGGAGTTGTTTGGCCATCATCTATTCCAGAATCTTGATCATGAATAAGAAATTTGATACTGGCCTATAGTTGTCCAAAATTCTGGGATTACGGAATATTTCTTTTTTAAAAGACATCTCCCCACTGTTTATTTCAATGCCGTGGGGACCCTGTCTTGATGGAGCAAGGCATTAATCAGCTGCTTTATCTAGGCCATGCTCCCCTTGGCTTGTTTAAACAGTCAGGAGGGACAAGAGTCAAGGATGCAGGTGGTGGCCCTAACTTCTCCCAGGATTTTGTCAACATCCTCAGATAGAGCCAATTTAAACAAATCCATAGAAACCAGAGTAGGCGGGGCCATTGCTATATCCACCGGGGCTGTAATAATGGTGGTTTCCAAAACATATATATCTAACATTATTTTCCCATCAAATGATACAATGCCATAGCATTTCCATTTCTTTCCCATTCATTCAGAAAGGACGTTTTTTCTGTGCAATAAGTGACAGAAAAATGCACAGCAGTCCAGATGAAGATGAACAGGAGCTTTATTTAGTACCTTGCAATTATGTGAAATTCATCTGTCAACCATGTAGTAGAAGAGAGGGTCTCTACTGTAGCGGGACTACATGACCTTTTCACCCGCTACATCCATCAATGTATTTTCCTTGAATTTTCCCCTTCTCGCTACAGCTTTTTAAAATCAATTAATTATTTTTGACCCTGGAGAAAAAGAGGCCTTGCAATTAATTTTTGATGTCTTCACCTTTTAATTATCTTCTGCTGCTACCCAGGATTTTCGGAGCCTTGAGAGTTTCATCACAACCTGTTTTGATTTACAGGCACAAAGATTGACTCCTGATGGGAATGGGAAATCCTGCATATCTGCAGAATTATCTCACTATCCTATCAAATGCATGCTAATTTATGTTTGTAGACTATTGTTTCAAACAAGCACATTGGCCTGCAATTTGGAAAAACCACTGAATGTATGCAGAGGCCACATATGGGGAAAGCATTGTTATGTTCTACACCAGTGGTTTGCAACTTGTAGGTCCCAAGATGTTTTGACCTACAACTTCCAGAAATCCCAAAGAGTTTACCAGCTGTTAGGATTTCTGGGAGTTGAAGGTCAAAACATCTGTAGACCCACAGGTTGAGAACCATGGTTCTACATGATATTAGGATGGCTGTAGAAACCACAGAAACTATATACATATAGAAGGGGGCTGCTGTCACTATTAACTGGAAAATGTGCTCCACAATTATTTTCTTCTGAAGTGATGTGGAAATCCCTCTTACATAGAAGACAAAAAGAAACCTAACCTAAAGGCACCTGTTGTTTATCAATGCAAAGCAAAGTTGGGTGGTCTTACTCCAGGCAAACTGATAATAAGGATTTGATGCCCTGACTGGCATGTGGAACCATCAATAAACCACATTATTTTGCAGGTCCTTTGTGTGGCTGATCCTTATGGAAGGTTTAGGACAGCAATCATATTTAGTTTCTGAAAGGTTTGAATGACACAGTATGTAATCCTTGGTACTTTCTGCAATATTATAGGTTGTGCCCTGACTCCCAAATGCTGTAGAAGGCACAGGATTACAGATGCGGGGATCCTGTGGCCCAATATATATATATTATTGTATAACTCTCACTGTCCCTCATTTTTTGTTAAATTGACTGGGCTGCTGGACTTGCAGTTCAGCAATATCTAGAGGCCTGCATGACTCACACTCCTACTCTAGAAATGTAGGGCTTTTTCACTAGCTGTGGTCTGACATCAAAAAGATGCAAACCTATTTTACACAAATTGTTGATTATGTTCTCTTTCATACAATGCAGTGACTTCAGCTGTCATGACTCCATCATTTGTAATCCTAGGATCTGTATTTGCATGAGGTATTTAGAATTTTCTGGCAGGAATCTCTACTGCCTTGCCAAACTGCAAGTGCCAGGATTCCATAGAATATAGCCAAGGCAGGTAAAATGGCAGTAAATGGTTATAGCTGTTCAGTGAATAAGCAAAGTCCTTTGAGATTACTATTTTATTCTGTTCTGGCCTTAACAAGGCATGCAAGTTTTTTCAGTCCTTAAGAGTATTTGAGGAGCTCTTGCTTTATTTTATATGTTCTCTCTCTCTCAGAAGCCTATTATCATGTTTGCCTTTTAACTGCTGTTGTCAAATAGCTTGATAATTTCAGCAATTTCCCTTAATAACATCAAAATCCTTTTCCTGATCAACACACTGGAAAATGGTACCACTTAGCACCTGTCTTCTTGTTTCTGATTAGGTGTTTTATGTTTCTGATCTCCAATATATCTGTACATAGATAAACTGTCTCTCATTAGAACAAACCATGATTGTCATGTATTTTGTGTGCCTGTCAGAGAATTAGGTGTCCTTAAACTAGGCCCTAAGGCACCAGATACTGTTTGATCTTGGAAGCTAAGCAGAATCAACTCTGGTTTCTTTTTGGATAGCATTTTCCTACTGCAGCTATTACTAATAGAAGTCCAAAGATATTTTTTCCTATTCTCAATAGTTTTTTTTTTAAAAAAACCATGTATAAATTAGAATAATACATTATAAAGACAAGCTTCTCATATCTCAAGACTTGTTCTTCGGCCCTTCTCAGGAGACAACACTTGACAGTGTACCACAAGGTAGGAGGGGCATCTGTGGCTGGATCTACATTGAACTGCATTATATGGGTCTACACTGAACATATAATGTAATTTAAACTGCATTACATGGCAGTGTAAATCCAGCCTTTCTCTCAGAGAAAGGCAATGTTGGATATAACCCATTTTACATTGTTTATGCTTGGAAGTAGCTACTTAGAGGGAAGCAAAGAAGGAAGTAGCAGGCAACACCAGTAAGATTTGTATGTGACATAATACTGTAGAGTCTGACAAATACTAAAATATTTGCAGATTTTACTGGCACATCATGTTCACACATGCAGTTTTAGGTATTCAGAAATACCACCTGTTGTTTCCATGTAAAAAGGTGGAAAAGGCCACATATACTGTGAAACATAAATGGTTGTGTTTTATATAGACTGGGACATATTATTAACACAGTCTGATATATGCAGTTATGTATCAACAATATTTTCTCAAGTCTATTTTGCAAATGATCTGCAATTCTCTTTTCAATATTCTCTCAGTAACATCTGAAGATGAGAGATATTGACCTGTGGATTGCAATTTGAATTGCCTCAAATTATTCACTGTGGGCTGTCAAATTTGTGGTAGACCCTGGACACAATTTTATTAAATATGTGGCAAGATCTGTAATGTTTCCACATCAAAAATATACTTTGATTTCAAACAGAATGTTGCCTCCACCTATCATCTTTTTGAGACCAAGGGTCCATCTACATAGGTCATTTCTTTCTTGCCTACATGCATACCTCAGAACATTGTACTAGCTAAAATAATTTTATGTTGATATAAACAGATCAGTGCATCACCGTTTGTAACCATAGTAAAAATAAAGTTTTTGAACGTGGGAAAATAACATGAAAATTAAGGATCAAAGGTTAGGTAGAGCAAAGCTTATTAGTTCAGCTCCCCTAAATACATTCATTATGCAGAACACTCTAATTTCAATCAATGAATGCTCCATGCCTGGAACCAAATCAGGATGGTCTTAGCATCAGCACTCAACACACCAGCAGTGCAATATAAAGATCCCTTTAGTTCTTGTCAAAGCAATTTTAGTATATAAGAGAAGCAAAAAGTGGAGACTTAACTGATTTTATTCTTTTTCTTTCTGGAACTGTATACATATATTGTTGTAACACAGCCTGGGCTCCCAAGGTTCAAACACAGAATAACAGCTGAGACACCTCCTCAGGCTTCCCTGTTCTTTGTATGTGGAAGAATGACAGAAAATGCTTTTTTCTTCTTCTCTTGAGAAAGTGTGTTATCTTTCGCTACCCCAGTTGTGACTTACTGAACAGTTAAGAGCCAAAAGCCTGTTCGTGGTAGAGCCAAAAGAAAGACATTGTACAAATATCCCAGTCAGAGTCAGCCTCTGACATACAACAAACCCAATATTTTCTGTTCTTCCATAAATTAAAATTTAGCATTTGTACATCAGATACTTAAGTTAAACAATAGCAACTGGTTAATAAATACTGTACAACTTGAAATATTACAAGGAACAAAATGTTATTTTTACAACGCAAACATTTAGCATCAATATAACTGTATACGTTGCACACAATAATAATTTATATGTTTTTAAAAACAAAATAGATGTAAAAGAGGCATGTCTGCTGTCTTGATGTTTGAAAGCAAATTTCCCTATTGCTATAAATTTTGTCACCCATTATTTATCTAAGCATGCATCAACAGAGAATGCCAGATACATCTAGTGCCTTATTTAAGATCCTCAAGGAAGCAAAGTTTTTGAGAAACCTGACCTGTAATATAGTAATAATAAGAATAATAGTAATAATAATAGTAACTCTGTGGTCCAGATGATTCACTGGAACTTGTGTCACAAGTACCACCTGCCAACAGTAAAGTATTGGTGGGATCATAAGCCCACAAAGGTCGTGGAAAATGAACATGCAAAAATACTGTGGGACTTTCGAATCCAGACTGACAAAGTTTTGGAACACAATATACCAGACATCATGATTGTGGAAAAGAAAAAAGTCTGGATTATTGATGACACCATCTCGGGTGACAGCTGCATTGAGGAAAAGCAACAGGAAAAACTCAGTCACTATCAAGACCTCAAAATCGAACTGCAAAGGCTCTGGCATAAACCAGTACAGGTGGCCCCAGTGGTCATTGGTATACTGCGTGCCATGCCAAAAGATCTCAGCCAGCATTTTGAAACAATAAACATAGACAAAATCACGATCTGTCAACTGCAAAAGGCTACCTTACTTGGATCTGCGCACATCATTCGAAAATACATCACACAGTCCTAGACGCTTGGGAAGTGTTTGACTTGTGATTTTTTGTTACGAAATCCAGCATATAGATCTCATTTGCTGTGCCATACTGTGCTTTTGTGTCAGTAAAATAATAATAATAATAATAATAATAATAATAATAATAATAATAATAACTTTATTTATATCCCGCTCTCTCTTCCTGCAGAGACTTGAAGCTGCTCACAAAAGTATAAAATCACAAAATACATAATAAAAATGGAAATAAAAATAAAAATAAAATACAAGACCAGCATGAAACAATTACAAAGATTATCATAGAATCATAGAATCAAAGAGTTGGAAGACACCTCATGAGCCATCTAGTCCAACCCCCTGCCAAGAAGCCGAAATATTGCATTTAAATCACCCCTGACAGATGGCCATCCAGCTTCTGTTCAAAAGCTTCCAAAGAAGGAGCCTCCACCACACTCCAGGGCAGAGAGTTCCACTGCTGAATGGCTCTCACAGTCAGGAAGTTCTTCCTCATGTTCAGATGGAATCTCCTTTCTTGTAGTTTGAAGCCATTGTTCTGCATCCTAGTCTCCAGGGAAGCAGAAAACAAGCTGCTCCCTCCTCCCTGTGACTTCCTCTCACATATTTATACATGGCTATCATATCTCCTCTCAGCCTTCTCTTCTTCAGGCTAAACATGCCCAGCTCTTTAAGCCGCTCTTCATAGGGCTTGTTCTCCAAACCTGTAATCATTTTAGTAGCCTTCCTCTGGACACATTCCAGCTTGTCAATATCTCTCTTGAATTGTGGTGTCCAGAATTGGACACAATATTCCAGGTGTGGTCTAACCAAAGCAGAATAGAGGGGTAGCATTACTTCCCTAGATCTAGACACTATGCTCCTATTGATGCAGGCCAAAATCCCATTGGCTTTTTTTGCCGCCACATCACTTCGTTGGCTCGTGTTTAACTTGTTGTCCACAAGGACTTCCAAGATCTTTTTCACACGTACTGCTCTCAAGCCAGGCGTCCCCCATTCTGTATCTTTGCATTTCGTTTTTCCTGCCAAAGTGGAGTATCTTGCATTTGTCCCCGTTGAACTTCATTTTGTTAGTTTTGGCCCATCTCTCTAATCTGTCAAGATCGTTTTGAATCCTGCTCCTGTCCTCTGGAGTATTGGCTATCCCTCCCAATTTGGTGTTGTCTGCAAACTTGATGATCATGCCTTCTAGCCCTTCATCTAAGTCATTAATAAAGATGTTGAACAGGACTGGGCCCAGGACGGAACCCTGCGGCACTCCGCTTGTCACTTCTTTCCAGGATGAAGAGGAAGCATTGGTGAGCACCCTCTGAGTTCGTCCATTTAACCAATTACACATCCACCTCACCATAGTTTTGCCTAGCCCACATTGGACTAGTTTGTTTGCCAGAAGATCATGGGGGACCTTGTTGAAGGCCTTACTGAAATCCAGGTACACTACATCCACGGCATTTCCCGCATCTACCCAGCCTGTAACTATCGAAAAAAGAGATCAGATTAGTCTGGTATGACTTGTTTTTGATTAATCACACCATAGTAGATAATAAGGGGAGCTTGCCAGACTCAATGTATATACACACCAAAATCGTATCATGCTGATGCAGACAAATGTGGTTCAACAACAACCAAGCACAGAATTACTTTGCATATGAGGGCCTGAGGGATACTATCCTGCAAGAATGGGTACTGGATAAAACCATTAATAATGATATTGGCTAGTTTGTTACTGATGGGCTGCATCCAAATGTGCAAATCCCAGAAGACCGAACCTCTGAGAACAGTAGCCTGTATCACCTTGCATTCACTTGCATCAAAAGACCTAATGGTAACCCAAAGACAGTAGAAAAAAGCTAAACCCAGCAGAGAGAAAACACCATTATCTTCAGACATAAGGTCTTTCCCCCCAAAATAGTGGTCATGGCTGCACAAATGCAGACAACAGCCATGAAGAACACCAGAACCATGGTTTTTCACCATCTAGTAGTCCATCTAACCATTCATTTCCTATTATCAATTTTGTGGACTTATTATCTTACTCTTAGATTTCCAGACTGATTCCCTGTGGAACAACAATATGTATTTCAAAGTTAAGCACAGGGTGGCAGTTCACAACTCACAAGGACATAATGGATATAATGGTGGTTATAATTCATGTTTTTATATAAAGAGGGAATTGACATTAGCTGCTTTTGAAGCTTATATCAGAGCAGTGACAAAACAGCCTAATGTGCCCTGAGGTTACTGAACTCTGAACTGAAACTGATTTTTCTTTCTAAGTAGCACTCACAATACTGAACACTGTTTCCTGAATTCAATGTAAATCTTCATAGACACCACTGGAGTTGTGTGGCATTTCATGTAGAAAAAAATCTGAAGAATCTTTTCACATTAAGCTTTTCCTTCTCCAGAATGGAAATTTTTCCTTCCCCTTCCAGAAAAGCAGAAAAATCAACAAAAATATCAGAGTTATAAGCATTTGCATTCAGCTATCTTATGGCAGCATTCTCCTTCATATCAAGTTACATAAGCTAGGTTACTGCAGCACTCTGTAGAGTATATCTTGATCAGTTCAGACAAGGAGGGAGACACAGCCAAGCACAGATGCATGTCAAGCTGAATGTGCCAGCATGGATACAGAACTGTTTTAATATTTTTAACAGTTTTCAAAAGGTGGCCCTTTTGTGGACATCTTGATTGAGTTCATGTTGATGATGAACAGATGTTAAGTCAGAGACAGGTTGCTAAAATATAGCATCCAGAATATAATTTATCTGGTCAATCATGTGGTATTTAATGGAATAATGTGGGTAGGACAGTTTTGGCATGACTACTATTTATTCTTGTAAGGACAATGAAAGAAGTAGTCACTGTATAGAACAGTGAATGGTAAATATTGTGTGAGTGTGAATGTTTGGCTTATGCAATCAAGCATAAGCCAAACTCACCTTCATTCACTATCCTTCATGTCCTAAAATATCTGGCAATAGGAAGACTCCCCTTTATGCCATATTACAACAGGAAAAATATGCTCACTGAAAGCAATTCCATCATCGTATCCTTTAGCAGTTCAGCAAGTTCTGATTTCCCACAGCAATAAGAGCCTGAAAGTGCATTCCTTCCCACATATTTCAGTAGCTACGGACTTAAGGCAGTGACTGGCTTTCTGCATGCTCCCAGCGTTGTACTTTATCTTCACTGATACCATGTTTCCATTAACCTCCCACTTAGCTGAAATCCCCACTAGGCCTAATAGAATGGCATTAGAGTATGAAATAAATACAAGTCATTAAAGCAGGAACTGATTGTCAACTTAGTTTTAATCCTTGTTCAATATACATATCTCATAAGGGTAGCAGTGATAACCCGTTATCTTCCTAAGTGCATTAATTTAAAAGAGTTTTTTAAAGAAATTTGTTCTACAACTTAGCTAATTGTATCAGTTTATTTTCCCTAAAGAATATGATTAATGAAGCCATAACTTAATTAGCATTGTAGGTATAGTCAACCTAATTCTCAACTATATTTGTCAAGTATTTATTAATTAGAACGCATTGAACATATGTTCTGCATTATATATGTGCTGTGTTTATTTCATATTCCTAAATATTATTTTTGTTGTTGTTATAGGTGTTCATTTCCAGCTCACAGAAACTATAAGACAAAGCTATCACATTTCTTAGCAAATGTATACAGAGGGGGTTTGCAGTTGCCTCCCTTGAGACTGAGACAGTGTGACTTGACCAGAAATTGAGCAGGAATACGAACTGAGGTCTCCAGAGTCCTAGTCCAATGCTCAAACCACTGCACCATTTTGGTCTTCTTTAAATAGTTCAAAACCAAACCTGAAATTTGTCTTGGCATCCAAAGTCTATTCAGCTTGGATTAGAAAGAACTTGTAAAACTCAAAAGGCCTTGAATTGCTCAAATCACTGAGAAATTACTGGTATTTGCTGAACAATTCTTCCCCCCACCTCTTATCTCCCTCAGGTCAATTATTACAAATTTTGGCAGTTATATCTGATTCCATTCTAGCTTCTCAACTAATACTTTGTTCCCTCCTTCTCTCACTTTGTATCAGAGGATCCAATACTCCCCCAGTGATGCTTTTTTAATCATATGTACAATAATCCATTGAACCAGTAATCTTACATCTATGTCAATATGCATAGGAACAAACCATTAACTGCTGAGTTAGAAGATGTGAGAAGAAACAAAATAGTATATCATGATGTCAGAGAATTTTATGCCAAGAAAGTTCAGGGAACATATGCATTGCTGCCCATCACAGCTCTACTGTATCAATTATTTGTGCTGCTTAATGACTGGGAGACCAATACTGGCAGATCTTAGAGCAGGGTTGGGAATCATGCCGTACTCCAGATGTTTCAAGACCCAGCAACCCTAAAATGGACTTTTCCTGAGTTTTTATGATAGAGACAATTAGGAAATGTTTATAATCCAGGAACAAAAATTGTATTGCATAGTGTTATAGATCTTGGTCCCAAACAAGCATAGGTGAGAAGAATAAAATGTGCATAAAATTGATTACTCTGAAGAGATATGTGTCTCCTTTTACATTAGATGACAGATTGAATCAGTTCATTGGTGCCTGGATAAACATTCTGAGGCAAATATGAATTTGGTCATTCACATGGAAGACTGGTTAAATGTTTGGTTTTCCCTTGCTCGATCCAAGCACTTGTGCATTATTATGTGCAAGATAGTATTGCTCGGAAAGAGACCTAATTTCTGGATCCAAAGAAAAATCCCATTATGCATGAAACCCATAGAAATATGTCATCAGACCTGAAGATTTCTTTAACATAGTTGGATTTGGTTTTGATCATGGCAGCGATCATCCATACTCTTCTGACCATCAACCCATACACTGATTTGGATGCTATCAACATAATTATCTTGCTGGAGGGCACAGATAAATGAACACACACACAGACATATATGTAAAATTGTGGTTATACCTTAATCTCTATATTCTCTATATCTGAGTTCCAAACATATGGAATAAAACTTTTACCATTGATTCCAGCCAGGAGCAAAATCTATGCATTATTCTACAATCATATACATGTTTATTTATGATGTACACAGTCCTTCATACCTCTGAAGCCTTTTATCATCTGGCATACCGCCTGTTAACTATGAACATGGCATACATTATTAATCATCAAATTTGGATTGGGACAAACTGCAGAATTGTAACAGGTTGACATCACTGTAATTCTCATAGCTCTCCCCTACATAATCCAGATATTTATAGTCGGGTGAGCTCTTCAACAGGAAAGGTTAAAGACACCACAAAAGTACAAATCACAGGATTCCATACGATGGAGTCATTAGATTTACATGGCCTTGAACAGCTATATTTTTCAATTTGGACACACACTTGGAGGCCACTTGCTCCATTTTCCTCACCCCACCCTCCACTATAAAATGACAATTTCCACCAAAGCAAATTATAATTTCAGGGTTTTATGAACTAGGTAGGTATGGTGACCCTAAAGTGAATCTATTCTGTTGTTTTCTAGTTTTGAGACTATGTGCCTCACTCAAAGTTAAGCAGAGTGTTTCCAACAGATCTTCCACTTCTTAATCAGAAAGATAATATTGAATGGCATGTGTACTAAAAAATTGTCAGGAGAGCTACAATCCTGCTACAATTAAATTAGTTGATGTTTTGCAATTGTTTGATCAGGATAGGACTGCACACTAGACAAGTAACCATCCAATGCCAAGCATATACTCAGAAGTATGTATTTTCTGCTGACTTAAGTGAGACTTACTCCCTAGTGTAAATATGCCTGGACTACTGCCTAAAATACTTAGGTATTTATACTCTTGTTTTCTAAATATAACTGCTGAAAGCTTCCCTTTATTATATATTGAAAACACAAAGCTATTCATGGTTCTTCATTACTTGTACTACCTGTAACTATTAGCATTTAAACAAATACTAATAGTGGTAGATATACCACAGGTTTAAGTGCTGAGTAACAGTATACCTCTATGAGAAAGTCTGAATAAAATGATATGTTTCAATGTATGGCAGCTCAAATCCTTTTTACAGCAAGGTTTCAGATTATATAAGGATTGACGTCTTACTAAGCCTGCATACATATAAAACAGAAAAGATGTTTAAAGCAGAATTTAAAGTTCATGTTTGCATTTCAAAGCCTCGTTCTTCTTTCTGCTTCTGATTTATACCATGGTACACTGACCACAGAAAGGCAAATTGCCAACTCTTTTACTTCTGTGCATTTAGAAACTGCATAAAAATGAGAAGTTCAACAAGTCCTGCATATTTGTGTTACTAATGCTGCAACATGGGAAAACCAAAACCTGAACCATTTCTCTGCTACAGATATCTGTGAAAGCAGAAAGGAGTTAACATGCCGTTTGATCTAACAAAGCCAGAATGGTTTTTAGGACATTTAAATGAATTAATTACTTTTCTGTTTTTTCTTATTATTATTCTTCAAAGAACTCAGGGCATCATTAACATATATGTGTGTGTGAGAGAGGGATTCACATTGGCTTCTTATGTCATGTTCTCCTTAGTCTCTATCACTCCTGAAATTAGACCTCTTTGTTCATACTTTATCCTCCGTATAGTGAGAAAAATAAAAAAACTAAGAAATGTCAGCAAAACACATTTTGCTGACATTGCTATTTCTGCATGATATGGGTTATTGTCTGGTTCTGAAAGTAAGATTGGTCATACATCTGTGGAACAACCATAATTCTGTGAGGATGCCAATAATGACTACCGACTGGTCCATGGAAGTGGTTGTGAATCCAATTTCGGTTTCAGTCCAAACTTTAAAGAATCTATCCAAGGTGAGCAATCTATTTGGGACATGGGGTTCCATAGCTCTGGGTAAGGTTTGAATTACCCAGAGCTGATCCACAATCAGCACCCCAAATAACCAAAACAAATCTAAAACTGACCAAAAACGGATTCATAACCCTTTTGATACTAATGTTGGAGAGTGGTCAATTGTCAAAGTGGTCCCTAATCAAGTAATCCCTGGTTAAAAAAAGTTGAGAACCACTGCACTAAGAAGAGCCTGTGCTTTAGAGATGAGGGATCCCTGGCACTTCCATTTAAAAGGTAACAGTTGATGGAAAGGTTGTCTCCCTAGAGAACCACTGTTAGTTAGCATGGGTAATACAGACAGTCCCTGAGTTACAAACATCTGACTTACAAACTACTCATAGTTAAGAGCAGCGATGAGACAACAAGAAGTGAGAGAAATCTACCCCTAGGGAAAATCACTCCTGAAAGAGGTATCATGGCCAGGGGGATGTCTTGACTGGAGCTTTATCACCAATCCTTGTTTCCACAACAAGCCATTTTTATCAAAATACAATGATCACAGGACATAAAGTGAGATGAAATCTTCTGAACAGGGGCACAGATAGCAAAACAGACACAACAGGAGTATTAACCCCTCCCTGTGTTTTCCAAAACTACACATACGCACACGCACACACACATTGCTGGTGTTTCACTTAAAAAGGTACCTGTTTTGACTTACAAACAAAGTCAGCATAAGAACAAACTTACAGAATAGATCTTGTTTATAACTTGGGACCTGCATGTAGAGGACTAAGCCAACACACATTTTGATCCAGTACAAAGCAACTTCTGACATTCGTATTCCTAAAAATCTTTGGAGTAGCTCATAGATCATCTGCTTCTGTTCACACTCTTTAACAAAATGATGAATGCAAATGAGAAAACAGAATGCAAGTGCCCAAAATAGCATGCTTCTCTCATTCTCTTTAATTATTGAATGAGGAAACACAAAGCATAAAAAGCATCATGTAGGATTCAAACTGACCTTCCAAGGAAAATCCAAGGAAATTACTTCTTTCCTAACATTTACTTAATGTTCCAGAGAGTTTCTTTCTAGTAAAAAAGGCAACTGTATATTTGCACTTAATCACAACATAAATTCAATGTTTACATATTTCTTCTTTCACATATTTTGTTTGTTTAAAGTTATACTATATAGTAAAAGAACCTAATATGGTCTAATGTGATAAGATATTTGCACTTTAAAGTTTGATGGGAGTTATTTTGTAATAATATGAATAGTCTGATATTATATAAGTTTATTCACAGGTAATTTGCATTGAGTTAAATGGATTTACTTTCAAGTAAATATGCACAGAAGGCATTACCAGAATAGCTTGCCAGACAACAATACTATAATTTTAGAATTGTGACCCTACAGGTCTCACTGAACTCAATCAGAGTTACTTTTAAGAAGGCTTATATAGAATTTCATACTTAGAGCACCTTGTGTGATAGATAGTATCGTTTTTTTAATGGATCTTACGTTCACATAAATGTTAAGAAACAAGATCTCACATATGATACAATCCTTAAACTTGTAGCAGCCTAACAATACCATGCATGATGTCATATCGTATATATTTTCAAAGTAAAGGTAAAGGTTACCTCTGACATTAAGTCTAGTCGTGTCAGACTCTGGGGGGTGGTGCTTATGTCTAAGCCAAAGAGCTGGTGTTGTTTGTAGACACCTCCAAGGTCATGTGGCTGGCGTTATTGCATGGAGCACCGTTACCTTCCCACAGAAAGCAGTACCTATAGATCTACTCACATTTGCATGCTTTCGAACTGCTAGGTTGACAGAAGCTAGGGCTAACAGCGGGAGCTCACCCCGCATTCCAGATTTGAACTGACAACCTTTTGGTCAGCAAGTTCAGCAGCTCAGCAGTTTAACCCACTATGCCAACAGAGGGCCCAATTTGCAAAGTACTACAATGTAAATATATACATTTATATATTGATTTTGTTCTCAGTTTAAATATGATCACCAGCAGAAAGAATATAAAAGAATTGTGCTTATGCTGCTGTATTATGAGAGATAAAAGAAACAGTTTCCCTATCCACACAGATACACTTCTGTTTAATAATGTATCATGTCCACATATTTATTTTTTGTTGTTGTCACTGTCATTGTCGTCGTTGTTGTGTGCCTTCAAGTAATTTCTGACTTATCTCAACACTGACGCGAATTTATCATGGGGGTTTTCTTGACAAGATTTGTTCAGAGGGTGTTTCACTGGGTGACCTTGCACAAGTCACACTGCCTCGATCTCAGAAGAAGGCAAAGGAAATCCCTTCTAAACAAATCTTGCCAAGAAACCTCGTGAAAGGTTTGTCTTAGGGTCACTATAAGTTGGAAATGGTTTGAAGGCACACAACAATAATATGCAGAACAGAATCCCCCTGTCTTTGCTTGCATATCCATTTGTTATGAAATAAGCATGTAACATCAGAAATACCTTAGATTTTTGATGAATGTTGTTGCCATTTAGAAAAAAAGCTATGTGGTACCCAAGCTAATAGGAGCCTAGTACCTGAGTATTGGACAGCAATGGCTCCCAAAGTGGCCCATTTAAGGTGGAATCAGGTGTCAAGCAGGGATGTGTTATTGCCCCAACCTTATTTTCCATCTTCATCACTATGATTCTTCATCTTGTTGATGGGAAGCTTCCTACCGGAGTGGAAATCATCTATCGGACAGATGGCAAGCTATTTAACCTCAGCAAACTGAAAGCCAAAATCAAGATTACAACAACATCTGTTATAGAACTCCAATATGCTGATGACATCATAATCTGTGCACATTCAGAAGAAGACCTACAACCCACTCTAAACGCCTTTGCAGAAGCATATGAGAAGCTCGTCCTGTCATTGAACATCGAGAAAACCAAAGTGCTCTTCCAGCAGGCACCAGCCAGTCTGTCTGCAATCCCACTAATACAGCTTAATCATGTAACATTAGAAAATATTGACCATTTCTGCTACCTTGGTAACCACCTCTCCACAAAAGTCAACATTGACACTGAAATACAACACTGCCTGAGCTCTGCGAGTGCAGCATTTTTTTGAATGAAGCACAGAGTGTTTGAGGACCGGGACATCCGTAGGGATACCAAGGTGCTTGTTTATAAAGCTATTGTCCTCCCAACCCTGCTATATGCCTGCGTAACGTGGACTATCTACAGACGTCACATTCACCTCCTAGGATGATTCCATCAGCGTTGCCTCCAAAAAATCCTGCAAATCTCTTAGGAAGACAGATGAGCAAATATCCGCGTGCTGGAAGAAGCAAAGACCATCAGCCTTGAAGTGATGGTCCTCTGCCGTCAACTCCACTGGACTAGCCATGTTGTTCACATGCCTGACCACCGTCTCCCAAAGCAGTGGACAGGAAGAGATTTAAAGATGGGCTCAAAGCCAACCTTAAAAACTCTGGCATAGACACACTGAGAACTGGGAAACCCTGGCCCTTAAGCACTCCAGCTGGAGGTCAGCTGTGACCAGCAGTGCTGTAGAAGTTGAAGAGGCATGAATAGAGGGCGAAAGAGAGAAACGTGCCAAGAAGAAGAAGGCGCATCAAGCCAACCCCAACCGGGACCACCTTCCACCTGGAAACCGATGCCCTCACTCCAGGAGAATGTGTAGGTCAAGAATAGGGCTCCATTGTCACCTATGTACCCACTGCCAGGACACCAAACTTAGAGGACAATCTTACTCAGACAACGAGGGATCACCTAAGTAATTAAGTAAGTACTAGGAGTCTACCACTGCAATAAAGTGGGGGAGGGGTTGGTAAGGATGAGCTGACTACCATTAAAATGAACAAAATCTGGCTACCAGTATTTCAGTAAATAAAGAGCAATAGTAAAAAAAAAACAAACCAAAAAAACCAGGGGAAATCCAGACAACAATCAATCAGAGCCAGTTAACACCTCCCAACAAAGGATTTCCCCAGACAGCAACCAGCCAGGCTTTGAAGCTGCAATGCTATGCAGTGCTAATCAACGTGGCCAATTGCAACATTCACATTTGCCTCAAGCAGACAAGAATTTTTCCCCCATCCTGGACATTCTACAGATACATAAACCTCACTTGTCTAGTTTCCAGCAGAACTCTAATGATTTCTGCCATAGATATGGGCAAAATATCAGGAGAGAATGCTTCTGGAACATGATCACACAGGCCGGAAAACTCACAGTAATCTGATGAGCTGGCTGTTCTAAACATTGGTTTGTGACCTTTTACTTGCTCACAGTCTTGAGCAGCTGGCATTTCAGCAGAGGAGGAGGAGAGAAGGACAAACAAATGGTTTCAGCCTTGTAGTCACTGGGCATGTAAACACTGATGGCACCGTTGCTGCAATCACATTGGATGGTAAAATACATTAACAGTAATGTCAAGACTGAGCAACCGGGGACAACAGAAGACCTTGTGGGGTTCATTGTGAGTTGCAGCCAAACACAAGATTCATAAGACAAGATTCATAAGGAGATCTCTTATGCCCACTCCCAACAAATGCACACACTTTCCTCGAGCCTACATAAACAAGGCTTCGAGGATAAGAAGTCACCTTCAGGCAATGCCATGCAACATATCATAGATGACAGAGTTGCACTTTGTCTACTAGGGCACATTTTGCAATCCTTTCTCCCAAAGTATCCTTCTCCATTGCTGAAGATAATTCCTAGGACAGATTATATCTCTTCTTATACAGCTTATACACCAAGTAAGATGAGTGCACCTCGTGGTCTCTGTTTAAATTCCAGCCAGTCCTACAAAGACCATGAATATTTATTATCCCTTATTGTCGAAGGCTTTCATGGTTGGAATCACTGGGTTGCAGTATGGCCATGTTCCAGAAGCATTTTCTCCTGATGTTTCATCTGCATCTATGGCAAGCATCCTCAGAGGTTGTGAAGTCTGCTGGAAACTAGGCAAGTGAGGTTTATATATCTGTGGAATAATGTCCAGGGTGGGAGAAAGAGCTCTTGTCTGTTTGAGGCAGGTGTGAATGTTGGAATTGGTCACCTTGATTAGCATTTAATGGCCTTGCAGTTTCGAAGCCTGGTTGCTTACTGCCTAGGGCAATCCTTTGTTGGGAGGTGTTTAGCTGCCCCTGATTGTTTCTTGTCTGGAATTCCCCTGGTTTTTGTTTATTATTTATTTATTTCAAATATTTATATCCCGTCCTTCTCAACCCCTCAGGCTGGCTTACAACCGGCAACCATTAGATGCCAACAGCAACAATTACAGTACGAAACAGGTTAACATTAGATAAAACAACGGTTATTTTAGTGTTGTTTTTGAGTGCTGTTCTTTATTTACTATTTTGATTTTTAGAGTTTCTTTAGTATTGGTAGCCAGATTTTGTTCATTTTCATGGAGGAAACCAAAATCTTGAAGCTGCAAGGCCATTCAAGGCTAATCAAGGCTGCCAATTGCAACAGTCACACCTGCCTCAAGCAGACAAGAGTTCTTTCTCCAATCCTTGACATTCCACAGATATGTAAACCCCACTTGACTAGTTTCCAACAGACCTCACAATCTCTGAGGATGCCTGCCATAAATGCAAGCGAAACATCAGGAGAGAATGCTTCTGGAAAATATGGCCATAGGTAAAGGTAAAGGTTTCCCCTGACATTAACTCCAGTCCTGTCTGACTCTGGGGGTTGGTGCTGTTGTCCGTAACCTCCAAGGTCATGTGGCTGGCATGACGCATGGAGCGCTGTTACCTTCCCACTGGAGTGGTATCTATTGATCTATTCACATTTGCATTTTTGAACTGCTAGGTTGCCAGAAGCTGGGGCTGACACTGGAAGCTCACCACTCCCTGGAATCGAACCTGCGACCTTTTGGCCAACAGGCTCAGCAGCACAGCAGTTTAAACCACTGCGCCACCGGGGACTCCCTGAACATGGCCAGAAAACTCACAGCAACCCATTTATTATCCCCCTTGCATTTTAGGAGGATGTCTTATTTTGGCCACCTCCTTCTAGCCACTGTGCCTGGTATCCCTTCCTCTGGTAAAAGAGGAAGGTCACCATGAGAAATAGTCCTTATCACAAACGCCCCTCTCTCTACCTTACATAGGCAATAGAGGAGAGTTGGGCTTCCTGTAGCATCCCCAAGATTGACGATGCAACACGTTCACTGACGCTGAGGGCAATCCCTCTCCCCCAGAATTCAATAGCAAACACCCACCATTTATTTTAATGGAATGGGATTTCACTCATTGTCGATACAGCCAGAGGAGAGAGTGCGATTAGAAGAGGAGGGAGCATGTTTTGCTCTTCCCACAGCTCGGGCACTGTTGCAAATGCTTTGGCTAGTCAACCATCCTCCTCAAAGCTGAAAAGGCAAAGGTGTTAAGGGGCACACCAGGCCATGGAGGATGTTTGTGTCTCCTTCAGATGTTGCAGGGAAGAGCTTCAAGTATCAGTCCCGACCTTGATTTCCCCCCACCTTTTGAATGTGCCGGAGCCTCGATCCTCCCGCCGTTGCGGTTGCCTTGAGCCGCGCAGTCCCCTCCTGCATCCCAATCCGGAGGCTGCAAACAGAGCCTGTGTGTGATCGACAGCACCTTCCCTTCCCAGCGCGCATTCAAAGGACGGGAAAGAGACCCGAGGCTTTCCGTCTGGAGCAAATCTCCACTTTCTTTGCCAAACTCCCGCTAAACCCCCTTTCCCTCAATTTCCCTCTTCAACTTCGCGAAACAGAGAACCCAGGAGGAAGTGGAAAGATGTGTTGTTCCGAGTTTTCCGGGCTATATGGCCATGTTCCAGAAGCATTCTCTCCTGACGTTTCGCCCACATCTATGGCAGGCATCCTCAGAGGTTTGAGAATCTGTTGGAAACTAGGCAAGTGAGGTTTATATATCTGTGCAAAGTCTCGGGTGGGAGAAAGAACTCCCATCTGCTGCAATTGGTCACCTTGATTAGCATTGAATGGCCTTGCAGTTTCAAAGCCTGACTGCTTCCTGCCTGGGGGAATCCTTTGTTGTGTTAGCTGGTCCTTTGAGGTGTTAGCTGGCCCTGATTGTTTCCTGTCTGGAATTCCCCTGTGTTTGAGCGTTGTTCTTTACTGTTTTGATTTTAGAGGTTTTTTAAAATACTGGTAGCCAGATTTTGTTCATTTTCATGGTTTCCTGCTTTCTGTTGAAATTGTCCACCTGCTTGTGGATTTCAATGGCTTCTCTGTGCAGTCTGACATGGTACCTTAGGAGGGAATGGCCATACAGCCCGGAAAACTCACAGCAACCCATTGATTCCGGCCATGAAAGCCTTCGACAACATTGAGAAGTAGAAAGACTTTGCCTCTGCCCAGATTACAAACCACGAGGGGGGGGGGAGGGGGTAAACAACAAATCTCGGAGAGAACACACACTTGGACATACACTCCGCGCAAATGGACCCTGAAAGGGGATGACATATGGATCCAGGAAAGATGACAACACTGCAGTGCTTTCGGAAAGCATTCACTTTCTGTAACGCTTCTTGAAGAAGTTGAGTCTCCCCCCCTCCCCCCCCCCCCCCGGTCTCGGCTTTGTAAACAAGGCAAGGCTCACCGGGTCACCCTGATCCCTGAAGGTCACTCTCGGGCTCCGACGGCAGGGGACGTGGCCCGTCTCTCCCGGGGCCTCCTTGCTCCCTCCTCGCTTGCCTTCCTTGGCCTTCTCGGCGGTGGCGGGGCGCTCTCCTTCTCCGCCTCCTCTTCCTCCTTCTCGCTCTCCCTCGGCGCTAAGCCCGGGCCCGGCATGCCCGCTCAGATGCCATGGTCGCAGTCCACGTCGCGGCAGATGTACCACAGGATCACGTAGAGGATGAGCAGGATGGCGAAGATGAAGAGGGCCACCAGAATCGCCTTGGTCACCGGCGAGATGAGGGACTGCATGGCCCCCGCGGGAGGCAGAGCCGCAGACGGAGGGAGAGGAGCCGAAAGAGGGGGGCGGGGAGGGGAGGGGGAGCCGAGGGCGCCCCGCTAACACCCGCGCAGCACGAAGAAGAGGAAGAGGAGGAGGAGGAGGAGGAGGAAGGGGCGCCGCATTGGCTCGTGCTCAAGGGGCGCGCTCGGCCTCCCCGCCGTCAAAGGCCAGGCTGCTGACCCGCGCCCCGCGGCTGCCCAAGGCCGACCTGGAGGAGGAGCAGGAGGAGGCGGGGAAGCCACCGCTGCAGCAGGAGCAGGAGCACTCCGCCTGGAAGGGGCGAAGGGGCCCGCCAAAGGCCGCGGCCATGGGCTCCCGGGCGGGCCTCGGGCGGCGAGGGGCTGAGCCGGGCGGAGGGAGAGCGGCTTCTTCTCCTTCCCTCAGAGACGCGCCGAGGACACGCGCCAGCTCGGAGCGGCGCCTCCAAAGTTGGGTGACGGCGGAGGCGGGGAGCAGCGCGCGGCTGCGGAGTCTGGGGAGGCTGCGCTTGCCCGCAGCAGGTAGGAGCCACAGCAGGTGGGAGGCGCCGCCAGGAAAGCCATGAAAAGGAGCGAGGGCCAAGGAAAACGCCGAGAGAGAGAGAGAGAAAGAGAGAAGAAGGAGGAGAAGGAGAAAGAGCGGGAGAAAGAGCGGGAAGGGCGCGTGCCGGAGCGCGCGCGGGTCTGCGAGGAAGGACGGCGGTGCTGTGGCAGAGAGCGCGCGCGGCGCTAGGCTGAGCTGGGCTGGGAAGTTCCTTCTCTCGGCCTCGCCTTCTCCAAGGGCTTCCCTTCAGCGCCTGGCCAAAGGAGGAGAGGGTCTCCACATGCGCCTTCTCTCAGAGGAGGAGGAGGAGGAAGCCCCGGCGTGCTGCAGGCGGGCAACCTGCCTGATTAGTATGCCGCCCAACAGAGCTCGGAGTCTCTCCCTTCCTTCCTTCCTCTCTCTCTCTCTCTCCCCCTCTCTCCCGCCTTCTTCCCATTCAGCGCCTCATCTGGTCCTCCTCTCTCCCCCCCCCCCCAAAAAAACCCGCCAGGAAACCTCTGCTGGCATGGAGTTCGCGCGCCTCTCTCGTCTTGCAGAGGAGAGTGGAATTGGCGTGTCTGTGTGTAATAGGGTTTTTGATAACCCCCTCCTTCTGCGCCTTTAACTGACGTCTCCATTAGCCGAGGTCCTTATGACTCCAAGGGGAAGCCTGCGACGTTTCTCTTTCATGTGAGATGCACCTGTACTTCGGGTGGGAGAAGATCATAAGCACATGCCTCACAACCTCTGAGGGTGCCTGACATAGATGCAGGTGAAACGTCAGGAGAGAATGCTTCTGAGAATATCCTAACCACATACCTCACAACCTCTGAGGGTGCCTGGCATAGATGTGGGCAAAACAACAGGAGAGAATGCTTCTGAAAATATCATAAGCACATACCTCACAACCACTGAGGGTGCCTGACACAGATGCGGGCAAAACGTCAAGAGAGAATGCTTCTGGAACATGGCCATACAGCCTGGAAAACTCACAACAACCTAGTGATTCCAACCATGAAAGCCTTCGACAATACACATACATATAAACATATACACACACACATATATACAAACATACAAACATGCAAACGTGAACACACATGGAAGTCTTTCAAAGGTCATAACATCTCAAGAGTGCCTGACATAGATGCAAGCGAAACGACAAGAGAGAATGCTTCTGAAAATATCATAAGCACATACCACACAACCTCTGAGGGTGCCTGGCATAGATGCGGGCAAAACATCAAGAGAGAATGCTTCTGGAACATGGCCATACAGCCCGGAAAACTCACCACAACCTAATGATTCGATCATGAAAGCCTTCAACAATAAACATACATATATACATACACACATATATACAAACACACACACGTACATGAACACATATGGAAGTCTTTCAAAGATCATAACTTCTCAGGAGTCCAAGGATACATTGGACTTGACTGATCAAGCTATTTGGCTGCCTGAAGCAAATGTCAAGCTAATATTTATCTGCTTATTGACACCACCACCCCCACCTCAAACCCCTCCAATTCTACTATGCCAACCATATTGGCAGTGAATTCTTGTTTCCATACTGGAGAAGGATGGCAACATCAACACACTGAAAATGGCTGGCTATTAAAGTGTTGAAGGAAAATTTTGAGAGTGCCTTGGACTGCAAGAAGATCAAACCAGTCCATACTCTAGGAAATAGTGCCTGACTGCTCACTGGAGGGGAGGATATTAGAGGCAAAAATGAAGTATTTTAGCCCCATAATGGGAAGACAGGAAAGCTTGGAGAAGACAATGATGCTGGGGGGAAATGGAAGGAAAAGAGAAGAGAGGCTGACCAAGGGCAAGGTGGATGGATGGTGTCCTTGAAGTGACTGGCTTGACCTTGAAGGAGTTGGGAGTGGCCAGGGAGCTCTGGTCCATGAGGTCATGAGTCAGAAGCCACTGAACGAATAAACAACAACATCAATGAACACAGGGAAGGTTTCTTAGGACACCATCTTCTTGCTTGCGAGCTACAGCCGGGTCAGGGTTGTTGATACCACATCACCTGGCATCTACCACTTGAGGCAACCACCCCAGTCTGCATAATAGTAGGACTGGCACTGGGTTTAATCCAAATTCAGAATGAGCACCCCTATGTCAAGGTGAGTTCCCACATAGATGGATGTAGCATGCTGATGACTACTGCATCATGAGATAACTTGTGTTTGTGAGAGAATCATAACTGATTGTATTAAATGCCCTAAAGGCAGGATATAGTATTTAATTTGTTATCAAATGTATTACTTCCTAATAAAGGCATTTTCTACACCTTCAGGTAATTGTTGAATAGGAGATATGGGATGAGGATAAAGGAACAAACGCCACATAGCCATTGTAAGGTCATCCACTCTATGTATAAGGGCTAACTCATTCTTTATCTCTGCAGGGCAGCTGCTGTTATTTGGCATGCTGATGGAAACATCCCATGATATAGTTGGGTCAATTTCTTTCACAAGAGCCTTGAAGCAAAAAATTATGCAGGAGAGTGAAGGAGTGTTAGAGTGAAGGAGTGTTGTGCTGCACACAATTGTCTGAGAATTATGGGAGTTGTGCTTCACTGCAACTCCCATCATTCTAGAAGGGAAAGACTATTCTACATCTAGTACACAAAGCTTAGAGTCCATCTACAGCTGTGTTTCCCAACTTTTTTTTTGACCGGGGACCACGTGAGCAGGACCACTCACCAACATTAGTACCAAAAGGGTTACGAATCAGTTTTTGGTCAACTTTAGATTCGGTTTGGTTATTTGGGGTGCTGGTTCAGAAAATTGCATTGGATAAATCACATCAGCTCTGGTTTCTGATACAGAACATATGCCATCCAGTAGTTGCCATCTGCTCACTGACAGAAAACTGTATTTAACAAGCCTTGGAACTATATGAGGGTTTTTCAAAGCCAGTTGCTTTTGTTGCAACAGTGTAGTAATGATGAGTTAATGGACCATATTTTAGTTCTTGCAGACCACTGGTGGTCCATGGACCACAGGTTGGGAACCACTGATCTACAATGACCATTTAATGCAGTTTCAAACCAGTATTGAAGAAAGTGTTTTCACTGTGCAGATAATCCTGGAACTAGTTTTGACAATTACAGAAACCACAGAGCACTGGTGCAGATTAAAGGCTTTCTTTCACTCAGTTTTGTGGGAGTTTGTTATCTAGTCACTACAGTTTTAAGCTAGCTTCAAACTGCAGTAAACCCTTAGTGTAGACAAGGCCTTACTTAAATTTATTTATTGGGTTTCTTCCAGAGGAGAAAAAAATGAAGAAAAATTACCATTTCTTAGTTACCTGTGTCCTAAGAGGCCACAAAACCATGCAAATTAACCTGTAGAATACATTTCACAATAGCATCTATAACAGTGGTTCTCAACCTGTGGGTCTCCAGATGTTTTGGCCTTTTAACTCCCAGAAATCCTAACAGTTGGTAAACTGGCTGAAATTTCTGGGAATTGTAGGCCAAAACACCTGAGGATCCACAGGTTGAGAACCACTGATCTATGAGGTCTCATGCCCAGCAACAGTCAATTCACAGACCAATAGCCATTGCTCTTGACTGGTTAACTTATATGAGCAAGAAGTGTACACAATATTTCTGCTGAGCAGCAACTTTACATATTAACTTGAAAATGTAAAAACAGCTAATTCTCTGTATCTAGTGCTCTCATTTCTCATATATGTTCACCCCCAGATATACCATTCATCTGTGCCTTATGAAATCAAAAGCTTCTTGGTAATTTCACTACAATGAATGGCTAAAATAATTCTCTTTCACATCCATTGCCCACAACAAAAATAATAATTGCTTAGAGCAGATAATTAACCTCATGTGTTTAGTAGACACTCTCCAGATCTGATAAAAACCTTTTAGCAAAAAAATCTAGAAATGTCTGTGTCTTAGATCTAAGGGCAGCTAAACAGGGAGATTGCAGTCTATCCTTTCATTATGTAATCATATAGAATAACAAAGCCTAATAAATGATACAAATACAGCATGAATATATAATGGAAGGAAACAGATGTATATATTGGAAACATACACACAATAAACACATAGGATTAAAAAGCAATGTTGATGGTTGTTATAAACATGACAGCTTAATATGCTCTGCTTCAAGCTCTACAGGTGAATAGTAAACCAAAGGCAAACATTGCTTGTAGCAGAGACTGTATTCATAAACTCTACATTTGCTGCAGAATGAAGCAGTCATCTATCTACACACATATATAGAGAGAGAACATAACCAAAATGTGCCATTACATGTAACGTATCACTAGAGAATATGGATGTTTCATTATCAAAATGATATGTTAAGATACAAGAAAAATATTGTGGAGGAGGAAGAGAATGAATGGGAAGGAAAAGATAAAAGAGAGTACTGATACTGTACTCATCCTGTTAGATGAGCTAATGTGAATGCAGTTGGTCCAAAATAACATGATTTGCCTATCATAACATGCTCCATTTGCAAATAACATTGCTCTTCTTTCAACCTACATACTGGAACCATACTGCACTGTATATTACACATAAGAGATATGGAGGAGTAAATTTCAAATGGGCTTTTACAAAAATCATATTGTGGAACTGACACAGGAGTTAAGAAAGGGAAATAATACCACGAGGAAACAGGAATATCCCCAGGTTTAATAGCCAGATTGTACAAATATATCCTATGTTATAACTTGGAAGATAACCGAGTTGAAAACCTCCATGATTTCATGGATCTTGATAAATGGGAATACCTGTGAAACAAAGGATTCAAATTTACAGTGGCAGCTTCAAGTGGAGACAGTTTATATAAAATGTTTTGCAGGTGTTACACAACTCCAGTTCTCCTAGCCAAAATAGAGAATTTGCAATCAGAATTCTGTTGGAGTTGTAAAATAAAGGGACCTTTTTCCATGTGTGGTGGTCTTGCAAATTGGTGCAGGCTTATTGCGAAAAAAATTAAGGAAACAAATAAAATTGTCCACAACAAAGTTAAAACAAATCCAGGGATGTGCCTATTAGAGTTATTCAGAGACAATCTAGAGCAGCCGAAAAGAGAAATTTGCCAGCACAGCTTCACAACTGCACATATACCAATTGTCAAAGATTGGAAAGGTGAAAAAATGTTAAGCAACAAAAATATGAGGGATAAACTGTGGATTTATGCACAGATGGCCAAGATTTCTTGTAATTTGAAACATGAAAGCCATGAAGGTTTTGGAAGAAACTCGAAACTGGCTATAACATATCTGATGGAAGAATTTAAGAAATAAAAACAAGAGGAATTTATTGACCTAGAGGTATAGGGGAGTTAATAAACTGTGCATAAACTCTGTGAGGATTAGTGACAGAAGCCAAGGTGGTGGGTTGCACTGGGGATGGAATGTGGGTTAATTGTATTGTGGGTGGTGGGATGTCTACGTATGTGTACATGTTTGTAATGTGCATTGGGGGTGCATAATAATTTTAAAATAAACATTTAAAATATATTTTAAAAAGGAATATCCCTACAATTGAGAATATATATATAGCTATGTTGACTATATATTAGCTTGAGAGGATGGATGTGCCATATTTAATTTCAAATATTTTTGCTTAGAAAGATGGTATTTTTGGTCAATGAACTCATACTGCTGCACAGCTGTGGACACCGATAAAATAGCTCAATGAATTGTTTCTATCTGTGAATCTACACATCATGAGTATTAAAGTTACACTACCATTAATATTTCCAAAGTCTCTTAGAGCCCTTCCACACAATCATATAACCCAGAATATCATCATCATCATCATCATCATCACCACTTTATTTCTTAATTAGTCGCTCTCCACCAAAGTGCTCTGAGTGACTTACAATTTAAAATAGCTTATACACAATATAAAACATTCAACATAAAAACATTCAACATAAAAACATTCAACATAAAAACATTCAGCAGTGACTATGGCAAAATTTGATCCGATTACTTAAATGTACAACCAAACAGCCAAGGCAGAATATCAAGGCAGAATAACCCACAATATCTGCTCTGAACTGGGTTATCTGAGTCCACATTGTCATATATCCCAGTTCAAAGCAGATAATATGGGATTTTATTCAGCTGTCTGGAAGGGGCCTTGGAAAGCAACCTAGCTTCCTGGTGTTGCTTGCTGGAGGGAGAAAGGATTTGGAAGAGGTGTCTCTGTATGCCTTTCTTTGTCAGCAGAATTAACCTCTTCTGCCATGGAGCTCCTACCTCTTTTGAACTGAAGGTTTTTGGCATTTGTCAGTAATCTTCATCTATTTAGAGGTCCCTTTTATTGCCCCTGGTCACCAAACACAGTGAAGTCCAAACAAGCAGAGTAGTTGCCAACTGATTTGTGTAAATGGGTGGGGTTCAGAAACCTTTTACTGTTGCCAAATGTTTCATTATTTGAACATTGAGCTAAGAAGTCCCCATTTGGGATCAGGACCAACAGTTTAAGAAGCAGTGGAATAGAAAGAAGGGCCTCCTCTACATCAAACCTTAGAGTTTGGACATGCTTACATGGGGGGGGGGGGGAGTTGTAGGCTATGCATTAATTATAATATTTGTCCCACTGAAAGTTTCAGCAACGTATTTTCAAGAAAATTTAAAAAGACACCTTTTAATGTTTGGTTGTTCTTTTTCTCCCAGATTTATAGAGGTTTTGTGAATATAACTTCACTCTTACATACAAATGTAAGGTGTACTCATCCTATATTACCAGGAAGCTGGTTGTACTCATCTGTGTTGTTCTTTTACTAGTGAGAAAGCCCCCTTTTACACTCAGGGCCCTTCCACACAGCCTTATTTCCCAGAATATAAAGCAGAACATCCCACAATATCTGCTTTGAACTGGGTTATCTAAGTCCACAGTCAGATGATTTTCTGCCTCGATATTCTGGGATATGGCTGTATGGAAGGGCTGATAGATGACAAAGGCTGAGTCCCCCTTTGGGGGGAGAAGCATGGGATATAAATATAGAAAATAAATAGAAGCTATGATGGATAACTAAATTATTTTCTTGCTGAAGAAGTTTTGTCTGGTTAGTTGTTTTGGGGAGGGGGGTGATTTGCCCCCCCCCCTTCTGTTGCATTTCAAATTGTGCCTTGGTTGTTTTTGTTTTTGTTGGGGTTTTTTTAAAGAAATCTTTTTATTGATAAAAAAAGTTCTGATTAAGAATGTAACTCTATGGATGTCTACTCAGAAATAAGTCCTCTTGAATTACATCAGATTTATTCTTTTGTAAGTGTATAGAATTTCAACCTGATTATTTCTTATTCCGCATAAGACCAGTGCTGGTTGAAATGAGATATACTTAAGAATTAAAATACTGCTAGTTACCAGGACTACAGCAATTGTTTTAAAGGCTTTTGTTTGACCTATGCACCAAAATCTGTGAGAATTCATTCATGGAAGATGTAAAATAATAAGGCTACATTTTTTTTTAAAAAAATGTTGTTTCAGGGTCTTTTCCCATTTAATGTCCAAAATACAGACACTAGTGATTCAAATTGCTGTATGACATGACCCTATGGGATATCATAAGATCCCATGAAGATCCCATGAAGATGTAAGCCAGCAATACTACAAGACTGATATTATAAATGATAGTTTCCAGTATTTTAACATGCTACATTAAGCATCAAACTTAGTTACACATGACATTCATGACTTTCAAATAAAAAAACACCAACACTAGCAAAGGAGGAAACATTTTCACTTTTCAGGATATCGCTCTTATTGGAGAAGAAACATTGGGTCATAAGATCTGGGAAGCCAAAGTACAGGACTCCAGGTCTGGACAATGGAGATCAGATAATCAGAGCTCTGGGAGCTGCTAACAAATAAATGATTTAGTGGCTTCCAAATGCCCTGAAATGGGTCAGGAAGGTTTTCTAGGCTAATCAATAGCCAGATAATTGTGCAAACTTCTTGCACAGCAGCTACCAAAGAGGAGCTATCAGACCAGTGGAATTTTCAAAGGGATTCCAGGGTGACAGCCTACCCAGGCAGGAAGGCTGAGAGAAAGAAAGAAGGCAACAAGCACACATGAATCGGATTGCAAATTCCAGCTATACTGTCAACCCATTCCAGCAAATGTTCCTGTATCCCAACATCCCCGAAGAGTCATAAAAGTTAAATAAGTTTTAAAAAATAAGCAAAGAAAGACAAGAAGCTTTATGTCTCAAATGTGGAGGAAGGAGAAAAGGAGTGAGAACATGGAAGCATACAATTGAAACAGCTACATCATCTCTAAGTAAAAGACTCACAATATATAGCCAGAACAACAGTTAGTACATCTACAAAGACCTCTACTCAGATAGAGAGATGCCTATGAAAATGTCCGAAATTTGAGAAAAATGTGGAACCAAATTGCTGAACATACAAGTCAGGAACCACTGGTGGAGAAGCAAATGAATCAGATGTTGAAGGCAAATCCTGAATGGTTTAGAAGGAACACAATTCCTAAAGAAGTGGCTATATCTCTAGGCATGGGAAATTTGATAGATCTGGCCTTCAGAAGTTATCTGAAGGTCCTTCCACACTGCACTTTATCCCATGAACTGATCCCAGATTATTTGCTTTAAACTGGAATATATGAGTCCTTGCTGCCAGATAACCTGGGATAAACAGATAATCTGGGATCAGATCCTGAGATAAAGGGGCAGTGTGGAAGGGCCCTGAGAGAGTATACAACAATGGGTTATAAAGAACCTAGAACATTAAGTTATTTTGATTAAATTGTTAGAGGTTTTGAAATGGCAAAATATCACAAATTAAAATTGGTTCTAACATTTGAGGCAACAAAATTTGGCTTTTAAACAAACAAATAAGACCAGGAAGAATCAAAATCCAAGAGTTGTGGATGGAAAATGTTATTATTTTTATACAGACTTGTATTTTGTATTAGGTACTCACCCATAATTTAAGAAAATGTGAATAATGGATAAATTAGCATCAATTAATAAGACAGGGATGGATTGCATAAGATACATAATAAAGGCTGGTTTATATAAATACTAATCTCCTAATAGTTTAAATGAAATTTGTAGATTTTAGAAAGATAATTAATCATTAGATAAAATATTTAAATGAAGAAATCTGTTACAAACAATCAAGATTAATCTTCAATAAAGAAGACCTGGAATAAAAAATAAGACCATGAATCAACATAAAAAGGAACAAGAGGACACAATTATTAGACTTAAATGAGAATTGTTAGAATTTTGAATATGTAATGTAATGTGTATCAATGGAATAGAGAAGAAAATTTAGTTGAAAAAAAATGATAATTTTGTATAACCCCCCCCCTTCCCCGGCTCCCAACAATATCTACTTTCTTTGTTCTTTCTTTGCAACTTCTTCGTTATTTTTAATGTCTAACTAACCAATAACAACTCTACTATCCCCACATTTTTCTTTTCCTTTTCCCCTCACCCCACCCCAATTCGTTCAGTGTGGATTTTTATTTTATTTTTATTTGGAAATGCTTAATAAAATTATTTGGAACAAAAAAAATGATCTGAGGCGCCTATATATGGACCTAGCAATGGGATAGTAGTAACTTGTGGGATATATCTACTGAAGATACAGTCTAAAGTCCTTTCCTTTATTGAGAATTCATTGAAAAAAATTAGTATCCTCACCAAACAATTCTTTCTCAGGATATACTTTGCACACAACATGGCAATTAAATTTACAGAAAAAAAGTCATTATCTTTGTACCACCAATAGCTCTAAATTGAATTTTTAACACAAGGGACCTTCTGACTGGTAGCATTATTTAATGAAATGTCTTAACACTGTTGGATTGTTCATAGGAAAAAGCAGACACTACAATAACTGAAGATAAAGGGGTGAGATTCAGAAGTCCTTTACCAGCTCAAAATGGATAAACAGATATGATGGGAGGAAAGAAGTACAAGAAAGAATAGCAACAAAAATCTATCTAATTAATGTGTGTCTCTAAACAGTTCTACTTTTATACTAGAGAAGAGAATACAGGGTCGCCCCAATTAAGTGGGTATGTAGTAGGTTAGGTCAGACATAAAGGAAGTATTTCTACACACAGTGCATAATTAACTTCTAAAATTTACTGTTTCAAAGTGCAGAGGGAGGAAAGTACATTGCCTGCACAGTTAGATGGCTTTTAAAAAACTTCTGAAAAGCTTCGAGTTGGAAATGTCCAAATTTCAGGCCTCATTTGGTACCAACACTTATTACTGGTACAAAATAAGCTTTGTTGGTGACAGAGAGATACAGCATATGTCTAACAGCAGAGGAAAGTGCCATGAACCTTTTAGCTGATGAAGACTCCACAACCCTCAAAATAGCTAGTAGATTAGGTCGTACTCTGATTATCCTTGGACCAGCTACATTTTTCTAAACTGATGGACACCCCCCTCCACCTCCAGGATGAGAGAAGATTGAGACATGGTATCTAAATGCTGTACTAACCCAAAGCCAGATAAAGGAAAGTTCATTATGCAAGCACAAGAAGGCATAATAACTTTGGGGTTTTTTCCTTAATTTTTAAAAAGTTGGTATGGGAATGGTCAATCTCTTACACTATTCCTAGCTGTGCCTCAGATGACTGGATGTGTGGGAAAGCTAGTGAACACCCACCTTATCTCCTTGAACTGTTAGGCCAACAATGTCAAGAAGTTCAGAATAGCCCCCTTGGTGCCACATGACATTGACAAGGACCCTATAAACCATCTGTCCAGTAGCAGAAATTAGAAACTACACCCACAAAATCTAAGAACTATAACTTGTATAGAATTGCAGCCTCAAATAATTCAAGTTGCATAGACATATTAAGAGGTTTTAGCCTTGAGCATTCAATGTAAATTCAATGTTCAAAGCAGTGTTATTTCAGAATATCAGGTGCTGAACTGAGAAGGAATAACTTTCATGGAAAGCGTGAGCATACTAAATTATTTTTATTTTAGCTAGAGCTTTCATGGATAACAATTCACTTTTTCACATACAGTTACTTCTTCAGATACTGACGTCTGGTAATCAGATTTATTGCTTTTAAACAGCAACAAAAATATTGTAAAGAGCCACCTTCTCAGGAGTCTATTTAATTGCCCATGATAAATGGAGAAACCCTCCCTCTCTGCCCACAATATTTGACGTTCTTGAGAAGACTACAACCAGGCCTGTAGCGAGGGGGTGGTTTTAGGGGTTCAACCCCCCCCGAAATGTTTCAGATTTTTTTTAAAAAACCTGGTTTACTCATGAATTTTAACTGGTTAACCAAATCCCCATGTGAAGTCTATGAGATGCAAAAAATTAAGAGTCCTTCCAGAACTGTAAGCACTATCTCAAGCAAATATTGACAATTTATTCACACTGTCATTACTTGCAGCAATAGCCGATGTAGTGAAGCAACCAAGTTGGGTGTGTGTGTGTTGAATGCTCTCATTAAGGAGGCCAGACTTGGTGGAGGTGGTTGACAGGGGTGGAGCTGTAGGCTATTGAAGGTTGCTCTGCCCCCTGCTGTGCTCTTTGCTTCATCGTGAGCTAGAAGGCAGGTTTCAACCGCCCCCCCGAAATTTTCAACCCTCCCTGAAATTTTCAACCCCCCCCGACATTTTCAACCCCCCCCCCGCCAAAATTGTCAACCCTCCCCGAAGTTTTTTTCTGGCTACGGCCCTAACTACAACAATAGAGAACTGAGGGGTTAAATGGCTAATATGTAGGAATTATTTTTCTAATTTATAGTATGAAACTAACAGATTAACAACATAGAAAAAATAGATTTTAATAGCCATTATCAAAATGGAGAAGTGTGTAAGGAGAAAAAACAAATCAATACAGTTAAAAAAAAATAGCAACTACAAGATTTTAGTCTATATTCTTTTTCGGAGTCATGCTAATGTTGTGTGTAGTCACAGTATCTGTTTACTTTTTATCTTTGAGAATAAGCCAGATTAACAGATGAATATGCATAGTGACAGACAACACTACACATGATTAAAATAAGGTATTCACATCATTCAAATATTCTTGAGAAGTCTTTTCAAGCTTTCCTGGGAAGCTTTCCTGAAAGTTGTATCTCCAGTTCAATATAAACACCTCAATTTGCCTCCAGGACCCACATTCGTATCCAAGCTCTAAGAAGTGCCTGTTTCCAAAGTCTGTTCAGTGTCTGAGAGCCATCACTAACATCATCATCATCAGGACCATGAAAAGTATGCTCTTCAAAAATCCCATAAAGCAGTGGTTCTCAACCTGTGGTCCCCAGTTTTTTTGGCCTTCAAGTCCCAGAAATCCTAACATATGGTAAAACTGTAGAATTTCTGGGAGTTGTAGGCCAAAACACCTGGGGACCCACAGGTTGAGAACCACTGCCATAAAGCCTTCAACAATGTCTACATTAGCATCTTTTGATCACGATGTAATCATTGTATGTTGGAACCCCACTGGCTGCCTTTTGTCTATGCTTTCAAATGCTACCAAGTAAACACCATCCAATCTATATTCTATTCTTAAACATCATGATACATGAATGCATGTATTTTAAGAATGTATTTCAAGACATCATTTTTAAAAAAATCAATAACTAGAGATATTCCTTTTAGGGGTGAATGAACAAAAATTAGAGAACAACAAGGATAAACTGTTATTCCTAATGATGGCAATGGCATGGATTTGCTATACCAGGCTTTGGAGGAAGAAGGAAATATCCAAAATAGAAGAATGGATGGTTAAAATATTTGAAATTAGACACATAGATAGATTAACAATCTCAGAAACCAAGGAAAAAACGAGAAAAGAGACAGACTGGAAGGAGGTAACAGAATACCTAAAGCAAGATAAAAAAAAAATAATGTAAAGAAATGAACACACACCCAAGTTGCTTTTATAAAAGAAGAGGAGAATAAAGATTAAAAAAAAGAAGGAAAGAAAAGGAAGGAACCTCAAGGAAGATGCTCGGAAGTCATTTTATTTTGTTAATTCTCTCTCTATATATAATTTCTCTTCTTTCTTTATTTTTCTTTCTTTCTTCCTTTTTTCTTTTGCCGCATCCAACATACCTAACCATTTAGTTATAAAGTGTAAGCCAGAACATACCTAGAGAACACTATATTGCAGAATCTAGTTATACATAGTGGAAGGATGCTTTAAAATGCTGCATATTTCTTAAAATACAGAAATATTAGCATGATAAGCCATCTCCAAGCACAGGGCATGACCTATACATGACTTCATCATTTTTTAAACCACCAAACAAAATGGAATAAGGATTATGGAATAATTAACTATGCTTTTATGCAGACTGTATTACCATCTGCATGCTAGATATAAGGCTGGGTTTCCTTGTTTGAAGAGCATATGACTTCTCTAATGAGAAGAAGGAAGATTAATGAATTGAGATATGGCTTTTAAAGGATTTTATTGAAATCCTTTACTAATTATTTGAGCAGATATCTGAAAATGAGGGGTCAGAAAGAAATATCATGCATGGATTTCCTCCTCAAATGCCCCATCTGGTATGGTCACTAGCCACACACACACAAACAGAGAGAGAGGGAGAGGGAGAGAGAGAGAGTCATTAACAAACTCTGGATCATGTTAACACATTTAAGTTGCACATGTACCTGGAAGCAGGGCAGAGTGGAATTTATTCTTCAGTGAAAACATAGAGGTTCACATTCTATTGCAATTTGACACAAATTGCAACTGAAAAAAACCCGAAATCTCTCTGTACCCCAGGAGATTGGAGTGATCTGAAAAGTAGAGTGTCGAGGTACAGTCTAACTTTTAAATTTCACAAAGCTCAGCTTATATATTTGCTTTAGTAATCAAATATCAAGAGACTGTTTCAATGCCATTTTAAAATTTCTCATTTACATGTGCTTACCCTGAGTCATGTGAAGTAACATCTTTCTACACATAAGATGGACAAAGTGAGTTGAATAATATTGAGATACTTCAAAGGGCCCTTGGCTTCAGCCCTTGGTATCAGCCCTCCCCTCCCCCATTGCACCACGGTGAATATCAAAATGCATGGATGCTCAAGTCCCATTATATACAATGGTATAATGAAATGGTACCTTATATACAACATTGCAAATTCAAGGACCATTTTTGGGATGCACGAAGGGTTTTAATCCATGAGTATGAAATCTGTGTATATAGAGAGTTGCTTGTACACAATTTTTCATCCCAGCATTGCCTCCTGCAACAGGGATGTAATAATGGTGATTTTATCTCCCTGAATTTACAGGGGAATTTTAAATGTACCCATATATACTTTAAAATTGCAATTTCACAAAATTGCTATTTTAAACAAGATCTGAGCAAAAAAAGTTGTGAATGCCTATTTGCTCTATTCTACAACAGTATGGAGGGGTACAGTAAATGCTTTGATTTCTGATTTCATTTATAAAAAATGTGCTTACTTGGAAAGACCAAAACATTGGTTTTAAAGTGATCGGGAAATTTATTTCCATATTAAGAGTGTACTAATCACTAAAGTGCCTTAATCCATTGGCAAAAACACACACACACACACAGAAATACTGTGGAAGCAGAATAATATCTTACAAATATAATGTGTGGGACATTTTGAGAATTATGGATTACCAGGGCTGGGAGGCAACTGTTCCCTATCGTCACTGCTGCAGGTGCCGGTGGCTGCTCTGATTTTGTTGGATTTCTTCATATTTATCATATTCTATAAATATGATGAAATCCCACAAAATCCAACATACAGGGGAACAAATATGATGGTGTCACTTTCACAGCACACATCTGAATCTATGATTACATGAATGACTTTAGATTGATTTCCAAAACCTGGTTTTGTCTGCCCTCATTTGTTTTCTTTTTTCAGTTCTTGAACAAGTAGGTCTATAAATTGTAGGCACTAGGAGTTGGGAAAAATTGGGATCCTGCCATGTGGTATATGTGGGCAGAAGCTATGATGATTGTCTATTTTACATCATCTTTGTATCACACACTATTGACTTAGAAAGTTCTGGGGGTGGATTTAGCCACTTTTAGGCCAAAAATGAACTTTTCTGCATGGGCAGATTCAAGATGTTGAAAGGGGTTTTCTTGGTGCGCTGTATAATTCTCATTCCTTACTTTGACTCTTTGCCCCTCCCTATAGTTTTTAATCTGAGACATTTCTCCATTCTTGCTATTTTCATCACTATTTATAGCGCTGTTGACATTAGGGAGGAAGAAGACCCATCCAGATTATCATTAGCCTACAAATGTTTTCTGAACTACATTATTTCTGAGTAAAATTACGGTCAATATCTGTACTGTCTGTACTTAATTTCCCTCTGATCACACCACTGTAATCCTATTTTAGGTATATTTGTCTCCCCAAGATATGCATTTTTTATATTTTATGACATGGACTGTAGTCCACGTAAAGTTATGTCACAATTTCTCAAAATTTAATCACACTGTTGTTTGGTTGCACATTGTTTAAACAAAATGAAACATACTACAGTAGAGTCTCGCGTGGCCAATATAAATGGCTGGCAGAATGTTGGATAAGTGAAAATGTTGGATAATAAGGAGGGATTAAAGAAAAGCCTATTAAATGCCAAAGTACATTATGATTTTACAAATTAAGCATCAAAACATAATGTTTTACAACAGGTCAACAGAAAAATAAGTTCAATACATGGTAACATTATGTAGTAATTAATGTATTTATTAAATTTAGCACCAAAACATGGCAATGTTTTGAAACAGCTGGGGATCCAAGCGGGAGGCAGACTGCATTGGCTAGTATAGAACATTGGATGAGTGAAGGTTGGATAAGTGAGACTCTACTGTATTGAGTGATGCTAGCACTTTATTGATATGAATGTCCGCAATCTGTTTTCAACACAAACTAACTTCTCTGCAATGTTTTTCCTACCCAGGACATGCACACAGTGTTTTGGGGGTGTTTTTTTTTCTATCTTCTTTCTGCACAGTTTCAATATTCTTGTGAGGTCTTCCTCTGCTTTGCAATACTAGGACTGCAGTAGACGGAAATTATCACACAAGGAGTAATGGTGGAACAACAGTAATATTACATTCATTGATGGTGTTTTCTGTCAATGAAAAGAGATGATCCAATCACGATTTAAGAGCAATTTGGCAATGGAATAGCCACAATGCCATGCTGTAAGCTCCACCAGCAGGCACTTTATTTTGTCATGAGTGCACTCTAGCAGCCTTGTGTAATGAGTCCTTAAGCTTTCAAGTGAGACAGCATTCTTTATTGTTTAAATTAAAGTATGCTTATTGCCAGTTCAAGAATGAATAGTTGGATTAAACATGCAGCCAAGACACCATTTTAAAGCATCTTGTTCTTGGAAAATGTATTCTCACAAAACTAGATCAGGGATCGGTCTATTTAAAATGAAGACAAAAGCATTCAGAAACATCCTACACCAATGGTCATGAAATGATCAGATTTTCCTCACCCAAGCTAAATTAAATCCAGAGAGACTATGCTCTGCTGAAAATAGCTTATTATGAAAGTGTTACATTTGCATAAAGCAAAGATAAAACTAATAGGCTTTCCTCACACTTGAAGTGATTAAATTAAGTAAGCCATTCCCTCTAAACAAGGTAGAGCAAGAGACAGCATTCTCTCCAAATTGTCCCAGTTTGGCAGGGGCGGTCTTTGTTAATCCTCTGTCATCCCATTTTTCATCCCCTTTCCAAGCATCTGGGTTCTTCACTCCTTCCACTTTCCTATTTCATCCTCAGTTTTCTTCTGTTCAAACTGAGTTTAAAATGCAGAAGTAGTTTTCACTCAATTCAATCAGCAGGTGGAAAGAAGAGAAGGTGGAATTTTGCTCTTTATTGCATACATAAGGCCCTTCCACACAGACCTATATCCCAGAATATCAAAGCAGAAAATCCCACAGTATCTGCTGGGTTACTGGGTTATCCGAATCCATACTTAAATAATGTGGGATTTTCTGCCTTAATATTCTGAGATACAGGGTTGTGTGGAAGGGCCCTTAGACAAAAGTTCACTGCTGCAATCTCTCCAAACACTTGTTTATTATTATCATTATTATTTTCTGTCTTGAGTACACTCTGATGTTGCTCAGCTACACGTGTTCCAGTTTTCACCTGTGAAATATTGGAGGATATGAACCAGTTCAACAGAAATACCCCTTGCATTGTCCAATAATGTGTCCTCAGTTACTTAAGTCACTAATTTTTTCAAGAAAAAAAAACTTGGTTCCTACTGCTTTAGACCACGACTCCAAGAAATGTGCAGCTAATCCTTCATATCTAAAAGGTATTATTAATTTCTCAAGTGCCTCACCACTTCTTCGATCTTCAGGAAAAGGTGTAGTATACTTAAAGAACCCAGAAAGAGTTCTGTCCCAAGAAAGAAAGAAGAAGGTACAAGGCTTTGAAGATGCTTCATCAAGAAGTTTTTAAAAAAGAGAAGGTTAATGAGGAAGTATGCCAATGTTAAGGATTGGGGTAGGTTGGCAGAAGGAGGAAGGGGAAGAAGTTCACTTCCCAAGTAAATAAAATGGCAGACTGAGTGCTGGGAAAACTCACCAATTAAGCCCCCTTCTACACTGCCATATAATCCAGTTCAAAACAGATAATCTGGATTTTATATAGCAGCATAGAAAGAACCTACAGAAAAACTGTTTGATTCCTTACAACAGGTGTGCGTTAATTGTACATCTATTGCAACCTATGTACACCTATTTACTCATGAGTAAGTACACCACCATGAAAGTTAATAAAATACACATCATCCAGTATATTTTGGGTAGGCGTGACACTGAGGCTGGATCTACACTGCCCTATATCCTAGGATGTGATCCCAGATTATCTTCTTATTCCATATTATCTTGCAATGTAGACTCATATAATCCAGTTCAAAGCCAGCCTGGCAGGGTGAATCCAGAATAGCTTATGGGCAGAATACTGCATACTGTAGCAGACTTTTGCTGGTATGAATTCAGCTGGAGAGTATCAGGAATAGAGAGAATTTCTTTCTTTCTCTAGGACAATCTCTAAGCATATTAACTTTAGAGAACCTATTCTTAAACCCTTATTTGAGCATCTGATCAAACAAGCTTGTGATAGTAGGTTTTGCTCATTTTTAAAAGCAAAACCAGGACATATTTCCCAACTGACTGTTTCAAACCATTGATGATGTCTCTCACTTTAAATCCCCCTAGAATATAAACTGTGATACATGCAATTAGATATATTTCTTGCTTTCATTGTATTTAAATAATATTTTAATTGGTTATTTAGTGATATTTAACAATATAAATAATTCATCTGGTTACAAATTTTTAATAATTAAGTGATTGTAAAATGCTGTGTGCTCAAATTACTGCAAGTAATACACTGTGAACTACATTGATATATAAATTCCAAGCATCTGTACAAATTTATTGTCAGGAGCGAACCAAACAATTGTATCGCATTAAAAAACACACACACAAAGTTTGCAAACTTGGCATTCTATTAAACGTCCTTTGACCAGTAGCTGGCCACTTGGAATGCCTCTAGTGTTGCTATAAGAAGGTGCTCCATTGCGCATGTGGCAGGGCTCAGGTTGCATTGTACAGTAGTAGGTGGTCTGTGGTTTGCTCTTCTCCACACTCACATGTCCTGGAATCCACTTTGTAGCCCCATTTCTCGTGGTCCCAGAGCGCAGTCTGTTCAGTGCCTTCCAAGTTGCCCAGTCTTCTGTGCACCCAGGAGGAAGTCTCTCATTTGTTTTCAGCTATTGATTGAAGTTCTGGGTTTTATCCTGCCACTTTTGGACTTTCGTTTGCCAAGGTGTTCCAGAGAGTGTCTCTGTAGATCTTAGGAAACTATTTCTTGATTAAAGTGGTTGGCGTGCTGCCTGATATCCAAACAGGGGATGAGCTGGAGATGTCACTGCCCTGGTCCTTTCACTATTGGTTGCTACTTCCCGGCAGATGTCAGGTGGTGCAATATCGGCTAAACAGTGTAATTTCTCCAGTGGTGTAGAGCACAGACACCCCGTGATAATGTGGCATGTCTCATTAAGAGCTACATTCACTGTTTTCAGCGTGGTGAGATGTGTTTCACACTGAGCATGCATACTCAGCAGCAGAGTAGCAGAGCGCAAGGGGAGATGTCTTCACTATATCTGGTTGTGATCCCCAGGTTGTGTCAGACAGCTTGCATACGATATTATTTCTAGCACCCATTTTTTGCTTGATATTCAGGCAGTGCTTCTTGTAGGTCAGAGAACTACAAATAAAAACAATTGCATGCTCAGTACTTGGGTGGGAGACCACAAATGGATACCAAATGTAGGATACATTTCAGAGGAAGGAACTGGAAAAAACCACCAGAGTATTCCTTGCCTAAGAAACCCCTCTGAAATTCATGGGGTCATCATAGGTGAACAGATGACTTGATGCCATATCAACATGCACATAGACTCTTAGATGTGTATTTTGTTTGTTTATTCCTTCTGACATTGATTAGCACAAGCATGCCTCTTTGTTAAGTGGAGAAACCTTATTTAGTAGACTTGGGAATGGGCAAATATAGGATGTGGGGAATTAAGAAGCAACCCCCCTAAAAAAAATTGGTCAAGGTCATCAGTGAAGGTTTCATGTAACATTGCATAAGCTGAAGTTTTTCCTTGTTCCCTACTCCTTCCTACAACTGTCTCAGCTGGAAGCTGGTGAGTCACTTGGTGAGTCATGGGGCTGTCTGACTTCTTTGGAGCTTCCCTTGCCCTGCTTTAACCTGACATGTTTCTCTTTCCCCACCTCAGAGCCCTACTACCAAATTGACTGCTATTTCTCATCTGGAAAGTGTAAGAAAATCTGAACATTTTAAAAATCGCCCCTGGACTGAATTTTAGCTCTGAAAAAAGAGAACATGACTGGTAAAAGGAAGACGTATGACAACACTGTGTTGGGGCCTGGGTTTGTTTCTCATTTTTTAAAGCGTTTGCACCCCGTTCTTCAGACAAAAATACTCCCAGCGCAGCTTGAAAACGGTTAATCTGACTATACCATGCCTTCAGGCTTTGATCAAGTACAGCCTCCAGTACCTTTGGTCTACCAGTCTGGCTAGTCCTTCCTTACTTGTATTTATCTCGCATCACATAGCACAGTGGTGTCACTTTAACTGTCAAGGTATATCCTAAGGAACGAACAGGATGTGGTTTCATGAGATATTCTCTTCCAGTGAGGCCTAGTACCTTACTAAACTACAAAATCCAAGGTTCCATAGGATATAGCCAGAGCCAATAAAGTAGAACCATAGTGCTATGATTATGTAATACGGTGGAGACATGAGTTGATGTTAGTGTGCAAGTTTGTGCTCAGGACAGGTATCTCACCAGCAATTAAATATTTGTTTGCAGAGATGTTTAGGCCTAACTTATGTTGACAGTTCAGGTTACTCAAGAGTGAATAAAAACAACACTTCTCCTCCTCCTCCTCCTCCTCCTCCTTCTCAGTATCTTTCTTTCTTTTTCCCCCTCGATGGACTGTCACCTTGTCGTGGTGAGGGGGCTTGCGCGTTCCAATGAACCTGTAGGCACAACAACTGGAGTCGTGCACTCCCAGGAGTGGCTGCGGGGGAGGTTCCAGACCAAGCACAGTCCGAATACCCAAAGACCTCAACGGCGGAGCAGGCGGAGGATAACATGGCACATGTTACAACGGCTGCGAAGGCGGAAGAAGGCTGCAACAGACTGAGAAGCCACGGTCATTGTGTTAGACTACATCACCAGTGGAACCTCACTCTGTGAAGACTGTGTGTTGATCAGTTGTGCACTGACCTCCACACATTTAAAAAACCCACGCACAGGCGTCTTCCAAAGAAAATAAAAAACAAACCAACCAAAGCCCCATGGCGATCAGCGAGTGGCGACGGGGGCAGGACTGTGAAATCTGGAAGCCCCTAGTCACAGACTGGCACACGGGCGGTGGGTACGGACTCAGTCGTTTTACCTCAAGGTCCGAGGCAGTTGAGTAGTTCGGCGGATGTATCCGCGACTGAGCAGCCCTATTGAGGACCCACTCTGCTCACCCCACATGGGGAGGGGGCTAGAAAAGGTGCCCTAAACATAGTCTGCCTCACTTATCCCTGACTGGACTGCCGCGTCCAGTGGGGTCACCACCCTGCGGCCAAAAAAGGAAAATGAACTTTGGTACATGGAACGTACGGACTCTGATGGACAACAGTGGCAGTGAATGCCCCGAACGCAGAACTGCCATCATTGCAAGGGAGCTGGGACGCTTCAACATCGACATAGCAGCCCTTCAGGAGACCCGGAGAGCAGGAGAGGGACAGCTGAAGGAAGAAAAAGGAGGCTACACCTTCTTCTGGAAGGGACTGCCCGAAAAAGACCAAAGAATGCACGGAGTTGGCTTCGCCATCAGGAATGATCTGGTGAAACATCTGTCCGAAGCACCCACTGGCATCAACGAACGACTCTCAACCCTCCGAATCGATCTTGCCAAAAACCAACGGGCAACCATCATAAGTGCCTATGCACCAACACTAGATGCTGACGAAGACATCAAGGAGAAATTCTACTATCAGCTGGATACCGTCCTATCGGGGATACCTAAGGAGGACAAAATCATCCTCCTGGGGGACTTCAATGCAAGAGTCGGGCGAGACTTCGACCTGTGGCCAGGGACCATCGCAAAAGACGGGGTTGGAAACAGCAACTCAAATGGCATCCTGCTTCTCACCAAATGTGCGGAGCACAACCTTGTCATCACCAACACGCTCTTCCGCCAGAAAAACAAGTTTAAGACATCATGGAAGCACCCCCGGTCAAAGCATTGGCACCTCTTAGACTATGTAATCACACGCGCCAGAGACCGCCGTGAGGTGCTCCTCACAAGAGCCATGACAGGTGCTGATGACTGCTGGACTGACCACAGGCTAATTCGATCCTCGATGGCTCTCAAGATTGCCCCCAAGCGCAGACTCCAAGGAAGGAAGACAAGGCGCAAAATGAACACCCAAGCCCTTCAGGAGCCCTCCAGATGAGCCCATCTCCAAATGGTACTCAAGGACCATCTACCCACAGTACACCCCGAAAATGTTGAGGAACATTGGAACAAACTGAAGACCTCCATCATCCAAGCCTGCGAAGAAACTATTGGATACCAAGCCAAGAAACATCAAGACTGGTTTGATGAAAATGACATCGAGATCCAACAGCTAATTGACAAGAAAAGGAAAGCCTTCCAAGCATGGCAGAGAGACATCAACTGTGTTGCTAAGAAAAAGATCTATGCCAGTGCAAAAGCTGAGGTCCAAAGAAGGACAAGAGAACTCAAGAACATCTGGTGGACAAAGAAGGCTGAAGAAATCCAACACCTGGCAGATACCCATGATGCTCAGAGATTCTTCAAAGCCACAAAGGTCATCTATGGACCAAGAAACCATGGGATACAGCCTCTACGCTCATCAGATGGAACCAAACTCCTGAAGGACCAAAACTCAATTGCACTACGTTGGAAAGAACACTACCAAAGCCTCCTGAACCGCAGCTCCAATGTGGCCGAAGAGGTCCTCTCACAAATCCCGCAACAACAAACCAGGGACGAGCTTGCAGGACTGCCTAGTTTGGAAGAAGTCAGCAATGCCATCAGCCAACAGAAGAATAACAAAGCCAGTGGACCAGATGGGATCCCTGCTGAAATCTTTAAAGAGGGAGGACCTGAGCTGACACACCAACTCCACCAGCTCATAGAAAAAGTGTGGGTGACCGAGAAAATCCCAGCAGATTTCAAGGACGCCACCATCATCACCCTCTTCAAAAAAGGGGAAAGAACAGACTGCGGAAACTATCGAGGTATCTCCCTTCTAACCTCTGCTGGGAAAATCCTCGCAAGAATCCTTGCAAACCGCCTTCTGCCCCTCTCAGAAGACACCCTCCCAGAATCCCAGAATGGCTTCCGCCCCTCCAGAGGAACAGTGGACATGATCTTCACTGCAAGACAGCTCCAAGAAAAATGCAGAGAACAAAACCAACCTCTGTACATGGCATTCATCGACCTTGCAAAGGCATTCGACACAGTGAATCGCAGCGCTCTCTGGACCATCCTCCACAAAATCGGGTGCCCAAACAAATTTGTGAACATCCTGCGGCTCCTCCACGATGACATGATGGCAACAGTCTTGGACAGCAGTGGCTCCCAAAGTGACCCATTTAAGGTGGAATCAGGTGTCAAACAGGGATGTGTTATTGCCCCAACTCTATTCTCCATCTTCATCGCTATGATACTTCACCTTGTTGATGGGAAGCTTCCCACCGGAGTGGAAATAATCTATCGGACAGATGGCAAGCTATTCAACCTCAGCAGACTGAAAGCCAAAACCAAGGTTACAACAACAGCTTTTATAGAACTCCAGTATGCTGATGACAATGTCGTCTGTGCGCATTCAGAAGAAGATCTACAAGCCACTCTAAACACCTTCGCAGAAGCATATGAGAAGCTCGGCCTGTCACTGAACATTGAGAAAACCAAGGTGCTGTTCCAGCAGGCACCAGCCAATCCCTCTCCAATGCCAGTAATACAGCTTAATGGTGTCACATTAGAAAATGTGGACCATTTCCGCTACCTTGGCAGCCACCTCTCCACCAAAGTCAACATCGACGCCGAAATACAACACCGCCTGAGCTCTGCAAGTGCAGCATTTTCCAGAATGAAGCAGAGAGTGTTTGAGGACCGGGACATCCGTAGGGATACCAAGGTGCTTGTTTATAAAGCTATTGTCCTCCCATCCCTGCTATATGCCTGTGAGACGTGGACTGTCTACAGACGTCACATGCAGCTCCTGGAACGTTTCCATCAGCGCTGCCTCCGGAAAATCCTGCAAATCTCCTGGGAAGACAAGCGGACAAACGTCAGTGTGCTGGAAGAAGCAAAGACCACCAGCATTGAAGCGATGGTCCTCCAACATCAACTCCGCTGGACTGGCCACGTTTTCCGGATGCCTGACCACCGTCTTCCAAAGCAGTTGCTCTACTCCGAACTTAAGAACGGAAAACGGAACGTTGGTGGACAGGAAAAGAGATTTAAAGATGGGCTCAAAGCCAACCTTAAAAACTCTGGCATAGACACTGAGAACTGGGAAGCCCTGGCCCTTGAGCGCTCCAGCTGGAGGACAGCTGTGACCAGCAGTGCTGCAGAATTTGAGGAGGCACGAGTGGAGGGTGAAAGAGAGAAACGTGCCAGGAGGAAGGCGCGTCAAGCCAACCTCGACCGGGACCGCCTTCCACCTGGAAACCAATGCCCCCACTGCGGAAGAAGATGCAGAGCAAGAATAGGGCTCCACAGCCACATACGGACCCACAAGGAAATCCATAATGGAAGACCATCTTACTCGTCCAACGAGGGATCGCCTAAGTAAAGTAAGTATCTTTCTTTTACGTGCAGAAGTGCCGTAGAACATTCCACTTGGCACAGACAATTTGGAAATGGTGTCCAGTTTAATACCATGGGTATGTAACCAAGATAGTCAAGCTTTCCACATGAACCCTAAGGACCTTATCACATGATGAAAATTCAGTGTCCTAGGATGCTTCTACCCCAGTTGATTCACAGAGCTTCATGCTGCCCATCACATGACATAGCCTCATTTCCAATGGGGCTCCATGTGTCGACTGGAGCAGAAGTGCCGTAGAACATTGTGCCTCCGACACAGGAGTCCCCCTGTGTTCCATTCGGAACAATCGGGCTAGTGCGGAGGGAAGCCATGTAGTGCCTCTTCCCCCTGTGTGATAGGAAAGCATCCGCTGGCTTCAGAGTGCCAGGATTGCCCCGCTGCCCTGATTTGCCACGGAGGCTGGCTCATCCGAACACTGGACCTTATCAATGTGATGAGGTCCTAAGAGATGAAAATCCCCAACATCTTACCACCAAACGAATGTTTTCTTCAATGGCTATGTAGTTATTATTTTTATTATTATAAGTCATAGTCTTATGGCAGAGGTTTCTCTACATTTTTCATGAAATCTGAGTGTTCCTTTAATGTTATATGATGGCTGTATTTCATTTCCTGTGAGATAATTGGGCACCTGATTCCAATTTCATGCTTTAAAATGCTTTCTCAGAATACTAAACAAGATAAATAAGATATATGACTTTAATGTTTCCACTGCAGAATTTAAAAGCAGAAACTTCCCATATTCACAGCTTGTCATGAACAACTTTTATAAATGAGTGTCAAATTTGTATAATTCTTCTTTGTTAGGAACCAGTGATATCTACAAAATGTTGTTGGAAGGGGTCCAGGAGGAGGACCACCTTAAAAGAATGTGGGAGTTAGATTGTAATAAAGTAATAGACCCACAAAACTGGAAAGGAATGTGGAATATGCGTATATTAAAAAATATGTCAGTAAGAATAAAAGAGAATTATTACAAAGTGGTGTGGAGGTGGTACCTCACACCAATCAGATTAAATCAAATTGACAAGAAACATTCTAAGCAGTGCTGGAGGGGCTGTCAAGAAACTGGCACATATATACACATGTGGTGGGCTTGCAAATATGTTCAAAAATTTTGGGAAAATGTATTTCAAGAAATAAGAAGAATCACCCAAATAGAGATAACAGGAACACCAGAGATAGCACTGCTGTCATTTATTGACAATGTTAAAATACCAAAAGAACTAAAAGAATTAATTGCCAATCTGGTAATAGCAGCAAGATTATTAATAGCTAAAAAATGGAAAGAAGGAGGGGAGTGCCAATTGGAAGAGTGGTATAGGGAGATTTGGGACATCGCAATAAACGATAAACTGACAGGAAACATTAAGGTTAAAAGAGGATTATCAAAAAAAGATGATTTTGGGAAGATTTGGGGGAAATTGATAGAATATGTATATATAGAAGGTAAGGGGACCAAACCTGTAATAGAAACAACTGATTTTTGGAAATAAGTATTGTAATTGGCTGGTCGGGGGTGAAGGGTTAGCACTGGGTGATTGGATGTAATAAAGCAGGAGAATGAAATATTATAGGTATCAAGACATACATGTTCTGTACAATTGTTAATGGAAAGTGATAAGTATAAGAATGTTTAAATACCGAATATGTTAAAGCTACAATAAATAAAAAAAATTAATTGAAAAAAAAAGGAACCATTTTAAGTTTTTCCTCTCTTTTTCTGATTGGTTTTTGAACAATGTGTTTGTTGTTTCTGCCTGTCTTTCCAGAAATACCTAACACTGCCATGATAATTTCTGTACATCATTTTAAATGAAGATAAGGCAAAATTGATTGTTGAAAAACCTACTTGGATGAAATGAATTGTTTACTATCAGTAATACTAGAGAACAGAGCTAATGCAGTATAAAATAAATCTTTGTAAGGAAGATACATATTACGTATTAATATAATTTTCCCAGATTATATTAGGTTTCCTTCATTGATTTATCAAATAGCTCCACCTAATGGGATTAACAAGAATATACCTATCAAGAATGCTATTTGCTTATAACCATATTTAGATCTAGTCCAGGCATTGCATATAAATCTGATTTATGCTGTAGAGATATATAAGGATGAAGTCAGGGACTTGTCACTAACCATAGTGCTCCATTCCCAGTGGTGACACTGACCCATTTATTTCATGTTTACATTTTACCAAAATAGGCACAAATATCAGACACTGATGATCTGTCATTAAATTCACTAAATGAATGGCAGAAACTAGAATCCAGGTAATAGCAATAAGCTAGTGTTTACTGACCCAAGCTCCTCGTTGCAAAAATAAACAAGGAAAGAAAAATACAACTTTATGGAAAGAGGACATCAACCAGAAGCTACTATTTTCCCTTTTTCTCATCTTACCTCAGTTGCAGTAAACTGAGTCCCCTTCCACACAGCTGGATAAAATCCCACATTTTCTGTTTCGAACTGGAATTTATGGTAGTGTGGACTCAGATAACCTAGTTCAAAGCAGATATTGTGAGATTTTTTACCCTGATGTTCTAGGTTATATGGCTATGTGGAAGGGCCCTGAGGCCTCTTCTACACTGCCATATAACCCAGATTATCAATGCGGATATTCCACATTAACTTCCTTGAACTGGATTATACTATACTGCCAGATAATCCAATTCAAAACAGATAATCTGGAGTTTATATGTCAGTATAGACGGGGCCTGACAGGAAAGAGGAAGAGGAAGGTGCAGTATCTTGTCCTTCCCAGTTTGTGCAAAAGCAGACTGTGTCCCTCTTCATATATTACTTTTGCTGACTTGACCATTCTTTTATGTTGTTTGACCACACATCTCCCAGTTTTCATCTATGAAACATTGGCATGTATAAGGAAGTGACTCAAAAGTTGATCCCTAGGCTTCTTCTGGACCTAAAATGGGTCAAAACAGTGCCGAGGATGCTCTCATTTTCGCTAGGTGGCCCTGGGAGCATTTGGGTACAAAGTCAGAGGATTAACTCCCCCCCCCCCCCCGCCCCGGGTCCCATAGGGGAAAATGTGGCTGCCCACCTCTAACAATTGCCCACCTTGGAGCTATGGTAATTATTTTCATTTTAATAAGCTATTTAATGGTCATGGCATAATTTTCTAAGCAGGAACAGATGTGGAGATCTATGTAGATTATTTTTTCACAGTTGTTACACAGGATGTTCTGCTCTGAAGATAACATTTCAGGGATAAATTCAGCAGCACAACCCACACCTTCTATTGAACATCCAAAGCAGATTTTTGATTGAGTCTCTCAGTCTAAACACAGGTGAGACCTACAAGTCCTTGCTTTATATTGCATTATGTTAACATATCTACTCACATAATGGATTGTTTTTGCAATTGTAAAAGTAAAGTATGAACTAGCTACCTTTTTCAATTTGGTTCCTCTTATAAAAGAAGCTTCTGAAAGGTATGAAGTTCTTATACAAAGGGACTGTAAGGACCAAAAATTAGAACTGTAATAAGTAAAGCCAGAAATAGATATGAGGTCTGAATCATACCTTATTGTAAGAGCAAGACTGATATTTGAAAATGGAACCATGTGGGCAGTCACTGTGTGCAACGTGGAAAATTAGAACTCCAGCTTCTAATTTGATGACAGCTCGTTGTGGCTGTCTTCAAAAAACACACACCCAGGAAAGGTCCAAAAATTCACGTGGTTGTATCTACCTCTGTGTGTCTACATTAGAACAAATGATACAAACACATCAAAAGTCAATAGTACATAACAAAATACCCACTTTATTAGGCTCGCTTTATTAGATCAAAGAAAAGTGGGATGGTATAGTGGTTAGCATCTTGAAATTCATTTACTGCAGGGGAAAATTGTGTGCCCCTACATATATTGTTGAATTTTAACTTACAGTATTCTTGTCCTTTGAAAATGCCCAATAGGGTGGCTGGGAACTGCAGGTTGACAATATCAGGAGGATCAATAGTTCCCATCCTTGATTAAGCGAGACAAGGCACACATCAAAGGGAAACACACCATGTTCCTGAAGTGTAAATCCACCAATTCCAGAATTGCCAGGAGTTCCCCCCCCCTCTAAGCCCCAGAAAAAACCACTTAATCCCTACTCATTCATTTGCAAAGTATGTTGGACCAGAATAGGAAGGCAGAAATGTGTCCTAGACTTTATCAGATGAGCAGAGGTAAAGTGGGGGACAGAGGGGAACTTGTGGTGCAGTGGAGGGAACCATCGTGAGGCAGTGGAGGGGTCTGTGGACTTTCTTTCCCCATAGTTTCCCAATATGTCCCTGCTTCCTCTTCAGTTCCTCTTTCCTTCAATGGGGAGTCAGGTGTACGCTTTATTGATTCATAGGATACAAAGTTGTCTTCAAAGCAAGAAAGTTTACTTATAATGGCAATCTGAGGACTCTTGGGGACTCCTGGGATTGCAAACCTTTGTTTATGTTTAGAAAAATGTTGCAACTGCTAAACAATACAAATAATAACATTCCACCCATCAAAAGTAGTCATTTTCATCAAAAGCAAGTCAAATGAAACCTTTCATATATCAAATGATCCCCATAAAATTGATACTCTTTGATACTTTAGAGAAATGTGAAATGTCTATAAATAACTTTAATAAAATATAGTAAGAGATCAAGCAGTATAATCTGCATGAAAGCATTTTCTCTGCAAGGATATATTTAGTCCATTAAAAAAAAAACAACAACTGTTAAATGCACCATATCTTAGAATCATAGTATCTTAGAATAACAGAGTTGGAAGAGACCACATGGGCCATCTAGTCCAATCCCCCTGCCATGCAGGAAAACCACAATGAAAGCAGCCCCAACAGAGGGCCATTCAGCCTCTGTTTAAAAGCCTACAAGTAAGAAGCTACGACCACATTCCAAGGCAGAGAGTTCCACTGCTGAACAGCTCTTACAGTCAGGAAATTCTTCCTGTTCAGGTGGAATCTCCTTTCCTGTAATTTGAAACCATTGCTGTGAGTCCTATGACCTCTTCACACAGGGCATTTTAGCCCCATTTTGCTGTTTTTAATTGCAGCTTGGATGGGGCCTGCCATGCACCATCACACAATGCACGGCAGACCCCGTCCACATTCCTCCACCACTACAGGGAAGAAAGTGTGTTTTGGGTAGCTCCAATGGAGCTACCTGCACTTTCCTCCCCCTTTCCCCATTTGATCGGGGAAAGGGTGGCAGGGCAATGCGCATTACTGCATGTTGATTTCTCCTAGCTGACTATCCTTCTCTCTCTAGCACCTCCTGGTGGCCTCTGTCTGGATAATGGAACAGTACTGAAATGTGCACACCATCTGTTTGGAAAGGGAAATATTTTAATGTCCATTCTTCTGACCATTTTGGTAGAAGAGCAACGTGTAAGTATAAAAGCACATTAAAGCTTTTATTCCTTTGCAGCCAGGAAAATCTACTGAAATGACTATATACTGATATAGTCATCATTCTTGTGAATTAAAATTGAATAAAGGCTATATAACTGACCTTCCACTAAAACTGTGGGCATATCTTATTTTAGGGATTCTGACATTGCTTCGCATGATTTCATCTGTGAAATGTTGGTGGTTAGGGTAGACAAAATGAATCTGTTAGTGAATACTAAGCCAACTGTTGCATAAATTCCAGTGATTTAAAAGTATTCACTTTAATTTGGACTTGCAATAAAATTTTGACCCAACAGCTTTCTATGAGCCAGAATATGTTTCCCATTTTGTGGTTTATTATAGTTTACTTTTTATAGGTATCATACCTTTTTCAGATCTAAATCTTCTTACAGTTCAAAAATTTCATGTGGATAATATTTTTCATGGTCCTGTTTTAGCCTTTTCATATAACTCTTCTCACTCCTGCTCCTTTTCTTGTTTACATAGCTAGTTCTTTTAATTAATTCTCCTCTTCTGAAGGCTTCCATCCTGCAGTTGCTGATTTTTTACCATGACATTCCAAGCAAAAATGTTCAGTATTACTCATTTCACAGTTTCTACGTGTTATTTGTGAAATTGCTAATAAATATAAGAACATAGTTGTAAGAAAGGTCTCAAGGAAATAAATTTGGTATTTCCTACAGTGAGCAGAAGGTCAAGCACACAACTAGAAATGCCTAATTATTTCTGAAATGTTCTGGGTATGATATATACATTCTATTATATCTTGTGTTAATTAGGACCAGTGTGAAATACAACCATTATTGTAAGAAATATTCTTAACTCTGTTAGCAAAGCAGAACAAAAATGTTTCTCAGGATGGATTTCAGTGTAATAATATTCTTTGAGAAAAGTGATTACATGTTCCTGTTTGAAAGTACAGTATGAACTCTATTTCCTTTGGGATGCATTCCCAAACTTTGCGAAGATATGCAAAATTGCACATAATAGTGAATTCTTTTGAATTGACAGTCTTCTGATCAAATATCATAGTCATGTTAGAGGATCAAAAATGCCTAGTGAAGACATTTTTGGTCAGATTTGATGAAATGAAATCATAAGGACATACTATACTTGTAGTGCAGTACTTGTATAATCCAGTTCAAACCAGATAATCTAGATTTTATATGGCAATTAAGGCCCCTTCTACACTGCCATATAAAATCCGGCTTATCTGGTTTGAAATGGACATGGCAGTGTAGACTAATATAATTCAGTTCAAAGCAGAAAATATGGATTTTCTGCTTTGATAATCTGGATTATATGACAATGTAGAAGGGGCCATAGATCCCGCCTGTGATCCCTTTACTGACCGGTTGGTGTTTGTGTTTTGATTGCTGTGGAAGGATGAAGAAAATAACAGCTTCTTCAGTGACTACTAATAGACATACATAGGCTTAAGGTTCACTTTCAGGATGATAGCCATAGACACTATGAAGGAATAAATGGTCAAGAAAAAAATTAAACCCACTTTCAGAAAACCTGTAATAAGTATCTGTCTTGAAAAGAAAATGTGGATATGTGGCAGTGCATTAATCTTACAGACATACGTGAAAATTCCAAATTTTTCATTTTCAGTCTTCTTGCCTACTGCAAAATACACAATGTAAAAGGAACTCTAAGCACCACATCAATGGAATAAAAATGCCTTCATCAATGGCATGGTCTGCATAATGTGCAAAATCTTGCACATTTGGAGGAGTGGAGGTATTCAAATGTAACTAATACATAAAATAATGGGATTAATAATTCAAACAATACTTTGTTTTATTTATTTAGGATTTAGGATTTTAGATTTATTTATTATTATTTATAAATGCAATTTATTTATTACATTTACATATCTCCTAATTCTTGAGAATGAGTGTCGTATAATGATTTGGGTATTGCACTAGGACTCTGGGGCCCCTTCTACATTGTGGAGACCAAAATCCACTCGCCACAGAATAAAGCTCCTTGCAGGGCATATTGCTCAACAAAGAATAGCTGATCCACCCCTTCAGAAGACTGTTGGTGAATTTCTCACCTCAAAAGTTGAGCTTTTTTTGATAATTTGAACCCAACCGCCTGACGAAGGCTCTTGTGAGTCGAAACCGGTTGCAGGTTGGAGTCAATTCATGTGACTACTGGAGTCTACTCATATGTAATAAAGAACAGGACATTTTCTCAAACAAAGACTTTGTTTTATACTTCAAGAGAAGAACCAGTTGTTTCTACTTAATGTGAATGTGACAGTTTTCTTCATATGTGTATTTGTAATATATACATTCTGGAGCCCCCGGTGGCACAGTGGGTTAAAGCACTGAGCTGCTGAGCTTGTTGATCGAAAGGTCGCAGGTTCGATTCCGGGGAGCGGCGTGAGCTTCCGCTGTTAGCCCTAGCTTCTGCCAACCTAGCAGTTCAAAAACATGCAAATGTGAGTAGATCAATAGGTACCGCTCCAGCGGGAAGGTAACGGCGCTCCATGCAGTCATGCCAGCCACATGACCTTGGAGGTGTCTACGGACAACGCTGGCTCTTCGGCTTAGAAATGGAGATGAGCACCACACCCCAGAGTCAGACATGACTGGACTTAATGTCAGGGGACTACCTTTACCTTTACCTTAATATATACATTGAGTTAATTTAGTTATTTTCATATTACCACAATCAGTGGATTTTGGTCTCCACAGTTTCAGGGGAACCCATTTTTCTTTTTGGTATTACTCAAGCCCCTTCTACATTGCCATATAAAATCCAGGTTATCTGCTTTGATCTGGATTATATGTCAGTGTAGAAGGGGCCTGAGAGACCAGAATTTGAATCCCCATTTGGCCTATTTGACATATGTGTTGTGTGTTGCCTAAAGTAGGGAGGTAAGAAGAAAAGCTTTTTGTTTAATATTAAACAATAATTTTAGATGGAAGAATGGGTATACACTTTCCATGTTTTTTTCATGGCCTTTCTTTTGTTAAGGATTGTCTGCTCGTCATGTGCAACAGGGCATCTCCTGTTGTCAAAATCTCCTGTTATCTCCAGGTTCTCAGATTCCTGTTTATTATTTTGTTTATGTTTTTAATGATGAACTGAAGATATAGTAAAATGTTTGATTGTTTATTAAAAACAGCAACCATTTACCCATAAAACAACAACAGCTTTTCACAGACTTGCTGTTTCGCCATTTTCCTTCCTTGCTACTCACCGGGCCGAGTCCTGGTTTTGCCAGCGAGTGAGCAAGGGAGGGAGGGTGTGCGAGTGAAGGAGGGCCACAAAGCCGGAAGCAGCGGCAGGAGCAGGAGCCTGGCTGCCCCTTCTTATGGGGAAAGGGTTGCTGTTTTTAATAGACAATCAAACATTTTACTATATCTTCATTTCAGTCATTAAAAACATAAACAAAAGCAAGGGAGGGAGGGCCACAATGATGGAAGCAACGCAGAAGCAGGAGCCTGGAAGAGGCAGCCAAGCTCCTGCTTCTGCCGCTGCTTCTGCCTTTGTGGCCCTCCCTCCTCACTAGCTCACCCACCCTCCCTTGCTCACTCAGTACTCACTGGGCCGCATCCCAGTGGCAGAACCAGGACTCGACCCAGTGAGTAGCAAGGAAGGAAAACCGCAAAACAGTGAGTCCGGGAAAAGCGAACCGCGAAGTAGCGAGGGAACACTGTATATCATTTAATTCAAATGACACTGTATATCATTTAATACTCATTGAAGTTATATTTAGGGCTTAAATACACAAATAAAATAATTAATAATAATAATAAACTTTATTTATACCCCACCAGCATCTCCCCAATGGGGACTCGGAGCGGCTTACATGAGGCCAAGCCCGGACAACATAATACAACAAAATAAAACCAGAACATAAACAATAAACAACAACAACAAATTACATCAAAAAGAAAAAAAACTAGTAATAAAATAACATTCCAATAAGCACAATCACAATAACAATGGGCGGGTCACAGGATAAAAACAATTCTAAAACTCTAATGAGATAAAAATAGGAGCAAGTTATCTGCAGGGAATATGAAACCACCATCACAGTGTGTATGTAGGTGTTTATACATATTAATATTTGCATGTTTGTGTATAAAAGATACAATTTTGCAAAAAGAACAAGAAAAATTATTTTAAAATGGTTATATTGACAGGGAAGAAAAAAGAATTGCAAGGCAATTTGGAATCTATGACTTAAAAATGTTTGTACACATCAGAAGTTTACAATATTAAAACATGTTGGGAGTCTTGTGAACAGTGTTAAACATTAGGAGCCCCTAGTATGACTAGTACCTGAAGGAATTGGATGCCAGAAGAGTGTGTAGCATGATTTGTGGTGAATATTTGCTGTGCAGTCGACGTTGACTTAGGGTGACACTAGGACTGAGATCCCCAAGAGCCCAGGCTTCCTCGGTGAAGTCCATCCACCTGGAAATGTTCTCTCTCCCTTAAGGCTGGGAATGTGTCCCATTGAATTGAATCAGGGCTTCTTTCCAAGTAGATTGACACAGAGCATTGGCGCAGTAAGCCTGCTTGTGAAACCCTTGGTGTTATAGGATTGCCTTGAGCAAGTCACACTTTTAAAAATAAATCTTGAATTGCTACTTTGAGTGAGTCATACTCTCTTGGTTTGAAGTTTAATATATTGTTGCCTTGAGCAAGTCACACTTTCTCAGCCTCAGGGGAAGATGCAGACAATCCTCCCTTTTAAATGAAGTCTTTTTAAACTGTGGCCTTGAGCCAGTCACTCTTTCTTCATTTTAAGTCCCACTTTTTCATCTTCAGAGGAAGGCTCAGGCAATCCTGCAAGGGATTTGTGTCATCCATTCCCCACCCCTCCCCTCTTTTTAAAATATTTGAATACCCTAAGGGTTTATTTATTTATTTATTTACAGTATTTATAGTCCGCCCTTCTCACCCCGCAGGGGACTCAGGGCAGATTACAATGCACATATACATGGCAAACATTCAATGCCAGTTAGACAAACAACATAAATAGACAATTTAAGATTCCAGCTGTGCCCAAGCTTTTCTGACTTCATGAGATATGCTGGATTCCAGCTCAGTTCCGGCCACGGGGGGAGCTGCCACTTCACCGTCCATTGTGACCCCCCTGATAGAGTACTTCTTTATTCTTCTGCACACTGCTGGAAGGTTTTTTTTTCCCTTGACTGGCGTGGCAGCCCTAGCCATGGCCACCCTTCAAGGTCCCTGTGTACCTCTCTTGCTCCCACCACTCTCTTGTGAATTACACCCATTTGGCCTGCCTGCCTGCCACTACAGGGAGCACCATACATGGAAGACTGATTGTGAGTGGGCTCTCCAGCTTTTTTGTGCTCATGGCACAACCTCTTCAAAGGCAGAAGAGCAGGTGCAGGCGCGTACACACACACACACACACACACACACCTTTTAAAACATAAATCTTGGTTAAATTGCTTACTTTTTGATCTGGGAGAAAAACTGTGCTGGCCTTCGGGACTGTTTTCTATCTCAGATGGGGCCTCCTCCCCCTGGACCCCTGCTCTCTGGAGGACAGATACCCTTTGCTCTGCTGCTTTGGTCAGAGTTCTCTTTGTTGATTCAGCCCCATGTGACCTAAACATCTGTGGCTGCATCTGCACCGCTGCCCTACATCCCAGCATCTGATCCCAGATGATCTTCTTTGAACTATATTATATGAGCCTACACTGCCAGATCATCCGGGATAAGCAGATAATCTGGGATCGGATCCTGGGATATAGAGCAGTGTGGATCCAGCCAGAGAGGCACCAGATCCAGCCTGTTCTTAGAAGTTCAGCAGGTTCAGCCTTGGAGCTTGTCCTATCTCTTGCAGGTTGTGTTCTAGATGGGGGAAAAACCTGGCACAAATATCTCTAAACTGATTAAAATGGTTGGATTCTAGAGCAAAATTTGTTTCTGATATTGAAAAAAAATGTTCTCATACTCACTGTGTACAACTCTACCTGCTGATGGTACAAGGGTTTAACCCACTGCGCCACTGGAATCAAACTCAGCCCCCCCCCCAATCAAACTCACCCCCCCCCCCATCAAAATCCTGGCTACGGTCCTGCCTACTAAATATTCTGGTTCTACAGTACAATGGGCTAATAAAGGGAAGGAGTTGGGAAGTGATCAAAACACTGAGTATCTTTGAGTTTAGAGATGAAATGCCCCGAGATGGGGTTTTGTGTGTGTGTCAGTAGTGATTTGAAAAACTGCAAGTTGCTTTTGATGTGAGAGATTTGGTCGTCAGCAAGGACATTGCCCCAGGCACACCTGGATGTGTTACCATCCTGTGGGAGGCTTCTCACATGTCCCCACATGGAGCTGACAGACAAGAGCTCATCCCTCTCCCCGAATACGAACTGCTGATGGTACAAGAGTTTAACCCATTGCACCACCGGGGGCTCTTCTGAGATGAGATGGGGTAAAACTGGTAAAAGACCACATTCAGGGGGGTGGAAGAAGAGAGCGAAGGGAGGGAAATGGATAATTTGGCTGAACATGTTTGAATTCAGTGGTGTTATTGGTAAGACACCCCCCACCCCCCAGATTGTTTTGAATGCAAATGTATTTATTTGTAAATAATTATGGTGTTTTGTCACTGATATCATTTTTGTCTCCAAAAACACAATTCTAAATAATAGTTTTAAAATAACGAAATATATGTATGAGTCATGAGCGGACAACTCCATTAATGGGACATTCATCATTATGAGTGACTGATCTCCATGCTGAAAAGTCAATGGATTAAAAATATCACAGATCAGCCTTCTGGAGCATTTTGCACAATTGTGGCTATGCTTGCTATTCAACCCTGAGAGCAGTTTGATATTCCAGGAATGTACACAATCTGTATTTTTCTTTATACGCTTTTATCTGGCTTTGGATAATAATTGTGTGCAGAAGAAAAGGAAGCTCCAGGGTTGTTTTAGTAATGATCTTCACTGCATATCGTTACTGCCTGGTGTAATGCATATGGAAAAGGTCATCAGGCACTGTGCTGCATTTCTCCTCCAAGCAAAACAACATGGCAATTTAAATACAGTAGGTCTTTAATGTTTTGCTACATCCACGCTCTTACGGAGAAAACACCATAGCAACAAAAAGAAAAAATGAAGATTTTACAACCTCTGGACCATTTGAAAAAGCCATACATAAAATTGGCAGTGACAGCAATTTTGCTGTAAGAGCAAAACATTCTGTCTTGGGTAAATAATGCCGGGATGCGAATCTCAGTCTATATTTTCCTGTTGCTGTAGAAAGAATGTATGAGTGGAACTTCACCTGGGAATTATTTATCTGAATCCTAAAGCCAGATAAAGCCCCTTCATTTCATTCTGCATTGACACCTGCATTGCACATTTATGCTCCAGTGCAACTGCCGAAATACCCAAAAGCTATCAGATTTCATCTGATCTTGAAATCTAAGCAGGGTTGGTGCTTGGAAGGAAGACCCCATCGAGTACCAGGGGATGTAGGCTAGGTTTCAGAGAAAGGAAGTGGCAATAACACTTCTGAATATTCCTTTATTTATGCTGGATCTACACTGCCATATAATGTCATTTCTAACTGCATTATATGGTCGTGAAGATCCAGTCTAAGAAAATCCTATGAATTAAATGGCTCACTATAAGTCAACACGTAATTTGAGGGCTCATAAATGCATACATACACAATTTCTCTTAATGGGGATGTTAGATGCAATATGGAAGCTTAATAGTACAGAAGCTCTTCCGATGTTGGGAATAAACACTCTTAATACCTTTGTTTGCTTTCACAACATGCATTCGTAAGCCAAGCCACTCCAATCTTGGATTCTCTTCACACTTGTGCCTGACCTAAGAGCAAGCACAATTTAGTTTCTTTCTTCTTATAATTCTTTTATTTTCATTGTCACAGTGGGTTATGAGGATACATATCGAAATTAAAATCATCATGTGAGCCATGGCCTTTGGGTACTTGAACTCAAGAATAACGCTATCCTGAGCTACAATTACTGTCAAAACATTAATTTCCTGAAGAATATGAATACTGATGTTGTGGCTGCTCAAACAGAGGAGTTTTCTTTACAGCAGCACATAAGTTTTTAAATATATATATATATATATATATATATATATAATATACTGTTATCGTCTCTCCTACCTTCAGAGAGTTGAACAGGTATAAATTATAGATCACACCACCCACCTTCCTGGTAAGCCAGAGGGGAAATATGGGAAACTCAGATTCCTGTAAGTTCTGAATCTTTTAATCTGTTCTATTGCACTAGCTAGAAGTGTGCCAGTTTTACTAAAATATACTACTTTTATGTGTGTGTGTGTGTGTACCTTTGTGAATGAAAGAGAGATGGGAAAAGAAGAGAGAGATTGCAAGAGAGGGGATATAACCCCTGATGTGTTGAAAAACACCATCCCTATTAATTATAATAACACTCATATCAAAAGCATTGCATAAATAAGTATAAAACGGATTTAAAAATGGAAGGAGCACAAGCAGCTAGATTTTTTTTTAACCAAAAACGGGTGACAACGACTGCATTGTCTGTAGCTTTAAACAATTCTTCCTTTGTACATGAGGCAGGACATTGTGGACAAGCATACAGATGTGGAGTTGTTTGTTCTGCTCCACTGTCGCACAAGGTGGAGGATTATTTTAGGTAGTGCCATTTTACCACATTGTCTTTTGATCTGCCCGCTCTGCTTCTGAGGGATTTCCAAGTTGATGAAACAGGTATTACGGCAATTATGCAAAATGACCACATGACACACACAAGGGTAGCATTTCAGGACATGTTTTTAACAGACAAGGATACATCACAACATGTACAGGTTGAGCATCTCCTATCAGGAATTCTGAAACTGAAAATACTCCGAAATAATAATAAAAAAAGATTAATGGGGTGGCTGAGATGGTAATACCTTTGTTTTCTGATGGTTCAATGCACACAAGCTTTGTTTCTTATACAACAACAAAAATACTGTATAAAATTACCTTTCGACTATGTCTATTGTGTATACATGAAATATCAATAAATTTCATGTTTAAACTGGGGTCCCCTCTTCCAGGCTGCTTCTGCACAGCCATACAATCTGGATCAGAAGGTGGACAAAAGAAACCCAGTTCTACTACAGAGAGTCCACACATGCACCCCAGGAACCATGAAAAAGCTCCTGTGGCATTCATAAAGCTCCTCTCATGCTGAATCAATCAAACAGGATGACATTTTTAACCCAATTTGGAGAAATGTGCTGAACTGCAACAGCCCATTGGAGGAAAATCAGCAATGGAAATCATCTTCCAACTCAAAACCAAAAAGAAAAATCTTATTTCTTTTGTAGGAGAGAGGAAAAAAGTATTTGTTTACCTTTCTGAGAGTTCCATATCCAGTTTCTTTATCCGGATTTTCCATGTGCAGCACTTTACATGATGGGCCAAATTTCTGCTTTGTGGCATTCATGTTTTCCATGTGGATGTGTGTTGCAGTGCAATTAGGGGTGTGCATTTTCTAGCCACACACCCCCTCTTCTTATAATCCACATTTTACAGCATGTGTACACAAGGTTCTAGATATTTCATTATGTATATATATATGAAAATAAAAGGATTCCTAAGTTTGGGGAAATCTGAATACTCCTGGTCCCAAGCATTTCGAATCTCAACCTGTAAACCTGCAGAATATCATCAGAACAGCCCTATTGTATCAATTCCACTGACATTGCTTACAGTGACACTGCTAATACCAGCCTTGAGGCATTTCTGCATGGAGAGATTCAAATCCTCTTATGGTGCTTAGAAGCATTCATATGGCATGCAACATGGAAAGGGAAAAGAGCAATGCCTAAAGCTTGGAAGAGTTAACAGTACTGCTAGCATGATAATGTTAAATCATTCAACATAATGCTAAAATAGTAAGAGCCCATTCCGAAATGAATTCATGTTAACTGCTGATAAAAATTTGTAAAGTTTTACAGCCAGTTAATGGGAGTAAAACATAGACACAAACATTTTCCCTAAATTATCCTTCCCTCAGTAACAAATGAAATAAATTTGAAATGTTGATTGCTATTTAAAAATTCAAAATTGTTTGTATTTAATTACAAGTAAGATTCTGACCCTTAAAATTATTTTCAAGGACTAGAACAATGATTCTCAACCTGGGGGTGACCAGGTGTTTTGACTTTCAACTCACAGAAATCCTAACAGCTGGAAAACTGGCTGGGATTTTTGGTAGTTGTAGGCCAAACCACCTGGGACCCACAAATTGAGAATCACTGGACTTGGGGAAACTATACTACACAGGATCTACAAATCATCTCTCTGAACAGTATGTAGAGCATACACAGTGGTCCTCAGGAGGCCAAGATCCACCCAGGGAAGGAAAGCAGAGATTTCCCTGGCACCAAAATGGTTTGGCCCGAAACATCCAAGAAAAGCAGTCACTAGCAAGCACCAGCAGCAACTGCTATTGCTTAACTTTGTAGTCTGCATGAGGCTGAGGGCCCATCCAGATAGTAACTTTTTGTGGTAACTCTCGCAATAAAGGAGGGGCAGTCCAGACAATGTTTTGGACAGTCCCAAATTTGTAGCGAATTAATTTGATAGCGAATTAATTTGATAATGGATTTATTCCATGCCTATTGCAGTCCAGACAGATTCCCACAATTAACTGGGCTAAATAAGCCTGGTAAACTGTGGAAATATCCACCCCCTCCCCCAAACTCCTTAGAAAAGTAAAATAAACATTCCTGGCCTCCAGTGCACTCTCGTAGCAGCTCTACAAGATGACGCACCAGGAGAGTGGGGCGGAATCGCTCTCCCTGTGCTCTCCTGGCACATCATTCTTACACACTGGGAGAGCTGCTGCAGTTCACTGAAGGCCAGGTAAGTTTATTTTGCTTTTCTGAGGGGTCTGGGGGCTTTGGGGGTGGGAGGAGGGCCTCCAGACATTCTCTCTGCAGCTAGCCCTGAGAGAACATCTGGATACCCACCTCAGAAAGCTCGCACTTGGGAATTCAAATGTGCATAATTGTCCCTCTCAGGAAGTTGCCAAGCTTGTAGGCACACAGTAGTCACCCTGGAGCAAGCAGGCTAATAACCCTTTGGAGGAAGAACAAGGAGTATTCTGTTATTCTTGCTAAGCATGAGATTATTTGTTTGTTTGTTTGTTTGTTTGTTTATTTACAGCATTTATATACTGCCTTTCTCACCCCTGGGGGGACTCAAGGTGGTTCCATTAGATTAGTACCACTGAGATATATACAGAAGTATGGAGTGGTCCTGGGCTGAAATTATATATAGAATATTTGAGTTTATGTGTATGTGTTTGAAGAAACGTTTGGATTTTGTAGAATTTTCTAATATAGTTTAAGACAATTTTAATACAGTATACAACTTTGATCAAACATTTAAAAAAGCATAAAGTTGTGTATTTCTTTCTATTTTCTTGAAAGTGAGAATTTCCCAAAATGCACCAGTAACTTAGGAATTTCTGTAGGTTCAAAATTGTTTCCAACTTTTCCAACAGTTGCAGCACTGTACATTGACACATGACATTTGATCATGCCAATATATAGAAATCAATGGATTCATTAATATGAACACATCAAATACCGTCTGCACAGGAGGAAGGTGAAAAATACTAGCAGAGTATTTTAATACACATTAGAAGTTTCAGTGTAGCTCCTCCTTTGTGGTATGCTTTGTGGTGACTGAATGCTGAATCACACTATATTCTGTCACAAAAACTTAGGCGTGACTATTAAGCAAGGGAATTAAAAAAAAAAACACAAAAATTATCCACCCTTAAAGTCAAAGGAATTTATTGCATTAGGTCTAGGAGCAAAGCTACAGCATAGGACACAAGTGGGGTTCTCCCTCCTGCTATCTGTATCCTATTATTATTATTATTATTATTATTATTATTATCTTTATTTGTACCCCGTTAGCATCTCCCGAAGGACTCGATGCAGCTTACAAAGGCCAAGGCTTCAATACACAACATAACAATACACAACCTAAAGCTAATTAAAAACAATTAAAGCAATATTAAACAACAAGCAATAAACAATACAACAAGACACTATAAAACTGGGCCGGGCCAGAGTAATGGGTACAGAATTAAAAGTGCTGATGTGACAGGTGGTATATAAGGATTATAGGGTAAGTGCAGTGTGAAGTGTGCGGCAATCTTAATTCTAATAAAGTGCTTCTGGGACTTGGTATTGGAGATTTCCTATTCTGGAAAGGCACATCGGAACAGCCAGGTCTTCAAGTTCTTTCTAAAGACTGCCAATGTAGGGGCCTGTCTAAGATCTTTGGGGAGGGTGTTCCAGAGTTGGGGGACCACCACAGAAAAGGCCCTGTCTCGCGTCCCCACTAAATGCGCTTGCGACGCAGGTGGAATCACGAGCAGGGCCTCTCCAGATGAACGAAGTGAATGTGTGGGTTCATAAACGGAGATGCGGTCACGCAGGTAGGATGGTCCCAAACCGTTCAGGGCTTTGTAGGTAAGCACCAGGACCTTAAATTGGGCTCGGAAAATAAACGGCAGCCAGTGACGCTCCTTGAACAGAAGGGTTGACTTCTCTCTGTAAGGAGCACCAGTTAACATCCTGGCCGCTGCCCGTTGGACCAGTTGAAATTTCCGAGCCGTTTTCAAGGGCAGCCCCACGTAGCGCGCATTACAGTAGTTCAATCTAGAGGTGACCAAGACATGGACCACCCCGGCCAGATCAGCCTTCGTGAGGTACGGTCGCGAGGTATCCTACCCATTCCTCTGCACATTTTAGCTGTTCTGCCAATGTATCTTCGTAAAATTATAAAAACATTTGTTGTTGTTGTTGTTAACTGTCTTCTAATCACTTTAGAGTTATGGCAACCCTATGAATGAGAGCCCTCCAGACCACTACGTCATCAATGGCCCTACTCAGATTTTTCAGATTCAGGGCTATTGCGTCCTTGAGTAAATCCATCCATCTGGAATATGATCTTTCTCTGCTGCCTCCTACCTTACCTACTGTAGTTAATAATTTCTTCTTACAATATTACCAAAGTACAATAGCCACTGTGTAATTATCATGGATTCTAGGTAGAGTTCAGATCTGAGTTGTCCTGTTGTTGTTCATTCATTCAGTCGTCTCCGACTCTTCGTGACCTCATGGACCAGCCCACACCAGAGCTCCCTGTCGGCCGTCACCACCCCCAGCTCCTTCGAGGTCAGTCCAGTCATTTCAAGGATGCCATCCATCCATCTTGCCCTTGGTCGGCCCCTCTTCCTTTTGCCTTCCACTTTCCCCAGCATCATTGTCTTCTCTAGGCTTTCCTGTCTCCTCATGATGTGGCCAAAGTACTTCAACTTTGTCTCTAGTATCCTTCCTTCCAGTGAGCAGCCGGGCTTTATTTCCTGGAGGATGGACTGGTTGGATCTTCTCGCAATCCAAGGCACTCTCAGAACATTTCTCCAACACCACAGTTCAAAAGCATCTATCTTCCTTCGCTCAGCCTTCCCTAAGGTCCAGCTCTCACATCCGTAGGTTACTACAGGGAATACCATGGCTTTGACTAGGCGGATATTTGTTGCCAGTGTGATGTCTCTACTCTTTACTATTTTATCGAGACTGGACATTGCTCTCCTCCCAAGAAGTAAGCGTCTTCTGAGTTCCTGGCCACAGTCTGCATCTGCAGTAATCTTTGCACCTAGAAATACAAAATATGTCACGGCCTCCACATTTTCTCCCTCTATTTTCCAGTTGTCAATCCTTCTTGTTGCCATAATCTTGGTTTTTTTGATGTTTAGCTGCAACCCGGCTTTTGCGCTTTCTTCTTTCACCTTGATTAGAAGGCTCCTCAGCTCCTCCTCGCTTTCAGCCATCAGAGTGGTGTCATCTGCATATCTGAGGTTGTTAATGTTTCTTCCAGCAATTTTCACCCCAGCTTTGCATTCATCCAGCCCCGCACATCGCATGATGTGTTCTGCATACAAGTTAAAAAGGTTGGGTGAGAGTATGCAGTCTTGCCGTACGCCTTTCCCAATCTTGAACCAGTCTGTTGTTCCGTGGTCAGTTCTTACTGTTGCTACTTGGTCCTTGTACAGATTTCTCAGGAGAGAGACAAGGTGGCTTGGGATGCCCATCCCACCAAGAACTTGCCACAATTTATTATGATCCACACAGTCAAAGGCTTTAGAATAGTCAATGAAGCAGAAGTAGATGTTTTTCTGAAACTCCCTGCCTTTCTCCATTATCCAGCGGATATTGGCAATCTGGTCTCTGGTTCCTCTGCCTTTTCTAAACCCAGCTTGAACATCTGGCAACTCTCTCTCCATGTATTGCTGGAGTCTTCCTTGCAGGATCTTGAGCATTACCTTACTGGCATGAGAAATAAGGGCCACTGTACGGAAGTTTGAGCATCTTTCGCATTTCCCTTTTTTGGTATGGGGATATAAGTTGATTTTTTTCCAGTCTGATGGCCATTCTTGTGCCTACAACCCTTTTATTTCTCTTTTGAGCAATTCTCACTATCAGCAGAACTCTTCTCCAACTCCACATCTCATATGAGTTGATTTTCTTCCTATCGCCTTTTTTTCAGTCTCCAGCATTCACAACCATAAATATGATGGCACAGACCATCCTTACTTTACTTTTCTATCTTCACATAGAAACATATAATATGTATATTCTATTTCATATTATAGAGCGATCTACCCCAATCCTGGCCATGCAGAAATTCACAATTAGGGATCTCTTTGCACGGGCTAAAATATGTCAGATGGGTTTTTTGTACTTTTGCCACAGAGTCCACTGGCTCCCATTACACATCAGAAAAATTCTTCCAGGACAGCTCTGGGGCGAAAGGTCGAAAAAACCCCTGCGGCTGCTGAAAAATAGCCGCTGGCACATGACAAAAGGCTCCCAACCTTTCCATAGGGAAAGATGGGTTGAGCTGTCTTACTGAGGCTTCCCGCCATGTGATGAGGTGGAGGGGAAGCCGAGACAGTGCGAGGTGACAGGTCCCCAAGCCCCCGGGTAGGTGCCGCCAAAATCATGTCAATCCACAGCAATACCCAGATATTCTGATGGAGCATATGAAGAGGTCCTAAGGCAGTCCTGGAAGATGCCCACCTAACCCCTGTGTGAAGGTTGCTATTTGAAGGTCCAAGGCCTTCCGAAGCATTCCATTTCACTCTCAAACAACTGTTAAAGTTAAAAAAAAAAAGTTTTCTCCTAATGTAGAAACGTAATATCTTTTTTTTTTTTGGTAACTTGAATCTATTGCTCCTAGTCTCTGGAGCAACAGAAAACAAACTGGCTCCATCTAATTCTAATGGAAACTATGTTTCTTGAAATCAGCAAAGTTTTGCTTTGCTTTTTTACAAATACGCTCAGGCAACCTAAAACAAAAACACAATCAGTTACAAGATTTAGACAGATTTTAGTTTTTTTAAAGCACTGTTTTTTGTTGTTGTTTTTTTAAAAACCATTTCCTGCTGTTCTTCTCTTTTTCAGCAAAGCAACAGTTCAAAACGTGTAGTATACTCACCCCACCCCAATGGGTTGTTGCTAAGTGAAAATTCAACAATGTTGGCAACAGACTGAGAAATCAATGTGATGCAATCATTAGGGCCTGTTAGCTGGGTGGAAATGGAATAAAAACTAAATGGGTCCCTAGCGTTGGTAGCTTTTTAAAAATCTTTGTTTAATATCCCGCCCTCTCTCCCTCATAGAAGGACTCAGAGTATATAGGCTGTTTGCAAAAACATGCAGTATCTGCCAACAAGCACACACTGATTGAATTAGTAAAAAGAACTTCGGGGTTTGTTTTTGTTGTTTATCCATCACATGCTCCTATAAAGCTATCATGGGAACCCATGTTTTCTTCTGAAGCCACTTTCCACATCTTTTTTTTTTTTTGTAATGTGTCTTTCAGCAAATCCTGCTGTCCACACCTCACTCTCAAAATTGCCACTCTGAATGTATGCATATTTTTAGACTCCAATTTATTTTGGAAACAGAACTTGTGACTACAATTCCAAGATAATATGGCTACCTTCCATAGTGGCTTGAGGGATTCTGGGACCTAAGCCACTTGCCTAGCTCAGGTTTTGAATGAGATTATGCTTGTGCTTTACAGTTTTTTCCAAATTTACTACTGGTTTTATAAATTCCAGTACTTTTGCAGTTAACGCGGAGCCCCTGGTGGTGCAGTGGGTTAAACCACTGAGCTGCTGAATTTGCTGACCAAAAGGCTGATTGTTTGAATCTGGGGAGCAAGGTGAGCTCCCGCTGTTAGCCCAACTTCTGCCAACCTAGCAGTTCAAAAACATGCAAATGTGAGTAGATCAATAGGTACTGCTCTGATGGGAAGGAATCGGTGTTCCATGCAATCATACTGGTCACATGAAATCGGATGCGTCTACGGACAATGCTGGCTCTTCGGCTTAGACATGGAGATGAGCACCAACCCCCAGAGTCAGACACAACTAGACTTAATATCAGGGGAAACATTTACTTTTACCATTTCTACCCAGTTTACAGGAAATTTTTCCCAGTGCTAAAAAAAGTGCTGGAGCAGTTGCTTCATTGGTTTTGCACTTTGATAACAGTACCAAATCATGATAAACTTTAAATCTGCTGCTGACTAGTTCACAGAATTAATTGCAGTCACTGAGCATTCCTTGAGGCAATGCAAAGGTGAAGATTTTGTTCTTATCAGCCAAGGGATCAAATTCTAGTTTGGGAAAAGTGTTAAAAGGAAGTACATTGCACAGATGGAGTAGCTACACCCAATGTGAAGTGGACAGGAAAGAAGCCTCTCAAAACCAAAGCCTGCCAAAGTTCCAAATAACAAGTTCATTAGGAAGTGATGAAGCCCCGGTGTAACAGATTCTGTTGCCAATGAATGTGGTAACTGAAAATGTACTTGACCTAGAAGAAACAAGGAAGACATTTGTATAAAGAGTAGTGATTACTGTTATTACTGTTATTAACTCAGTCATAACCTTTTTCAAATCACATGGCTTCTAAGAGCAGGTTAAAACCTTTTTATTCCAAAAAGTTCTAAAACATAGTTTTTTCAAAACAGGCTAGATTTTGAAAGTGCTCAATTTTTTAAACTGGATTGTTGTAATAGGGGTTGTTTTTATCTTTTTTAATTGCATTTTATTCTTTTATCTTGAGGCTTGAATTCTTTTAATAATGTTAATCATTTAAGTCTATTTCAATGTTCATTTTTGCATGTTGTTAATTTGTATTGTGAGTAACATTGATTCACAATTTGTGGGGAAGCAGAATACAAATATAAATAAATAACAACATGGCCTTATTTTCCGCATAATATTAACTGCGGAAATGCTGAATATTATGGGAAAAAGTCAGAACAATGTGATATCTAGTCAGACTAAGTGACTCATTGTAGCTGGCAGTTGCTGAGCTGGTAGTTGCGTGCTTTGGATCCTGTTATGCCAAACTTCTAAAACATACGGTTTAAGCATTGGGTGAATGCACAGTTTGTCATCTCTGATACATACTTCCTTTCCATTCTGTTTCTACCCTTTCACAAAATCCACTTTAACTTTGGGTTGCTGTGAGTTTTCCGGGCTATATGGCCATGTTCCAGAAGCATTCTCTCCTGACGTTTCACCCACATCTATGGCAGGCATCCTCAGAGGTTGTGAGGTCTGTTGGAAACTAGGCAAAGTGGGGTTTATATATCTGTCCAGGGTGGGAGAAAGAGCTCTTAACTGTTTGAGGCAGGTGTGAATGTTGCAGTTGGCCACCCTGATTAGCACTGAATGGCAATGCAGCTTCAAAGCCTGACTGCTTCCTGCCTGGGGAATACTTTGTTGGGAGGTATTAGCTGGCCCGAATTGTTTCCTGCCTGGAATTCCCGTTTTTCCACGTTGCACTGGAAACAGCAACAAAAAAGCCCACTATGGTTCAGATATGTGGATGACACCTTCACAATTTGGAACCATGGAGAAGAACTAAATAAGTTCCTGGACCACTTCAACAGCATCCACCCAAACATCCAATTCACCATGGAAAAAGAAAGAAAGGAAAACTGACATTTCTAGATGTCCTAGTCATCCGCAAACTCAATCAACAATTGGGCCACACAGTTTATAGAAACCTACACACACAGATAGACATGTACATAAAAACTCCAAACATCACTCAAGTCAAAAATGAAGCACAATTAAAGCCCTGGCAGACCATGCACCAATAAAATATATATTAAAAAAGAACACAGAAATAAAAGAAGAAAAGAAGAAAATTTAGGACACTCCCCACCTGCTCTTTTTCTGCTTCGGAGAACGTATAACTTGAAAATTAAACAAACCCAGAGCACTGATAAAAGCACTTTTCTATACTAAAAAAAGGTGGCCAATTGCAACATTCACACCTGCCTCAAATAGACAAAAGAGTTCTTTCTCCCACCCTAGACATGATTCCACAGATATATAAAACCCCAATTTTCCAAGTTTCCAACTGGTTGCTTACTGCCTAAGGAAATCCTTTGTTGGGAGGTGATTAGCTGGCTCTGATTGTTTATTTTTTGGAATTCCCCTGGTTTTGAGTGTCATTCTTTATTTATGGTTTTGATTTTGGACTTTTTAAAATACTGGTAGCCAGATTTTGTTCCTTTTCATAGAGGAAATCAAAATCTTGAAGCTGCAAGGCCATTCAAGGCTAATCATGGTGGCCAATTGCAACATTCACACTTGCCTCAAGCAGACAAGAGTTCAATGTATTGTCGAAGGCTTTCATGGCTGGAATCACTGGGTTGTTATAGGTATTTTTTCGGGCTATATGGCCATGTTCTAGAGGCATTCTCTCCTGACGTTTCGCCTGCATCTATGGCAAGCATCCTCAGAGGTAGTGAGGAGCTCCATTGGCTGCCGTTTATTTTCTGATCCCAATTCAAGGTGCAGGTGCTTACCTACAAAGCCCTCAACGGTTTGGGACCAGCCTACCTGCATGACCACATCTCCGTTTATGAACCCACGCGTTCACTTCGTTCATCCGGAGAGGCCCTGCTCGCGATTCCACCTGTGTTGCAGGCACGTTTGGTGGGGACGCGAGACAGGGCCTTTTCTGTGGTAGCCCCCCGACTTTGGAACACCCTCCGCAGAGACATCAGACAGGCTCCTACATTGGCAGTCTTTAGGAAGAACTTGAAGACCTGGCTGTTCCGATGTGCCTTTCCAGAATAGGAAAACTCCAGCAATCTGTCCCAGAAGCACTTTATTAGAGTTTAAGATTGCCTGCACACTGCACTTACCCTAAAATTCGACATACCACCTGTCACACCCAGCACTTTTTAATCTGTACCCATTACATTTGGCCTGGCCCTAGTTTTATCGTGTTCTGGTGTATTGTTTTTTGTTGTTTTGATTTTGCTTTAATTATTTTTGATTTGCTTTAAGTTGTGTATTTGTTATGCTATTGTTTTATTGAGGCCTTGGCCTTTGTAAGCCGCATCGAGTCCTTCGGGAGATGCTAGCGGGGTACAAATAAAGTTAATAATAATAATAATAATAATAGTGAGGTCCTCACTACCTCTGAGAATGCTTGCCATAGATGCAGGCGAAACGTCAGGAGAGAATGCCTCTAGAACATGGCCATACAGCCCAGAAAAACCTACAACAACCCAGACAAGAGTTCTTTCTCCCACCCTGGACATTCCACAGATATGTAAACCCCACTTGACTAGTTTCCAACAGACCCCACAACCTCTGAGGATGCCTGCCATAGTTGTGGGCGGAACGTCAGGAGAGAATGCTTCTGGGGCATGGCCATACAGCCCGGAAAACTCTCAGCAACTCAGTGATTCCGGCCATGAAAGCCTTCGCCAATACAGTTGTGTTGACTTAAAGACCCGGTTTGGTTTGGGGACTCAGCTGCCTGTTCCCTGGGGCAGCGGAGCCCCACCCGAGGCAGGCAGGCAGGCAGCGGGTTCCTATGACTTGCGGGCGGGGCGCTGCGATGACTCAGTCCCTTGTGTCTTGTCCGAATATAGAGGATCCCCCCTCGTCTCCGTTGATTGGCCCCGGTCTCTCCGCGCCCTCTCCGGATTGGCCGAATCCTCCAAGGAGGCGGGTCTTTAGAAAACTTGGAGCGCGTTCAGTTTGGGGAGCTGGAACTTTGGGAGTTGCTTAGCTGGGGGGTCTTGGGGACAGGGTTGGAGAAAGGCTGAGGGGCGGGTCGGCCAGGTTTGCCCGGATTCCACGCAGGAGCAGATCGCGGGTGAGGGAAGCGGGACCATGGAGCGCCTCGCCCTCTTTGTCTCCGCAGCGCTTTTGCTCCTGGCCACCCAGAGCAGAGGTAAGCATGCCATGCATGTAATGTAAGTGTTTGGCCCCCTTGGCCCTCTCCCCTTCTCCCGGCCTTTCCCTGCCCAACTCGAGGCTCTCCCCCCCCTCCCTTCCGGGGTGCAGTTTGGCCCCACTTTCGCCTGGCTCCATGGTATGGAAGCCAGGGAGCTTGACAAGGTTTTGAGCCTTCTCTGCCAAACTGCCGCCCTCAGCATTGAGTCAAGTGGGGTTAAACTGCATTAATCACAGAGTGTAGACGCAGCAGGAGGACCCTGAATGGGGAAAGCTAACTCTGGATTCCCTTTAAAGCGGTTTCTAGGAGGCACGCCCTATTTGGAAGCCCTTGTGCTGCAATGCCGGCCTGCTTCTCAAAGGAAAGCACTTTGTGCATGCTCAGAGGCATTCTCCTCCGCCATTCAGAACTGAACTTTTTTAACGGTGTATCTAGGATGTAGAGCAGTGGTTCCCAACCTTTGGGCCTCCAGGTGTTTTGGACTTCAGCTCTCACAGTTCCTAACAGCTGGGATTTCTGGGAGTTGAAGTCATAGAATTTTAGAGTTGGAAGAGACCTCGTGGGCCATCCAGTCCAACCCCATTCTGCCAAGAAGCAGGAAAATCGCATTCAAAGCACCCCCAACAGATGGCCATCCAGCCTCTGTTTAAAAGCTTCCAAAGAAGGAGCCTCCACCACTCTCTGGGGCAGAGAGTTCCACAGCTGAACAGCTCTCACAGTCAGTAAGTTCTTCCTAATGTTCAGATGGAATCTCCAAAACACCTGGAGGCCCAAAGATTGGGAGCCACTGATGTAGAGTTAATGCAGCTTGGCAACACCTGAAGTGTTATGACTCAAAGCTGTGGAATCATTGGAGCTGCAGTTTCACAAGCCTTCTCTGCTCAAGAGGGCTGGGGCCTCACCATGCTACAACTCCCAGGGCTCCAGAGTCGTGTCAAGCTGCATTCATTCTACATGTAGATGCCTCCAATGGTTATGTTTTTAAGCCCCCCCCCCCCCCCTAAGGAAAAACACCCAGTTAGGTTCAGGCTAGGAAAAAAATAAACAAGTGGCATTTTGTTTTGTTTCCTTTTTTTTTCACCTTCCTTTCTCCCAGTATAGGGACTCAGTGAATTAATAGAATCATAGTTGGAAAAGACCTCGTTTGAAGCCGTTGTTCCACGTCCTAGCCTCCAGGGCAGCAGAAAACAAGGTTGCTCCCTCAACCCTATGACTTCCCCTCATATATTGATACATGGCCCTCATCAAGTCTCCTCTCAACCTTCACTTCTGAAGGATAAATGTGCCCAGCTCTTTAAGCCACTCCTCGTAGGGCTTGTTCTCCAGACGCTTTATCATTTTAGTCACCCTCCTCTGGACTCATTCTGGCTTGTCAACATCTCCCTTCAATTGTGGTGCCCAGAATTGGACACAATATTCCAGGTGTGGTCTAACCAAGGCAGAATAGAGGGGTAGCATGACTTCCCTGGATCTAGACACTAGACTCCTATTGATGCAGGCCAAAATCCCATTGGCTTTTTTAGCCGCCACATGACATTGTTGGCTTATGTTTAACTTGTTGTCCACAAGGACTCCAAGATCTTTTTCACACGTACTGCTGTCAGTCCAGACGTCCCCCATTCTGTATCTTTGCATTTCAGTTTTTCTGCCTAAGTGGAGTATCTTGCATTTGTCCCTGTTGAACTTCATTTTGTTAGTTTTGGCCCATCTCTCTAATCTGTTATGATGATTTTGAATCCTGCTTCTGTCTTCTGTAGTATTGGCTATCCCTCCCAGTTTGGTGTCATCTGCAAACTTGATGATCATTCCTTCTAAGCCTGCATCTAAGTCATTAATAAATAGGGCTCTCCATTAGTCAGAAACAACTCAAAGGCTCATCAACATGTTATCTCAAAAACCAGACAGTGTTATCTTCAAGCTACATTTACAGATAATGAGAAATAGTTTGAGGTGTACTTGTAAGTTCCTCAGGGTGCATCTGTGCTGTAGAGTTAATGCAGCTTGATACCATTTTAACTGGTAGGCCGTGGAATCCTAGGATTTGTAGTTTGGGGATGCACAGCCATGCTTGTAAAACTACGACTCCCATGATTCCATAGCTTTGAGCCATGGAAGTTAAAATTATGTTAAACTGGGTTACAGTGAGTTTTCCAGGCTGTATGGCCATGTCCCAGAAGCATTCTCTCCTGATGTTTCACCCACATCTATGGCAGGCATCCTCAGAGGAAACAGCCTCTGACAATGCCTTCCATAGACGTGGGTGACATGTAATGAGAGAATGCTTCTGGAACATGGCCATACAGTCTGGAAAACTCACAGCAACCCAGTGATTCCGGCCATGAAAGCCTTCGACAACATGATGTTAAACTGCACTAATTATCCAGTGTAGATGAGCCCTCTGTCATATAAAATTGCCTTCAGGATATGAGTATAATGGGTACATGAAACATAAATGGATTTAATGTTTAGATTTGGGGCAGCAGGCATCTCCATGGTGTCTCATTTTGCACATACATGTAAATACAGATATATGGAAATATGGGGAAAAAATCCAAAATACTTCTTGTTCCAAGCATCTTGGGTATGGGAATACTCAACCTCTTACTAACAAGGAACAGTCTGGTTTCATGTAAAGTTTGGTTTTCTGATTAAGAGAGAAGCAAATGGGTGTTTTGCATGCTAGTAATCCAGGAATGCACTTCCGTCCTATTGTAAATGGGGATCAGCACTGACTAGGCTGGATTAAGCGGGAAATGTAGAAAGAGCTTTTGATTGGTTTAACTGGTGATACTTTTTGTTGCTCCTTGTCTGATTCTGTGGCCTTGCAGTAGTACATCTGGGATCATTGTGTCTTTTGTTCTATTCACATAATGTTTCAAGGTTTCAATGTGGGAACACAGTTTTCCTCTTGAATGACGGGAGTCATGGTTCATTAACTTCTAGTCCTTCAGGTGCTTCTGGACGTACCTACACCAGGCCTGGGCAAACTTCAGCCCTCCTGGCGTTTTGGACTTCAACCCCAGAAGTCCCAGTCAGCTAACTGTAGAATTGATGCAGTTCAAAACCACTTTGACTGCAGTAGCTCAGTTCTATGGAATCCTGGGAGTTATAGTCTAGAGAGGCACAGAAGGTAAAGTCTGTAAATGAGCCTTTCCAGACAGGCTCTATATCCCAGGATCTGATCCCAGGTATACTGTTTATCCCAGATTATCTGGCAGTGTGGACTCATATAATCCAGTTTAAAGCAGAAAACCTAGGATCAGATCCTTGGTTATAGGGCCTGTCTGGAAGCCCTCCTACCACCACCACCATATCCTTGATGTCACATCCTCCTAAAGGCATTGGCTTGGAAAGGAGAAGCAAGCCAAAGAGTCTTAGCAAGCATTTTAAAGGGATGGATGAGTCAAAATCTTGGGACTTGTCCATCCAGTGGCGGAAACACTGGCTGAGACAGCAAATTCTCTATTAGCTACCATCATTCACAGGCCTGCAAAAGTGTGGGCCATAAAAACTTTTTTAACAATGCTGGTTTTATAGGAATTTGATGTTTTAAATCCAAAACCAACCTCAAGATTTGCTCCATTGCATAGTTTTTTCACAACTTCCTGTGACATTTTTGTTTTGTAATATGTGACTCAGTAAGATTTCTTGGGGAGTAAGGAGTAAACAGTAAGAAAGGGGTTCAAGTCTTCTTTTTAATTTTTTAATTTTTTAATTTTTAAAATATTTTTAATATTTTCCAAAAATGCGATAATAAAGAACTAATATCTATGACAAGGAAGTGCATGGTATTTTGAAAAAAACATATACATATATTTAACCTCTTTATACAACTTATACACACCATCATTAAACATGTTAGCATTTTGCAGACTCTAATCTAAAATAACAATGAACATAACAATAGCCTGCAACCCATGTAGATCAAATCTTCTCATAGACTTTCAAACAGATAAAACACACAGAACCATTTGAAAACACTAGAAGAAACTGCACTGGAACATCAACATCCACACTTGATCAAAACTGAGTACAACTGAATCGATAAGAATATCAAATTTGGGAAATAACAGCATGAGATGTTTTCATTGTGTCTCTTGATTTCAGCACCTAAAATACATTATAACAATCACACTATTGAACAAAGGTTTGTTTCATTGCAATTCCTTTTTGTTATTGGCTGAAAGGGACCGGCCTTAGGAAGGAGGGGTGAGACTTTATGGCCCAGTATTGGAGTTTCTATGAGCTGGAGGTATTCGTCGCCTGTTCTAAGTTTGTCCTAAGGCAATGTACTTAATGGATCCCATCTACAACTTGTCAGTTTAGGACAGTGGTTCTTAACCTGTGGGTTCCCAGATGTTTTGGCCTTCAAATTCCAGAAATCTTAACAGCTGGTAAAGTGACTGGGATTTATGGAAGTTGTGGGCCAAAACACCTGTGGACGCACAGGTTGAGAACCACTGGTTTAAGAGAAGGGAGTTTGAGCAGTGATAGCTTCTGTCCGTGAGATGGTAGATCCACCTTGCATTTTTAGTCTGAATGTGAAAGCAGCTGTCCAAGGTATTGACCCTATTCTTAGAGGTCTAAAATAGAAAGGACATGTACTGGCCCACTGATATGGAAGTCACTGTCCTATATCCTGTGTCTCTCATAAATGTTTTTAAGATTGATCCGCCCCCAAGAAACCATGTGTTGTGCTAGGTAAGGAATCTAGTGTGTGCTGTGCTGTAGTAGCAATATAAAGAAGTTTTTTCTTAAACATGTTTCTTATTTGGCCAATTTTCTGCTATAGACCCATTTGTCTTTATATGCTCAGTAGGTCTCCAGTTCCAAAGTTGGAACTCTAGAGGACCTTCGGAGAACAATATTATTTTGCCAGGTCTAAAAATTGGAGTTTGTGTGAGCACTTGTCTGAGAGAAGAAAATGGAAAGAGTAGAGTTGGAGGATTGTGAAATAATAGTGGTAAAGGTTTTCCCCTGACATTAAGTCAAGTCGTGTCTGAATCTGAGGGTTGGTGCTCATCTCCAAGCTGAAGAGCGGGCGTTGTCCCTAGACACCTCCAAGGTCATGTGACCGGCATGGAGTGCCACCGTTACCTTCCTGCCAGAGCGGTACCTATTGATTTACTCACATTTGCATGTTTTTGAACAGCATAAGCTGGGGTTAACGGTGGGAGCTCATGCCGCTCCCCGGATTTGAATCTGCAACGTTCAACAGCTCAGCACTTTAACCCACTGCACCATCCAGGGCTCCTGTGAAATAATAAGGGGAGTAATAAGATGCTCTGGTGAAAAAAGAAAAGATGTAGTTTTAATTTAGCCCTAAACATACGGTATATACATACATTATTTATGTTATTAAACTGTGTTGTCTCTATGTGTACTATTTAAGTTAAACAGGAGTCCCATAATTGCTCACAGCTTGTCTGTGCTGGCAGTTGTAGGGCAAAACAACTGTCATATGTTAACTGCCATCAATATATGGCAACCTCCACGGCATCCTGTCATCATCAGGTTTTGCAGACTACTCTCTTGGCTTCCTTGACAGAGTCTATCCATCTGGAATGCAGTCTTCCTCTTTTTCTACTGTCTTTGATCTTTCTAAGTATTAGTGTCTTTTCTAGTTAGTCATGTATTCTCATGATATGGCCAAAGTACAATAATCTGATCTTCTGACTTTGGTGTTAAGGGCTTTGCATAGCAAATCAGACTACAAAATTCACCAAAATGGCACCTCTAAGGGCCACATCTTAAACAGAAACAGTCTGTGAACAGGGTTGCCTCTGAGACCCTGGTGTGTCACCCACCCTGTCTACCTCCCTTTTTGTCAAGAAACTGCCCAGTTGAGCTTCCAAGATGTTTCCGAAAGGTGTGATAGACCATCTTGCCTCATTCTCCAGCAGACCTATTTTAGAATCAAGATTGTTTATTTCCCTTGAACACTTGCACTTAAAAAAACAAACAAAAACTAGACCTATAAAAGGCCCAGACAAGGGGGAAGGCCTAAAATGGTCGGTCATGACCTTTATGTGTATGGCTGGCCAGTACACTAGACAGATTTTGTTTGGAAATGGGAGTTTTCAAGGGCTGTAAAAAGCCTTTGGTGCTCCATGTGTCCTCGGTGTGTTTTTAAACTGCCGTTAGTTCTAGTTGCACTGTTATCGTGGCTCTGGATGGATGTCATTGGTCAGTGGAGTAGATACATGGAGCCTGTACACACTAAGAAGGTTTGCTCAGGAATAAGTCCTACTGAGTTCTGTGGAACTTATCACTTAGTAAATATTTACAGAGGAAAAACCACATAGACGTATGGCAGAAGAAAATAAATTACCTTCTAGGCTAACCAACATATGACATTGTAAGGTTTCATGGATGGCAGTTCATTTCTCAGAGGCCGTGTTTGGGAGTTGTACACAGTGAGGTCAGAAAGAAAGGAATTTAGGGAGTATAGACAGCAAGGATCATGTTATTAACAGTGCCCATTCAGAAAACGGTGGCTAATGATAGCACATCATTCCCAGTATCAGGCCACACAAGATAAAAATGGACCTTGTTTCTTTGTGTAACTCAGCAGTCTCCACTTTGTAATCTCCTTTTAACATTTCTTTGTTCAAAAAGCTGAAATGTTCTCCAACTGAGTTTTGAATGTTACCAGATGTCCCATTTGTGTCCACTTCAGAGTTTGGAAAGATTTTTGAATTAAAAATGTATATAACTACATGAGGAAACTATCAGCTTTTGTTGTTGCTGCTTTGGCTCTCAACCCTGGAAGGAAAGTGGGATGCTGATGATAGTTTCATTTCTGACATATGGTGATCTTAAGGTGAACCAATTGTGTGGTGTTGGGGGCTTTTGGTGTGTAACTCATTCAAGTCATCCATTGAGGTAGGGAATTGAATCTTGGTCTCCAGAGTGGTAGTCAAATAACACACTGCTCAAATAACACAATGCTCGTTCTGGAAGTCCTTTGAATTTGAGTACACATTCAGGATTTTGGACTAAGTCCACTTTTGGCTAAATAATGCTATTGTTCAAAAATGGTAAAAGGTGGAGACATTGGAAGAGGGGGTTCCATGCTTGTTTGTTGGTTATGGGATGGTTGATATGAATTTTTTTTAAATGTACAGAAATGTACAGTTAATTATTAAATGTAGGCACTCTGTTCAGTTGGCCTATTTGGAAGATACACATCATAAGGGTTAGAGCAGTGTTTCTCAACCTTCCTAATGCCGCGATCCCTTAATACAGTCCCTCATGTTGCGGTGACCCCCAACCATAAAATTATTTTTTTTGCTACTTCGTAACTGTAATGTTGCTACTGTTATGAATCATAATGTAAATGTCTGATATGCAGGATGTATTTTCATTCACTGGACTAAATTTGGCACAAATACCTGATACGCCCACATTTGAATACTGGTGGGTTTAGGGGGGATTGATTGATTTTGTCATTTGAGAGTTGTAGTTGCTGGGATTTATAGTTCACCTACAATCAAAGAGCATTTTGAACTCCACCAACGACATAATTAAACTTGGCACACAGACCTCCCATGACCAACAGAAAATATTGGAAAGATTTGGTAGGTATAGACCTTGAGTTTGGGAGTTGTAGTTCACCTACATCCAGAGAGCACAAACAATGATGGATCTGGACCAAATTTGGCACAGATGCTCAATATGCCCAAATGTGAACACTGGTGGAGTTTGGGAAAAGTAGACCTTGACATTTGGGAGTTGTAGTTGCAGGGATTTATAATTCACTTAAATCAAAGAGCATTCTGAACATCACCAACGATAGAATTGGAACAAACCTCCCACACAGAACCCCCATGACTAACAGAAAATACTATGTTTTCTCATGGTCTTTGGTGACCCCTCTGATACCCCCTCATGACCCCTCTGGGGGTCCCGACCCCCAGGTTGAGAAACACTGGGTTAGAGTTTTCTTTTATATAGTGTAAGAAGGTGACGTACAGCATGAACATAATGCTAGAATTCTACAATTCTCTGCCATTTGTGTACTCTTCATGCCATAATGATTTTTCTATTCATGATTGTTTTTAGGGGAAAAACATATGCACACAGGTGTTCTATAAGATATAAATAACTTTCTAATTGCTGGTAACTGAAAATAGTTCGAGGAAAGGAGCAGAAGATATAGCTCTCTCTGTGTGTGCACGTGCACATGTTTCCTGCTTCTTTCCTTGAATTATTTTCAGTTACCAACAATTTGAAAGAGTTTCTTAATGTATGTTCAACAGCTACTAATAAATGGGTTTTAAATATGTACCCTGGTACTCTCCTGGCTTCTGCTTAAACATTCTCTTCCTTTGAAGAAAGGAACTTCAGGATCTAACCCATTGATTTTTGTGTGACCAATAAATGCTTTTCAATTTAATATATGTGCCCTGCATGAGAACATGAGTTGTGACATATATTAATGGAAAACTTATGAAGTTGACAGGTTTATTTCATACTTGCAACACTATGTTTTAATTTGACAAGTAAAACACTTTCCTTGAAAGATATTTTGGTATTCTTGTAGAATTCAACTCCATTTTAGGCAGCTAGGACAAGAGTAAGCTTTACAAACTATGTGGATTCAGATCCACTGGCTGCCAATCTGCTACTAATCACAATTCAAAATGCTGGCTTTAGCCTATAAAGCCCTAAATGGTTCTGGCCCAGTTTACCTGTCTGAATGTATCTCCCCCTATGAACCACTTCAGAGATTAAGACTGGGGAGGCCTTCTCTGGGTCCCACCTTCTTCGCATGCACAACTGGTGGGGACGAGAGACAGGGCCCACTCAGTGGTGGCCCCTCGGCTGTGGAACTCCCTCCCCAGCGACATTAGATCAGACCTCTCCCTCCTAGCCTTCAGAAGGAGAGTAAAAAACTTGGCTCTGGGATCAGCCCTTCGGAGAAGCAGTGCAATAATGTAATGAAATTGGAATATGCACAATGACAATGGAATGGCCCCAAACTACAATTTTTGGATGGCATGATTTTAATATTGAATGTAATTTTCATTTTTTAATATTTATTAATTTTAATTCAATTGATTTTAAGCTTAATATTGTATCGAACAATTGCCATATGTAAGCCACCTTGACTCCCCTATGGGGTAGAGAAAGACGGGGTATAAATAGGGTAAATAAATAATAAATACATTTACCATTTTTGTTTTTGAGGAGAGCATGTCTGGAATTGATAGCAAAGATCTAACTTTGCAAAGGACATAGTTGTGTTTTTTTTGTTTTGTTTTTGTTACTGTAAGTTTATTTGGCAGTCTAGATTTAGGGGAAAGCACAGTATCCAAGCAATGGACTAATAAACATTGCCTTGTATATTTATTTATTTAATGCATAAATAAGAAAAGTAAACCCACAACCAAAACTGTACCTGAAAATGGCTTACAAGATTTATTTCTTCAAGTTGAGACTGATCGATGGTAACTGTAGCATAGAGTTTTCTTGGCAAGGTTTATTCAGAGGAGGCTTACTATTGCTTTCTTCTGAATATAGTTTGCAGCACCTGGAATTTTCTCCCTTCCAAAACCTAACCAAGCCCAGCCCTGCTTAGCTTCCAAGATCTGCCAGGACCTTGTGTCTTCAGTGCTTTTAGGGTCTGACAATATTAGTGCCATTGATTAGCACCATAGTATCCACTGTTAGGCTTATAATCTAAATTTAGGGCATGGTACACAGAAAATGGGAAAATGAGGCAGGAGGAGGAAAAAATCAAGACCAGATGGCCAGAAATGATGTATGCTTCCCTTTTTCATTTGTGTATGAAAATGTGTTGCTCATTCTATAGCAACACAATTCTCTCCTCCCCCCCTTTTAAAATTGCAAGCATATCTCCTAGCAAATCGATTTAAAAGTTACATCTTACATTCATTTAAGTACTTTACACCAATTTCTGTATGACCTGTTCCAAATTAAGTACGATACCTTTATGGAACTTGTATCACTGTCACCCACATGATGGGCATTGATCTTATCTTTCCTAACCACTGGGTCCAAATACTGTTGCATGTAGTGTATGATCTGTTGGGTAAGAATACATACCCAATAAGATTTCTATTGCATGTATGTTAGATTTCTTGTAAAAGTATGCAAGCAGAAATTATGAACTGGTAACATCTAATGTATGTGTGACTAATTGGTATGTTATACATGCTCATTTTGTATCAGCGCAAGTAGAGATGAGAAATTTCTGCAAATGTTGAAGCCATAGGGAACATGGTGTCTCTCTCCCCCCCCCCCGTTTTTTCTTTGAAAAGGGTTACTTTGTCACTTAAGAACATAAGTACAAATTGAACTTTTTTTAAAAAAAATGTTATTACATTTAGATAATGCCCTGTCTTGTAAGGAATATTTCTCTTTTGTGGAACAGGTAGTGCTCGGCATTGATGGTATCACTGTGAATGTGCACATCTGTTAATCCTGCGAGGTTAGAAAATGACATGTTATATAACTGTTGGTGAATAACAGATTCAAAATACTGTAGTACTAACACTTCTGAGTTGTAAAACTACTGCTTAAACCCTGCAGACATTAAAAGTCAGAACAGGGTCAGTTTCATGAAGTTCATGAATGCAGTAAATAGTCTTCCACAGATGGTACACAAATCTTAACTGCTTGAACAATTTTAAGAGTCATCATCTGTAATTACTACCCACTAAAGCTTTTGGTCCTTTTTTGCAAATCCCACACACTGCAGGCATAGTATTTGCAGCTATTGTAACTTGGGTTGCTGTGAGTTCTCTGGTCTGTATGGCAATCTTCCAGAAGCGTTATCTCCTGACATTTCACCCGCATCTATGGCAGGCATCCTTAGAGCTTGTGAGGTCTGTTGGAAACCAGACAAGTAAGGTTTATATATCTGTCCAGGGTGGGAGAAAAAACTCTTGTCTGTTTCAGGCAAGTGTGAATGTTGCAACTGGCCGCCTTGATTAGCATTGAATAGCCTTGCAGCTTCAAAGCCTGGCTAAATCCTGCTTGTGGACAAAATGTCAGGGGAGAGTGCTTCTGGAACATGGCCATACAGCCCAGAAAACTCACAGCAACCCAGTGATTCTGGCCATGAAAGCCTTCGACAACATATTGTAACTTGCTTGATTTGGCGAGCACAACACGAGCTGTAACATAACAAGAACTCAAATGATGGCCTGTCATCAGTGCCATAGCCAGAAAAAATGGTGTGTGTGTGTGTGCTATAGCCAGAAAAAATGTGTGTGTGTGTGTGTGTGAAAAAAAATAGCAAATCATCAAGAGTAGTTCCACAACACAAAATAATTTAAATTTTATGGTTCATTCTATATTTTATATAAAGTTAATTAAATCAATTTAATGTTTGCTTCTCTTAGAATTATAATGAGGATTTGGTTAACCAGTTAAATAAAATTCATGAGTAAACCAGTTTTTTTAACCTGGTTTACTCATGAATTGCATCCATCATTTGCTTACATAGTGGCCAATCAGTTGTCTATGGGAAGCCCACCAACATGACATAAAATGACATTGCTTTTCTTGGCAATTGATCCAGTTGTCTCTATATCCATGGCTTGAACCACCCCCCGCCCCCCCACAAAAGAAAAGCTCACCCAAAAACCCTTGGTGTTGCCATTTGATATAAGGGACACTATTTTTAGTAGCCATTGTGTATAATGGGAGCTAAGCATCCAAGGATTTTAGTAGTCATAAGGAGTCCTGGAAATATAGAAATATACTCCCTATGATACTGGAAGTTATATATAGCCATCCTATCTATTAGCGTTTCACAGCTCTCATGTCCATACATTAATTAAATTAATAATAATAATAATTCCTATTCAAAGCTGGCAGACATCACTACATCTGGCATTATATAAATACATTCTGTTGTCAAAGTAATTGCTATTGCTTTGCAAAGGCCATCATTTTTTCATAGTGGTTATATGTGCATTATATGAGTAATTATTTATACAGGGGAGTTGAGACTTAATTGAAATTATACAGAGAATGCAGCTGGTAAGGTTTGGGTTGTTGTTTTTTTAAAGAAGAAAGTGGCGAGCTCCACTTTTTAAATGTGCAGGATGTGACAGATAGCATCTATCTTGGTCATAAATGTTCACTTGGTCATAAATGTTCACTTGGTCATAAATGGTGGAAAACTTAAAATAAAAACAACTTTCAAAAATATGTATTTTATTTTCTTTTATACCCTGAATTTCTCCCCATGCAGACTCAAGGTGGTTAAAATACTTCTGTGCATTTCCCTCTCTTTTTCCTTACATCAAAGCTAATTGGGCATTGTTTGCTTTCCTGAGTCCTTGTCTTGAAGAGTACAGTTATTATTTTATTTTCAGTTAAAGCTACACAGTAACCAGCCTTTAGGCTAGAAGTACATGCTATCTTAACACGATCTTCTGTTCTCAAAACTTTGTTTGCCAAGATGATGCAAATACAGGGGTCAGATTCCTAAATCATGATATGAAGGCACATGATGCAACCACCATCCTAAAGCTGAGTTGTTGTGAATCAGATTCTAGTCAATTATCTGCATTACAGAACTACTATGGACTATCTTGTGAAGCTTTAGGGACTCAACACTAACACTGTGTTACTTGTTGTTTTTACCATGTGCTCTTTCTTTGCAGCCTTATTTGGGCAGAGTGTGCATTGCCATGATCTATGGTTTATTTCTCCAAGAAAAGAGAAACTACCAATTAACCTCCCAGTCTCTACCAATCAAGGAACTTCCCTTACACAACATAATTCAAATATTCTGGATTGTTTTATGCCATGGTCTCAGTCTCCATATCAGGGCCGATGCTTAATTAAACACAAGCAACATAATCCAAATACCATATTTCATTTATAAAGAAAACCAAAGTCTTAAGTCTTTCAGGGTCCAATTACAATAACACAATTCCCCTAACAGATAACTGATGCCAAGGTCAAGAGTCCAACTGATGCCCCCTCCAAAAACAAACAAACAAACAAACAAAAAACAGCCCAGAATTGTTCCATCCCTTAAAACAGTGGTTTTGAGGAAGTGTTACAAGGAGATTACTGATTGATTGTATACCTTTACCCTGCATTATATATCTTTAGGAATGTGTTATCTTGTTTTAATGTTTTAAACCACCCAGCATCCCTGATTAGCTTAGCCAATGGTGATGGATGCTGTGAGAAGGGCAGGGTAGAAATGGTGTAAATAAATAAATAAATATTTCTAGTTGATCATATAAATCCTATTCTGGGAAGTATGAGACAAGAATTTATAAAAGGCCCCATTAGTCTCATACAGTGGATTTATCATAGTTCTGATACAAGGCCAAAGAAACCATAGGTGTAGCTATAGGAGTCAACACATTAATTTCTTCTACGGAGTTCTTCATAAAGTTTGAAGCAGTATTCATGTTCTTTTTCATTTTGTTTTGTCCAACACCATCTGACAGGGTGCAGGATTCCCATTCTTGTTCTGAATGGATGATTTATTTATTTATTGTATTAGAAGCAAGCCAAAGGTACAATTGTAATGTATTTAAAAACACAAAGTTTAAAAACTTGGCATTATATTAAATGTCCTTTGATCAGTAGCTGGTCACGTGGAGTGCCTCTGGTGTTGCTATAAGGAAGTCCTCCATTGCGCATGTCGCAGGGCTCAGACTGCATTGTAATAGGTGGTCTGTGGTTTGCTCTTCTCCACACTCGCATGTTGTGGTCTCCAATTTGTGGCCTCATTTCTTAAGGCTGGTTCTGCATCTTGTGGTGCCAGCACGCAGTCTGTACAGTGGGTTGTTGTAGATTTTTTTCGGACTATATGGTCATGTTCTAGAGGCATTCTCTCCTGACGTTTCACCTGCATCAATGGCAAACATCCTCAGAGGTAGTGAGGTCTGTTGGAACAAGGAAAATGGGTTTATATATCTGTGGAATGACCAGGGAGGGACAAAGTACCCTTGTCTGCTGGAGCTAGGTGTGAATGTTTCAACTGACCACCTTGATTAGCATTTGATGGCCTGGCAGTTTTTTGGTGTGGCTTGCTAGTGCCTGAGGGAATCTTTTGTTGAGAGGTGATTAGCTGTCCCTGATTGTTTCCTCTCTGTTGTTTTGCTGTTGTAATTTTAGAGTTTTTTTAATACTGGTAGCCAGATTTTGTTCATTTTCATGGTTTCCTCCTCTCTGTGATTCTGGCCATGAAAGCCTTCAACAATAGTCTGTACAGTGCCTTTCAAGACATCTAGTCTTCTGTGTGCCCAGGGGGAAGGCTCTCATTTGGTATCAGCCATGGCTTGAAGTTCCGGGGTTTTGCTTGCCACTTTTGGACTCTCATTTGCTGAGGTGTTCCCGCGAGTATCTCTGTAGATCCTAGAAAACTATTTCTTTATTTAATGGATGATATTGGTTGCCAGTTGGGTACTTATAACTTGGAAAGGTGGCTTCAGTCGCATAAACCACATGGGTCTCTTCCAATGAATAGATCAGTCTGGGACATGGATCTGTCACTCTGCTACTAATACAGAACCAATTCTCGGGTAATCATAAACCTAAGCCTGTCAGAAATTACAGTGCCATACCGTATTCAAGTTGCTTGTGCTGTATAAGGCTATTTCTGCTAAAATTTAGAGAATATGGAAAACCCTACCATATGTTGTTCCTGTTAATTACATTTTATTACACTTTGAAAAATCTGTTTCAATATTTCTCTGATTAGTTACACTTGAGATATTCAGTGGGAAAAGAAAGGAACTATAATGAAGTTGCTCACCATTTAGAAGACCAGGAATTCATGTGAGGTTTGGAAAAAAAAGAAAAGAAAATGAATAGTTAGACAATTGCCACTATTGTTCTCCTCTATTTTTTGAAAAAGGGGCTGAAAGGCTGTGATTGAAGCATTGTAAGAGACAGTAGGAGGAAATAGTGGAGATTTTTTCCCCCTGTGGTTACAGCTAACGGACTGAAAAGTAGACTAGAAAAAGAGAAAGTGAAGTAGTAGAGGCTGCAAGTTGAATTTAGAAGCAATTGATGATTGTAGCTATTTACTCTGTAGCATAGGTGGGATTCCTGTGGTCTATAGTTTGCATATTCCTATAAACCCATTCCTTTCTTACAGCTCTTGAATCTTATACTGTCCAACATTTTGCAAATGAAAACTAGGACACGTGTGGCTAGGCAACATCAAAGTTGGGTCAAGGTGGCAAAAATTACTTATGAGAAAGGACACAGAAGCCAAGAGAGCCTGCAGCAGTTTGCTCTTGCCTGAGCCTAATGCAAAGTGCAAGTTCATGCGCCCTTCTCTCCTCTTCTTCCTCTGATGAGTTGAGTGCAAACTACATTGCACACTTTGAAGTCACTTTGCAACAACTGAACTACATTGAGGATGAAATAGAAAGGTGGGAGGAGTGAGAATTCTGGAACCTTTTAAAATCAACTCAAAAAATAGGATGACAGAGGAGTAATAGGCTTTCCTGACCCCCCCCCCCCCAAAGAAAAAGTTCCTTTGCCAAAAATGTTTCTACTCATGGAAGTTTCTCAGAGCAGCAGTTTTGACTTTAAAACAAGTTGCTTTCAAACACTACTTGTTTTGCCCCAACTCCGCAATAGGATTTTTTACAAGTGAATTTTAACCTCTTGTCTGTGGCCTTTCCTCCAGTTCTGTAGGCTTAGTGTGGCCCTCTTTAGGTCTTGCAGCCCCCAACGTGGTCCTTGGATTCTTGAACTTTGTCCAACATGGTTTCACATTCTTGGTCCAGTGAATTATAGAAATGGTGGAAGGATTTTCCCAAAGATAAAAGTCTGAACTACCTTTCTAGTTTGAGGAATACTCCGAAAGAGGCCCACATATCCTGGCAACTGCAAAGCAGCGCTGAGTGTTCCTGACTTCACGGAATGTTGCTGCAGAGCTAATTATAAAGGGCTGCTTGGCAGCAAGGGTAAACATCCTGTCAGAGTTTGGCCTGACCGAGAAGAACGATGCCCACAAATTTCTGCACAGTATAAGATGACTCATGTTGTTGCAAGCTGTCTGTTCTGAAGTGAGTCATACTTGTATTCCCATCAACAGAGTTGCTTCCAATGGTAAGACAGCAAAAGACTTTCCAGCCTATTGGATATTGGAGGAATGTGTAACTTTTCTGACTTTTCTTACCCAATGGATTTTGAGTTCTTTTACAGCAAAAGTGAGAATTGTCCACCCCCCTGCTGTTGGTGAATTCCCAGCATATTTTGGCAACATGGTCATGAATGCTGAGAGTTACAATACAGAAAGACCTGGAAAACTGAATGCATTGCAGATGACAAATGAATTTGAGAGGCTATTTTAACATCCAACCAAGATGTGGGGAGGGAAAGGGGAATAACTTCATTGTGAATACCCATTTTATTTTTTTCTAACAATAATTTAGTCTTTTGATATGCAAAAAGGAAGATCATTCCAGATTGCCCTTTGTGGTAAGTGTCATTGGCATGATCCCCATTTTTAAAAAGCATGTATTCACATTAACAATGTATTCAAATTAATATATATTAATATATTCAAATTAATCATAAATATTATTTATTTGGCTAGGACAAGACTTCAACTTGGAAGATGCACTTTCAGATGTTGGTATGTAATTATACTCTTATTAAATATACACAAATGTCTTAGGCAATATTTCTAAGTGTCACACCCAGACACTATAAAGTTAAAACTAAGATGTGCTTCTCTCTTTATCCGGGTGAACTGTGAGTGCCTTACTTAGAAGCTCAGGATTCTCAGCAACTGAGGCCAGTCCAGATGTGAACATCAAACAGAACATTTATTTCTCAAAGTCCTTGACAGACTTGGCACACCTTCAGTTGCCGAGTTAACTTTCCCTCAATGGTAGAAAAATCCTGGGATCTTTTACCCTAACCTTGAGCTGCTATCTTTCAGAAAGAGCAGGTCTTCCCCTATCCAAGCTCAAGATTAGTTTTGGAGATGAAGTAATGGAGCCTCTCCCAATGGCAGAGAAATCCTGAGATATTTCCCTGCCCCAGCACTGAGCTACTATCCTTTAGAAAGAGCAGGTCTTCCCCTATCTAAGCTCAGCACCAGTTTCAAAGGCAAGAGGATAACCGTACTGACAATGGCCTGTCCGAGCTGCCTGGCTTGGCCACCAGCACATCTGAGGCTTTTTCTATACTAAAAAAAGCAGGAGAGCTTCTCCAAAATGGAGATCTCATCCCCAGGAAAAAGGGCGGTCTCTAGACCAAAAGGATACTTTTTAAAACCAATAACAGCAAGAGGCTTGCAGATTGGCTTCCAGCCTCTGTTAATGTTTAACTTTCAGGGTGCTGCTGCGACTGTAGCAACCCTGGGGGGAAATGCAAAGGGATGCTATTTTATGCAACTAAGGGGCAATGCAAACCAAGCTCCTGGAAGACGGAACACTGTGGATTTTAGTTTATAGCCCATCTTAAACTTCTGTGTTCATAGTCTGTTTAGTGTGATCAGTCAAGACGAAAGTGCTTATTCAATGTTAAAACTTTTTACTATTTTTTGGAACAAAATAAATATATAACAAAAGGGAACAACATAGTTATGATTTGAATTATTTGAAATAAAAGAGATGCAAGAAATGCAGGAGTACCACAATCTTATTTTAGAAATAAAAAAAGACTTATATGATAATCTCATTTCTAGATATCAATCAGGTCTACATATGCTTAGCTTCAACACACCAATCCATTGGGTCCTCCCAGACTACTTGGAAACTGGCCTGCTTAGGCAACCAAATGCTAGAAAATAAGATAGTAGTGTAAGCTCATTTTAACTTGATTTGTTTTCTTTTATGTGTAATAAGCAATTATTTTTTAAGGGATTTAACAAATCCTGCTCTTGCCTGACCTTTGAAAAGTATTATTTTTAGTTAACTCTAGTGTTCTTGCTGAAGGATTGTAGTTCAGAAAGTGTAACATTTCCAAGCTTGGGTTATTATTGTTGACTAATGAATGAAGTGTTGAATGGCCTGCTTGCTGCTTACTTAGGGAACTTCTGCACTAGCCTAAATGTGCAGACAACTGGATGCTTCTCTGTGCTCCATGGTGCATTTATGTTTACCACTTCACCACACTAGAGAGTGAATTCACTTCAAATCTGGTTTCTGCCTCCTGCAGAATTCTGAGTTTTGTAGTTTAGTGAGGCTGTTAAATGCTCCTCCCAAAGTACAAACCTCAGAATTCTGCAAGAGGCAGAAACCGGATTTAAAGTGGATTCATTCTCTAGTGTGGTGAAGTATGAGTTCTATAGAAGAGAAGGGGAATTCTTCCACCAGAGTTCTGTTGCATTGTATAAATGTGTTATGGAGTACTGAGAAGTGTCGAGCCTTGGTAAGGAGGCTTTTCTTGCTTTTTAATGGTGAAACTGGCACAAAGGAGGGGAGAATGGCACTGGTTGCTGTAGTGTATATTAACGTTTGTGTATGTGTTTTGTACAGCAGAGCCAACAAAGAAGCCTACTCTTCCTACCAAACATACACCACCACGTGAGTATAAGTATTGTTTTCACAGGAACCAGATCACGGGTATAATATTGTTGTGTCAGATCCTTGTGCAATTATTCCTCAGTGTATTTGAAGATTTGGGCAATATATAGGTTTATATGTAAGACTGCCATCCCCATTTGCTGGGGTTGAAGTGCAGGAATCCCACATAAGTGGAAAGTGAAAAAATCTTTAAAGTGAAAAAAACTATTAATTAAAATTCATTTTACCTAAGAAAATACCTTTTATATTTATTTATTAACTTTGTTTCTATCCCACATTTATTTCCATAGGGGCTCAGGGTAGCTAACAATACCATGATACCAATATAATTTTAAAACAAGACAAATACAAAAATTAATAAATAAATATTTGTCACATGGATATAAAATTAAACTACAATAATCCAATTAAACTTTCATTTAAAGCTCACCCCCCCCCCTCAAAATCCCTCCAACTTCTTCCCCTGCAACCTGCACCTCATTATCCCCCAAATGCCTAGCGGCAGAGACGTGTCTTAATTTGCTTGCAAAAACCTAGAAAACTCTAGGTCTTCCCATGCAAATTTATTGCCAACTTCTGCTAGACGTTGAGCATAGAATTGTGCTGTAAGATCTACAAATGTTTAGAGAAGTGTTCTGTCTAGGAATCTGTAGCTCATCCCCTGTGACTATGATCATCCTCTGGCAGATGCTGACCATTGAGTTGCTTAGGAGAACCTAGAGATTCTTTAAGGGAACATATTTATTGTATTGTCGAAGGCTTTCATGGCTGGAATCACTAGGTTCTTGTGGGTTTTTTCGGGCTATAGGGCCATGTTCTAGAGGCATTTCTCCTGACGTTTCACCTGCATCTATGGCAAACATCCTACCTCAGGAGAAATGCTTCTAGAACATGGCCCTATAGCTCGAAAAAACCCACAAGAACCTAACATATGTATTAATCCCACAAATTTGGTGGGCTTGCTGTTATTTGAAAAGGCTTCACTTTGATTTTGATACAAGAAAGATTTTGGGATTTTTTTTGTATTGTTGTGTTTGTTAGTGGCTGTGTGAAGACTTTCATATTTTTCTGTAATTCATTGTATAGTTTATTTTTTTAAGAACTAAAATATAGTTAGTATTACACTTGATTAAGTAGTCATTTGAAGCAGATTGCATAATGCAATAGAATTTTCATGTTGAAAATATGTGAGAAACCCCCATGTAGTTCAGCTTATCATGTAATGCATGTATAATGTGGATACATCCACATTATATTTTCCTTGTAACTGTTTTGAAATTAAATGTAAATAATGTATATGTATTTATAAATAAATAATGTGTTTAGGATTGGCTAGTGTGCTTTTAAAGGTGGTTTAAGGAACACTTATGTAAACTATCAGCATAGAAGTATAAAAATGCCCTCTTATAAAGCAAATCAGTAAAATCGTTCCTCCATCACTTAATTACTGTGTATGTAAATAATGTTACCCATTCTCTCACCTCTTCTGTTATTTGTGTAGATTTCTCTGTGTATGGCAGTAAAGCCTTTTTTTTTTGTTTAAGGGAAGAAACATATTATGTGTGTTTTTAAAATTTGAGATTCCATATTTTCTATTAGATAAAGAGCTATTGTTTTCTTTTCCTGTGTAGTTGATGACTTTGACTTAGGAGATGCCGTGGGTGGTAAGTATTAGATATCTTGCAAAATATTCCCAAATGGATTCTGTAAAGTAGGGAAGTGTTTTGTTTTGTTTTGTTTATGCTGCTTATGGGTCACAATCAGTGTTTCTTGCTCTGAGTTTTCAAAACATCATTGTGTCCATTGGAATATCAAGGAGGTGAAGGATATTGGTCAGGGATGTTTTGGAGTAATACTATAGATGGCTCCAATTATTTCCCGATTCCAGGAATAAAACCGCATCTGTGGATTGACTGCTGGCCACATCTGTGGAATAGTATTCCTGGGAAATTGAGAAAACTTCAGTTTCCAACCATCTGTAATTTGTTTATTTATTTAGACCATTTCTACCCTGCCCTTCTCACCCCCGAGGGGAGACTCAGGGTGGCTAACACAGGCAACAATTCAATGCCAACAGTATCAAAACAACAATATAAAACAGCAATATAAAATCCATTACATAACAATTAAACAGTGATATTAATTAAAATTACATAACTACATAGAACAGATCACATAATCACAGGTCATAAAGCCATTTTCAAACAATCCTATTGTCCGAGTTCAATGCCTAAAGTGCTATTGTGCCCATTAGCCAAAGGCCTGGCTCCAAAACCACATCTTTAGTTTTTTCCTAAAAGTAATGAGGGAGGACGCCGATCTAATCTCGCTGGGGAGCGAATTCCATAAGCGGGGGGTCACCACCGAGAAGGCCCTGTCCCTCATCCCCACCAGACGCGTTTGAGAGGCTGGTGGAACTGAGAGCAGGGCCTCCCCAGTAGATCTTAAATTACGAGGTGGAACGTAGAGAGAGATACATTCGGATAAGTAAGCTGGGCCAGAGCCGTATAGGGTTTTATAGGCCAAGACCAGCACTTTGAATTGTGCTCAGAGGTGGACCAGCAGCCATTGGAGCTAACGCAGCAGGGGGGTGGTATGCTCCCTGTATGGCGCTCTGGTGAGTAATCTGGCTGCTGCCCGTTGGACTAGTTGAAGTCTCCGAACAGTCTTCAAAGGCAACCTCACATAGAGTGCGTTGTAGTAATCTATTCGGGATGTAACCAGAGTGTGGACCACCGTGGCTAAGTCAGATTTCCCAAGGTACGGGTGCAACTGGCTCACAAGCTTTAACTGTGCAAAAGCTCCCCTGGCCACCACTGAGACCTGGGGTTCCAGGCTCAGCGATGAATCCAGGATCACTCCCAAGCTGCGAACCTGCATCTTCAGGAGGAGTGTAACCCCATCCAACACAGGCTGTAACCCTATGCCCTGTTCAAACAATCCTGACCAGGAGGACCTCTGTCTTGTCTGGATTCAATTTCAGTTTGTTAGCCCTCATCCAGTCTGACACAGCAGCCAAGCACCGATTCAAGGTCTGAACAGCCTCCTTAGTAACAGGTGGGAAGGAGTGACAGATTTGGACGTCATCGGCGTAAAGATAACACCTTAGTCCGAAACTCCGGATGATCTCCCCCAGTGGCTTCATGTAGATGTTAAATAACATCGGGAACAGTACTGAGCCCCGAGGGACTCAACAAAACAACGGTTGTGGAGCTGAACAGGTGTCACCCAATAACACCTTCTGTGACCGTCCCTCCAGAAAGGACCCGAGCCACTGTACCTCCGAGTCCCATTTCTGAATTAATTTTTTCTCTTTAATTCTTTGCCCTTCCAGAGTGGCCATTTATCTAATATACTCTTTAATGTATGTGTATACATGTACATAGGACAGACAGGAGGAGAGAGACTATGGAAATTGATGAACAGGAGACTAATATAGCAACATGGGTGTGTTACACATGTTGTGTAAACACAGGTCTTCACTGTGGCTTTGACTTGATTCTTTTCTTTGCTAGTGTGAATACACTTGTCCAGTTTATTTTACTTTATAGATGGGCATTATGTCATGCTGTTTTTCATATTTTGAGTTTATTCTTATTTCTGTCCCTCTCTAGGGGATGACTCCCACAAACCAGACCCACCAAGGCCTCAGCCAAACCCTGGAACTCATGAAGACTCTGGGGGTAAGATACTCTGACACACTTCTTGAGGCTTGTTCAGTGTATCTCGTGGCTTTCTTAATTTTTACTGGTCTATCTCTGGGTAGGAAGCTACTCTCTCTCTCTCTCCCTGTTTCTCTCTTTCCATCTATTACTTTGAAAAATCTCAGTTTCTCCCAGCATGGCTAGCAAATGCTGGGGCTTAAGCATTATGTTGTGGACATTTTGATGCTGTAAAAATAGTGGTGAATTTTAACATTTGTCATTCCTTTCCTAAACAATGGTATTTCCACAAATGTAGTGTGCAAAGTGTTGAGAATTTTGTGCCACTTTCCCTACCTACCAATACCAGAATATATTTTTATATATCTTTCTTTATACATTTGGGGAGGGGGACAGCAGCAACCTGCATGAATATTAACACAGTGGTGGCTCAGTGTCTGAATTAGCCTCTGGTTCAATTGTGTGAAAGCTTTTATCTGAAAAGAGAGATACTTATTTGAATAGTTAAAAGGTTTGAGCATGCTCCAGTTGCCTTTCATCTCAGGAAAGCTAGGGAAGCTTGGCAAGTCATGGAAAGAACAAGGGCCTACTAAGGTTATTACTCTGTATACAAACTTTGTCTAGAAGAGCCTGTTTAAAATGTGTATGAATTTAAGGGGAAGTAAAGCCCAAAGCTTGACTGGAGGATTCTAGGAGAAGTAGACCAAAAATAATTTTACCAAGTTCTGCTATAAGTAGTACATTAGAGTCTCGCTTATCCAACCTTCATACATTTAACATTCCGTACTATCCAATGCAGTCTGCCTCCCACCTGGATCCACTGCTAAATTAATAAATCCAGTAATAATAATAATAACAACAACTTTATTTTTATGCCCTGTTTAATAGGCTTTTCCTTAATCCCTTCTGGAATTCTCTGCCCCGGAGTGTGGTGGAGGCTCCTTCTTTGGAAGCTTTTAAATAGTGGCTGGATGGCCATCTGTTGGGGGTGCTTTGAATGCAATTTTCCTGCTTCTTGGCAGGGGGTTGGACTGGATGGCCCATGAGATCTCTTCCAACTCTGTGATTCTATTATTCTATCCAACATTTTCGCTTGTCCAACGTTCTCCGGGTCCATTTATGTTGGATAAATGAGACTCTACTGTATTTAAAATAAAACAATGTAGTCTGATTTGAGTAAGTAATTCATTTCAATTGCAAATATTTCCTTTCTTGAAACTAACAGTTGTCTCTGGTTTAGAAGTAGATATCCGTGGGATAGCCATCAAACAGGTTTGACTGACCCAAGAAAAAACAGTAGGGTGCGACAGGAATGCCTTGAATTCCTTCTAGATAGGAATATCTGATTACAGCATCACAGTCCTTGATCTTCTGGAATATCCTTTGTTATACAAACAAGCATTTCCACAAGCTATTCATGCTATATGAGATTAGAAAGGCTAATAGTTTAATCTGTGCTTCATTCCTTTTAAATAGCCCTTTAAAATGACCCGTTTGAAGGTGGATGTTTGGTATGAGCATTCACACCCCCCCCCCACACCTTTTTGATTTTGTGAATTTCTCCCATTCCCTTCCTTCACTGACTTTGGAGATGGTGAAGTGATACTCTAGTCTTAACTAAGATTTGAAGTGCCCTGTGATCCCAATTAAAGATAAAGCAGTATTGCTTGTGTAGCAGACATTCCCAAGGAAATAGTTGGCTAGTTTGAAAAGAACTCCAGCAGATGTGTAACAAAAGAATCAGAAAAGTGACTTCTGTAATTCGAATGAAGTACATAACTGGATTCATATCAACATTTGTTGTGAAAGTCCATTGACATAACTACCTTTGTCTGCCTTGATGAGCATTTGAATGCTAGTGTGATAAGTTTTCTACCTTATTTTAAACAAAATTACTTGGAAACAAAACTCATGTAGCAGGAAGATCTGGAAACAGGATTTTGAACATGGTTGCAGAAGCTGTAAGAGCACCAAAAGCACCAATAGTGTACATGTTGTAACAGAATAATGACTAGTATCCTGTTAGTGATTTACACATTTTAGCTTATGTCTGTGTAAGTTATTATTGGGGTTGTTGGTGAGGTTGGAAATTTCTGCCAGCATTGAATATGACATCATCCAACACGCACTATGCCCTTTCAACATGGCCAACATGGAGAAATGGCAGAGAGGCAGATGTTGTCCTCTGTGGCCTCCAAGTGATCCCTGGGAAGTCACAGAGCATACCTTGTTGTTTGTATCCAGCTGTAGGAACATATATGGAGGCTTCTTTTCCAGCCCCCTTGTTTCCAACAGATAGTCAACGGTTGTGTTGTGTTGGGGGCCTGCACCATTAAAAGCTGGATTTTATGGGGCCAAGGGAGGAGATATAATATAGTTCCATCTGAAAACATTTTGACACATCTTCCTAGTCCACTTAATTTGGGATTATTTTAATTTTAAAAACAATTTTCTGTTTTAAAGTACTAAGTGATGCAGACTTAACTGACGGCGGACTGCCTCCAGCTGATCCTCCAGCTGGCCCTGGAGGAGGTAAGTCAAGCACATATTGTGTTCAAAAATACCTGTAGAGTTGGTATTTCTGGGTTGTTACTTTCTTTTTGCCTCCTTATGACAGTGAACTGGCGAGATAAAATGTGGTATTTTTTTTAGTTTTTCTGCATATTTGCACTGATTTAGTCATGGTAGTCTCATATTTAACAAATAATACTAATCTTTGTGTTTTATATGCTGTAGGAAAACATCTTTTTTCAGTAGACAAAGAGATGATGAATTTAGATTTTTTATTAGGAAATAAGGTGTACAGTATTAGTGGTTATTTTTTAAAACTGTTATACTAAATTTAAATAAACATCACAATGTTTATAAAGTGGTAACAAGGCAAATAAAATCAATTCCATATCAAGGCTTTAATACAACAAACTGTGTTTAAATCTGTTTGTGTATATGTGTGAATATGTGTGTGAGGCTCTTTGCATATTGAATGGAAGTCCTTGTTTTTCATTCTCCCTAAATATAATGGAATATTCCCTATACTTACAATGATTGTGCATGTTCAATTGTTTAATCCTTTTTACTTTGAGGTTAATTTTTCAAGATATTTGCATTATAATCTGTATGACGTGAGCTTGTAATGCACTTCTTTAAGTATGAAAGAACTGGAAATACAACTAACAAAAATGTAGTTAAAACTAGTCCTTGATTTGATGCCCATATTTGCATGTACAAGCTAACAATTTGTCATTGCTTTTTTCTGAGCATAGCATGAGCTGATTTTGTTTCTCATACTGCTATGCACAATTTTTGTTCCTTAATGTAGGCCGTGCTTCTAATCCCTCTCAAGGTATGTGGCCTGAGTTTGTGCTTGATTTCATATTTATCAAAATCAGTAGAACTTACAATTTGTCATACTTTCTTGTTTTGACTTGTTATCGGTCCTGCAGCTTTGGCGCTACTAGTAGTCCGTGTTTTAAGGGAGTTTCTGATACTTGTTTTTCCTTTTGTTTTCAAAATCAACCCACTGCAATTGTAGGCTGATTCATAAAATAATTAAGAGATCTGGGGTTTGGTTCATCTGTTTTCAGGGACATATCCTATCATTGGTAAAATAAAGAGAGTGTCAGTTTGTGATGCCTGATCAGATTATGTGAAATACATAAGGAACTAGCTCTTCAATGAGACAGTGGCAAATTAATGTGAAACTATGGTGGATAGTGGTAAGGGTTGAGATGAAATAACTTGCTGTTTCTACAAGTTATTCAATAGATATTTTTGAATAATCAAATCCTGGCTTTTTAAACCAAATTATATGTACACTCAAATGTTGCACCTTTGCTGCTGCTTGGTTCTTCCTTTGTTCAAGGCAAGTGAAGAAACCAGTTAACCACTGCTTTGCATTGCATACAAACGAGAAACTACAGTTAATTAATTCCAAATGAGTCACATATAAGTCATAGCTTGGTTGGAAGCTATAACTGGAAGGTCTAATCAACTGCAATATCCTGATTTGTTTTGCTGCAAAAGTGAAGCAAAGTGGCACCACTGAATGGATGAGGTTTCAGCATATCCTGGGTTGTTAAACTAGGATTTAGTCATCTGAATACTGCCAAAATATTTTAACACATTGTGAATGAGCACAGTTGATGTAGGCATATTCGTGAAATAGATTTACATCAGAAAGGGATGACTTGTTTACTTTGTTTCAATCTAAAAGTACTATAAGTAGTACAGATATAAAAGTTTTTTTTAAAAAAATGTGATTAATATTAGAATGGACAGTCATTTGAAACACACAGTGCACTTAGGCTGCTTAAAAAGAGAATGTGAGAAAAATTATAAAAATGCGAGAACTCACAATGAGTAATAAGCACATCTAACTATCTCTCCAGGTGGACATGGCTCAGGTTCCAATGAAAATGCAGAAGGTAAGCTTGCATGCTCTTCCTGTGCTGCTTTTACTATGGTAAAGTTCTGAAAAAAAGTTAAATATTTATATTTCTATAACTTATAGCAGCTGTCTCCCCCATTCTTCTTCTTCTTCTTCTTCTTCTTCTTCTTCTTCCTCCTCCTCCTCCTCCTCCTCCTCCTCTTCCTCTTCTTCTTCTTCTTCTTCTTCTTCTTCTTCTTCTTCTTCTTCTTCTTATCTTGCCTTTCCACCCAAAGGAGACTCAAAGTAACAAAATGGTTACCATACTTCATGGATATCTGTTTCTGGGCCTTCTTTTGACAGGTGTCTTTCCAGTGCAAGATGTCTGACATTGACAAAAGTGTTGCTAATATAACTCACTTCCAAAGGATAAAGTGACAAAAGTGTCACATACTTTTGAGATGTTGCTATTCTGAGTTCAATGACGGAATGAATAAATGAATGTATCCTGTAATAAGTCTTCCATTCTTTTCCCAACCCCATGAGTTGAATATATTTCCACCTGCAGTTTTTAAAATGAAAATTAGTCATAGGATGCAGGCAGCCAAGGTGTGATTTTGTTTAGGCTCCTACCCCCAAGAACTAGTTGAGTTCAGGAGATCCTTGTCCAAAACCAGAATTTATTTCCATTTTGAAAGAAGGTCTCTGTACACTTAAACTATGCATGGACCCTGCAAAACCTTACAAGATTGGCTCCTCATGGTTTCTAGACAGTGTGAGGTGAGAAACATGTGGAGGGGAGTTAGAATACGACGAGATTTTGGAGGGGCTGTTTCTGGCTCCAGGACCTGGGGAAGCTTTCTACTTCTATTCTAAATAAACTACACAAGCAACTTCAGCTGGTCCACTAGCAGATGTCTCCTTCAAAGCCTTGCCATATGCTGCTGAATTTTTACACTACATATGTGCTTAGAACAAAAGGATGCAGGCAGTTTTAACTATGTTTGGAAGGACAATGGTATTTTCTGGAATGTCCCCCCCCCTTTAAATTAGACCCATGGCATCCAAACATAAAATGGCATCTCATTCTCTCCTGCTGCATAACTTACGCTGTGTTTGTTTTTATTACACCCACTGAGGTTCAGTGTCATACTATTCCTCCCACAGGCGTGTTTTTAACTATATTATCTTCACCTCGTTGAGCAGTGAGTTTGTGACCATTTCTAGGGAAAAAAATACAATGTATGGATCTTGAACTTTTGGCATATTCGTCTCTTGGTATCTCTGGCCAGAATCTTTCTCTCCCTTTCTCTCTTTCTGTCCATTACCTTGACAGCACTCATGAGTCAGCACATCTTGGCAATGCCAGAAAATGCTGAGGATGATGTCAAACTGGATGGATAGTGCTTGATGTTAAAATTTGCAATTACTCACTTTTTATGTCTCTTTCCCTACCTGCTTGAATTTATTGTGGTTTTGTTCCAAAGTGTGGGATTTTGAGTTATATAGTTAAAAAGTCTTTCTACTGTAGTATTTTATGCATAACTGAGACATGGCTTAGTAAACAATTTTCAGATGTTTCATAATCTAGTATTCACATATACTGAGTTTTCAGTTTTGCATATTGTTTAATACATAGTTATGGGGGAAGAACCCTTTTAAACACTGGGATTTCTTTTGGGATAGCATTGTGTTTCCTGTGTTAGTTGAAAGCTTTCTGCTAATGTGCTGTTGTTGTTTTAAAAGAAACCTCCCACAAGTCTTTATAACCATATTTGAGACTGAAAGTTAGAATTAACTGGGTGGAAAATCTTTTCACAGGTTCTCAAGGAATGGTGGCTGGTATTATTAGCTCAGTAGTAGTGGCAATAGCTGGGGCTGTGTCAAGTTTTATAGCTTACCAGAAGAAAAAGCTCTGCTTCAAACAAAGTGGTAAGTATTGGTGCTTGTTGTTGTGCTTGTCCACAAAGCCTTACTGAATTGTGACAGAAGTGTAAGTGGAAGCTGAGCTAGATATAACTTTTTTAAAAATTTAGATCAGAGCTAGAAAAACTTTGACCATCCTGGTTGTAAGCCGCTTTGAGTCACCTTTGAGTTCGAGAAAGGTGGGATAGAAATATTGTAAGGAAGTAAATAAATAAATTAAATTAATGTTTAATGTCCAATCTCCAATAACCTCATCTAACATGGTGAGGATTTGTGGATACTTTCATCCAAAGAGCAGAACAACAAAATTCTTGTACCCTTACTGTCAACCAAGGATGGGAATAAGTCAAACTCTAGATGTTGTTGGACTGTGACTTCCAGGATTACAGATTGCATGGCAACAACATCTGGTGGGCTAAAAATCCTTCCTTTTACATAGCTCAGGTATTGTACTTTCCAGTGAATTTAGAGGCCTGCAGTTGAAATGTATTCCATATAATTTTATTAAGTGTCTGAGCCAAATAGTCACAGGAACAAATGTGCTATGATATTATTTGTGTTTGTAGATCAAGAGAATGTCAACATGGAAAGTCAACAAGGAGCACATGCAGAACCACCTGGTAATGACTTGTATTTTCCTTCCTTATATGCATGTCCTTTCCTAAAGAGCTTAGTGTGGGCAGCATGGGGGATTCCATGCCATGTCCCATCCCAGCACGGACATATTTAACTTTAGAAATAGAGCTTTATCATCCTCCTTCATATAATCATCAAGTGTTCTTTGAAAATCAGATCTACTAATCTCATCACACCTGATTCTTATGTTTGAGAATACTGTGTTTTGATTCATTACACCACAGAATCCGGCATCCCCTGGGCAACATCTCTGTAGAAGGCTAGCTCTTCCCAATCCATTCAAATGCCTCCCTACGTCACCATTTTAAATTAATTTATTTTTCTAATATTACACAGTAATGTAGCCTGGAAGTCTTCAGCCACCATTTTAATGAGATTTTAGCTGACAGGATGCATACTGATTTTACAATCACACATAAAAAAGTGCCTCAGAAACATATTAAATAAAAAACACAATTAGAATCACATGTGCAATTACTCTGTTTCTGTGACGTTTTGCGAACAGATTCCAATGGATTAAGGACAGAATGGGACATTATTGTGATGATCAGGTGTATGTGTCTAACTTAAAAGTTACTAGGCTGAAGCCAGAACTAATGTGCAGCACAATTCTTTGCCAGTCTATTCAGGAGTGTGAGTTCAATACATTTTAGGACTACAGTCTCAATTGTGGTGAAAAGTGCCTATATTGGCTCAACTAGCTGTTGGGCAATGGAAGTGGAATGTGTTGGAAGTCTGACATCAGTACCCTTAGTTTTGGATCATGGATTAGAACAATGCAACAGAGTCTAACAGGAATCAACATTGGGGAAATGTTAACAGAATTTGGACAGAGTTGAAATTGTATGAAAGCAAGCTGAAAGCAGGCAAGATTAACTTTGCTGGTAAACTGTTGTGGAGAACAAAGAGGCTTCCTACAAAAGCACAAGGCAGCAAGTTTTCCTTTTGTTTGTGATCATTATGATGAGTTTTTTTTTCAAAGTTCACTTCATGTCCATAATGTAGGGCTATTGTAGCTGCTTGTGGAGCTTAGGATGACTGAGGATTGATGTCTGATTGCAGGTAGCTTTGAGCTTTAAACTAGAATGGTGACAAAATGCTCTCAATAAGAGTGACTTGACTGTTAAGCCAATCTGGATTTCCTCTTCCCCACCACCACCACCACCACCTCCTCCTCCTCCTCCTCCTCCTCCTCCTCCTCCTCCTCCTGGAATTGTGCTCTTTGAAATTCTGGCTTAAATTTCTTGGTGGACAATCGTACACAGAGACCTCCTGTGAACCCCAGGCTGGTCTAGTCAGTTTGGTGGAATATGCAGGGACATGAGAGAAGCCTCCCACAGAATGGTAACACATCTGGGCATCCCCTGGGCATCCCCTGTAGATGGCTGATTCCCTCACACCCAAAGCAATTTGTGTCAGAAGCGAATTGAGTATGTTCTCAATTCACTTCTGACACAATAAACAAAGGTTGGTGGAACGTGAAATTTATGGATAGGGTAACCTTTTCATTTAGCTCCCCGTGAATGCATTCTTTGCTTGGGGAAAAAGAGATAAGGACAGAGGTATATACAACTAGGTATGATGTGGTGAAAGTTTTTATGAAGAAGCTTTCGTACCTTCCTCATTATACTGGACCCCGTGATCATCAGCTGAACCGGAATGGTGCAATATTGGATACCATTAAAAGGGAGAACTTCACATAGTCAGATTTCACATGGTTAGACTATGGAATTCATGGGCACAAGATATATTACTTCAGGATCAGAGCTAGTATGCTTCCCTGTTTTTGAGACATGTAAGTGAGATGGTTGCACTCATGTCATGATTGCAGGATTCCCAGGGACATTTTGGATCGTGATAGGAATACTTTGGTGTTTAGTGAGATCCAGCATGGCTCTTTCTTTGATATCATGTTACCTGCAAGTACAGAACTATTGCAAGATTTTGACTAGAATGCAGGATTTAAATATAAGACATTTGAAGTTAAGTTCTGGGATTATGCTGTTTCCAAGCTTACATTTATTGGGAAAAGAAAAGATGGAAGTGCCAGGTATTTTGCCTCAAAACTGTAGAAGAATTGTGGAGTATCGAAATAGTAAATGAATTGTTTGTTTGAGCTGTAATCTAATACCAGTCAGTATTCTTAAACACTCATAATGAGAAGACAGGAAAGCTTGGAGAAGGCAATGATGCTGGGGGAAATGGAAGGAAAAAGTAAGAGAGACTGACCAAGGGCAAGATGGATGGATGGTATCCTTGAAGTGACTGGCTTGGCTTTGAAGTAGCTGGGGGTGGCCATGGCCGACAGGGAATTCTGCTGTGGGCTGGTCCATGAAGTCATGAAGAGTTGGAAGTGACAAATAAACAACAACATTCTTAAATAATTTTTTCTCAAAAGCAGTTCCAACCAAAGACAACTTGCATCCTGCTACCTGATATTCTTTAAGGAGATGAGAAATAAGGGTTAGAGATCATCCCTATTTGCTACGAAAAGAGAGTGTTCAGTCCAGAGTGAGTCCCACTTAAACCCCCCCCCCCTCCCAAAAAACAACATTTAAATAGATATGCTTAGACTACAGAAGATTCTAGTATAGCATTTTGGATATTTCACTCTATTTGAAGCATTTGTACCAGAAGAGAATGTAAAACCACTTTTTTTCTTTCTTTTCCCCCTTCTCTTTTTAGTTCAACGTACCCTCTTGCAGAAATCATAGTGAAATGGAAGATGAAGAGAATCCCAGAATCTGGATGGAGAATTTACCTGTCTCCCTGAAAAGAATACAATACATTTCAGGCAACAAAACAATGAAACTAAAAAGTAGAATTAAAATAGTCCTGTTGATACATCCTATAAAGGGAAGAAGGGTGCTTTAACAAATGAAACTACATATATCTCTAGTTCATTCTTTAGAAACTCAAAAATTGCATTTGACTAACCATTGGCTTGAAAGCATTCTGGTTGGAAATCATTGTCTGAAATCTTGTTCTTTTGCCTGATGGGAGGGAACTTTGAAAGGGGAGCTGATTTTAGCATATACTATAAAAATATCATTTGGGAGGTTAAGTGTTGAGGCAGGTCCCATTTGTTGCATCTTATGAGCTCACACATAAGATGCATCTATATACTGACACATAAGATGCATCTATATACTGACAGTCCCCGAGTTACAAACATCTAACATAAACAGCTTACAGTTAAGAATGAGGCTGAGACAACAGGAAGTGAGAAAAATCTACCCCTTGGAAGGAAAATTCACTCTTGAAAGAGTTCTCATGAGGAAGGGGTGTCTTAACTGAAGTTTTATCATGAATCTTTGTTTCCACAACAAGCCAGATTTTTCAAAATCCAATTATCACAGGGTCAGAAAATAAGGCAAAATCTTCTGAACAAGGGTACAATCAGCATAACAAACTCCACAGGGGTGTTAACCCTTCTGTATACTATTAAAAGATCACATGTGTATACACACTTTTAACATGTACCTGCTCCAACATACAAATAAACTTAAGAATAAAACTACAAAACCTGTCTTGTTTGTAACTTGGGAACTGCCTGCATGCATGCATGCCAGGCCTTCCTTCAGGCCCCTGGTTTGTAACAGGCCACTTATTTGTTTGGAAATGCAATACATGCTTGCCATTGCCTCATCATTCTCCCATTCCTAATTAGAGTACGTGGAAGCATCCTCTTATACAGAGGAATTGGTATCTTATAGTACCTTTGAGATTGAGAAAAAGAAATTGTAGCATCACATTTCATAGACTTAGCCTAAGGAAAGTTTATGATATAATTTATTTTCCTTGATATAAGAGTTGTGCTACAAGATCCCCAGTCATACTGATATTCTGGACTAACATGTCTCTATTTTTAATTATATAGATTATTTTTTTTGCATTTGGGGCTATCTTTGGCAAAGAGCAGCCCAACCATAGGTCCCAAAGCCAAATCTGACCTTCCTGAAGTCTCGGTCCAACCATTTGCAGTTGTCCTTGTGGCCATGTTTTCTTTTTCATCTCACCATTATTCGGTAACTATGATTTATTTCCCTCTGGAAAAGGTTGAAATGCCTTTCCTAGGACTAAGATCTAAAGTAGGCCTCTTCAACCTGAGGTTCTCCAGGTGTTTTGAACTTCAGCTCCCAGAATTCCTAACCATTGAACAAACTGGTCAGGGTTTCTGGGAGTTGGAGGCCCAAATACCCGGAGGGCCACTAGTTGAGGAGGCCTGATCTAAAGAAAGCAAGTATTTTGGGTCCCACCCTTTTGCCTCTGTCCCCCAACACCACTGGCATGTGACCCTAAACTTGAAGTTGTGCCGGGTAACCGTAACTATTAAGAACTGTCCTGATTCCTTCTGTGCAGCCACGTCCAGTGTCTTTTCTCTGGGGTCACATTAAGAATATTTGGCAGATGCCTATAATAATGCATCTGTTGGCCTTATAAAAAAGTAATTAACTTAATGTTTGCTTTCATTTTGAAGCCAATCTGACATCATACCTTTGCCTTCCTATGCAGTACACTAGAAAGTGAGGTTGTTGAAGTGACTGCCTTATCTTTCATCACTTGGAAATGATGTTCTTAAGAAAAGACTTGTACATGTTGCAAAAAAAAATTGTATTATTTTGTTAAAATTTCAATATAGCAATTGAAACACACTATCTTCTTCCTTGTGTAGTGTAATGGCTTGAGTGCCAGACTAGGACACTGGGAGACCAGGGTTTGAATCTCTACTCAGCAGTGGAAACCCAGTGAGTGGGCTTTGGCAAGTTAACCCCTCTCAGCTTCAGAGGAAGACAACGATACACTCCCTCTGAACAAAGTTTTGCCAAGAAAACTTTCTGATAGGTTTGCCTGAGCTTTGCCTTAAGTTGGAAGCCACTTGAAGGCACGTGACAACATTAACAACGTCTTCTGTTTCCTTTTTCCCTCTTTTGATAATAAAGCCAATGACTCTGAGTTGTGACGAAATACAATACAAAAATTAATTGACATAATACAGTTGCCTTTTAAAATTGTGTGAAAGCACATGCCTCTGACTAGTTGATTTACCTCTGTGCTTCCTAAGTGTCCTGTCAGCTCTTTGTTTTGTATTTACAAAAAAATGACATTTTTGTGACAACTTTATTCTTCATTTCAACAAATAAATAATGAAGTTCCAATAATAAGATTTATTACTTCAAATGCCTTAAGCAGTACATCGTGAAGTGCCATAAATTTTACCTGTAGCAAGTAATCAATCAAACCAAATATTACATATTATTCCATTGGCTAAGAATAAAGACATGCTTGTACTATTTTCATTAGATGGATTAATTCCAAAAAAAAAAAATCCCTGAATTCATGCTTTCATTTCCAAGGTTGGCATTTGCCAATGAAACCAGCTGTATTGTGACATATGTGATTAAAACTGTTTATTTCTGATAATTCATAATATCTAGCTAAGCATAATGTGGATGTAAGTTAATCATATTATCTTCTAAAATGCAATTTCTGTAAGCATGGACTTCTGGAAGAAAACAAAATTGTCTAGCAGTTTCCTTTTAAAATTAGATAAATGCTAGTAAGTGATGCATGGATCCTTAAATTTGCCCTTTTTGCATTACAGTAATGTGGTAAATAAAAAAAAATCAATTTTTCATCACCATTTTAAAACTGAGCTAGACATACATTCTGCAACAAATGTATGTCTTGATTGATTCATTAAAGATATTTACATTTTAAACAAAATACGATGATTGTAAATTGCTTTTATTAAGTAGCAATACTTACACATTTTGTAACCCAGGAGGAATGCCCAACTTTAATACATAGGTACTTCTGATTTCTCAAGATGTGTCTGTGTCATTTCTGAACCACCAAAGTTTAGCCCAGAACATAACATGCATTTTCTATGAGGCATATTTGGAATTTGTGCTCAATAGCCCAATCAGATAAGTATATATTACTACCAGGATTGTAAATGTGTGTGTCCATCTGGTTCCATATATATGCAAAATTATATGCATTTGTTGTGCACACACACACACAATTAACTTATCCTCACATATTTGGAAATAAACTCAATTGAAATTGGGTTGCTGTGAGTTTTCTGGGCTGTATGCTCATGTTCCAGAAGCATTCTCTCCTGACACCTTGCCCACATCTATGCAGGCATCCTCACAACCTCTGAGGATGCCTGCCATAGATGTGGGTGAGGCGTCATGAGAGAATGCTTCCGGAACATGGCCATACAGCCCAGAAAACTCACAGCAACCCAGTGATTCTGGCCATGAAAGCCTTCGACAATACTTAAGTTGAAATTAGCAGTCAACTCAATTGAAGGGATTTCATCTGTATAAACATACATATGATCAGGTTTTAATCCATGCAATGAAAATCACAATATCATAGATCATCCCAATGGTATGTTGGGTTTTCCTATGGTAAAAATGTAAAGTGTATTTCTAGCTGTTTGGATGTGTTACATTTGCAACTAGAATTATGGAGGTTTGGAGTGTGAGAGCCAAGAATTTGGAATTTAAGATCTAATAATTGTGATTTCTTTTTTAAAAATAAACAAATTTAAAAAGTCTCTTCTTTGTCATTGTGTTTTTAAGGGAATCATTCATCTTGAGTTAAAATGGAATAGTACATTTTTATAGTAGAATTTGGAATAAAAAGCTTTTGGATGGACATTAGAACTCATATTGCAAATGTTGGATGTAAATCCAACAATTAGCTGTGTTTCAATATAGCCTCCCCCAATCTATGTATGTACACTGTAAAACTCACTTTCTGGACCACAAAATCCCTCAACCCTCATGACTGGTGAGTTGTACACATTCCTAACTGTCTCCATTCAAGCCAAGTTGTAGATAATCATTTCCACCCAGAACCCCATTTAGCCAGAGAATTTTTTGTGTGACCACAGGTATAAAAGGATATAAAATAGGTATAAAACTAAACATTTAGTGGTAAGAAAGCAGCATTTGCAAGGCTTGCTTTATAGGCTGATATTCCTTTTATGAAGTACAGCTGAAGCATCTTCTGCAGAGTCAGCTGTAAACAGTGCACAGCAGATTTGTGGTATTCAGAAATCTTTTCACTGTTGCAATTTTTTTCGGGGCCCCAACATTGAACTAAGGGGACCCCATCTGGGATTGGAACCCACAGTTTAAGAAGCAGTGACTTAGATCATTAGTGTTGTTCCTGCCCTGCCTTTCCTCCATCCCAAGCTTTGCTTGTGACAGCAAAGAGGATAGTTTGCCAAATAGGAAAATAAACTTTAGTGTAAATGTTAGCAGGTCTGTGCATTCCTGTTTTAAGTGTGTTACATGTTGGCATATTGCAGATTCTACAGTCTATCATGAAAGGTGGGCAGGTGTGCTATAAATATGTACAATCTGGCCGCAGCATGGACTGCGAGCCATCCAGATTTATGGCTATCTACTTCATGCCAGCTGAGTCCAGAGGAAAGCACTCTCCCTAGCAGTTCATGCTTGGTGTGTCTTCTGCTTCAGCACATCACCACTATGCTGAAAGAGCTTCCCCACCCCAGTTGATGGTACTGATCACAAACATAGGGCAGACAATGCACCCTTCTCCTTGTTCACCCCGATGATTCTTGTCCCACCCATATATCTTATGTACAAATGTATGCTTCTGCCAAAGGTAAAGACTTGTCACCAGAAGATGAACTGACTGGATTTCATATCACAAAAAACAACAAAGTCACATACTCTATCCCTGTTTTCCAGCAATCTGATTTTGTTAAATATAAATAGACTCAATATAATGAAATCAATGAAATGCATTGGTGTGTATAGTTGCACTATGATTAAACAGCATTCAGTGATAGATGTGTAACAATATAAATATGTAAATAAACATGCAAATCTGTCTGTGTGGATCCTAAATGAAGGCCAATATCTGAAGCAATGAAGGAGACGGAGGGAGAAAGATCTTGTTAGCAGCAGCACTTAGTCCATGGAAGGCTCTAGATCAGGGATGCTGATCTACGGTATGGTATTTTGAGAACTACAGGAAGATGTTTTATTGCTAATCTAATAATATAATATATTGTATGTACATATAATATTGATCATAATATTATAATGTAATACAATATAATACTAATAATACAATATCATAGAATTATATTACATGTAATATTAGTAATAATATTGCAGTATAGTGGTATAGTATAATATAGTAATATACTAATATTGTGCTATGCTACTAATATATATTGCATATACACATAACTTGTAATCTGCTCTGAGTCCCCTTCGGGGTGAGAGAGAATGGAGCATAAATATAGCAAATAAATAATTCTGCCAGGCATTGTACGAACTGTTTGGTACTTTTGCATCTTAATATTGGATAATGTGGATAATATTTTAACCATACTGGATAAACCTATAGATAAACCTATAGAAACCACAAATACTTTTGGGGGCATTTTTTTTCATGTGGATATGTGAAACCTGTGCTGTACACAGGCCAGAGAACTCTGGTTATAAGCTGCACTACAGTTCCTCGGGCTGCAACTACTGTGCAGAATTGATGCAGAATTGATGCTTTTTTGACTTTAACTGTCATGGCTCAATGCTATAAAATCCTAGGAATTGTAGTTTAGTGGGGTATCAGCACTCTTTGGCAGAGAAGGCTAAAGAACTTGTAAATCTACAATTCCCAGGATCCCATAGCATTGAGCCATGTCAGTTAAAGTGGTACCAAAGTGCATTATGTTTACAGTGTAGATGCACTCCAGGTCTCAACATCATCAACAACAATCATAATGCCTTTTAAAGTAATGCTAATTAATATTGTTGTTATTGTGTAAATGCAAATAGAAGGATATACATTAGTATTCAATTTTCCACCTCCTCCCACACATTTTCAAGTTCAATAAGGAATGCCAACACCCAAACTTTAAATTCACTTATGCTTTCTGGTCTGCATTAGAAAAAAAATTCAATTGTGAAGCAGTTTTTGCTGCAGATGGTAAGGCATGTTCTGACACCTCTTTACTGGTAATGTGTGTGTTGTGCGGCTTAGGATTTGACACTGATCTTGTCCCCCAAAATAAAACAAGAGAGACCCCATCAACCATTGAACAATGTAGATGAGGTCAAGAGTTCTCTAGGCAGAAATGTCTGCGTGCCAGTAGAGATCTTTAAGTAGAAAAACATAGCTTTGTTAGGGATGAATATAAAGCGTAGTTCTGGCACACCTTAGCTGTGTGTAATCATGTGATAATTATTGCTTTCTTGATGGGAAAGGAGGCAGTTTGTGGAAAGTGTTGCTTCACACCTTTTGATTGGCTATGAACAGTTGGCCTTCCCCATTTCTTAACCTGCCCGCCCCTTATTCATAAGTTCATGGATTAAGAAGGGTGTGTGCACCTATAAGTAGGTGTTGCATAACACAGCTGCTTCTTGTTTATCTAGGATGCTTTCTGAGTGAATATTGGTGCTTTCCCAGTCTTTTGCTTGTGATGTAGGCATTTAGAACATCTGCAAGAGAGGAAGTTGTTCATGTTTGAATTTGAAAACAACCCTACAAAGTGAATTTGAAAAGGAAGAAAGAAAATCACCAAATCTGTAGGTCTCTTCACATCTTCAGTAGCTTCTGGCAAGGAGAGACAAGGGAGAACATAACAAGGTCGTGATGAAGTTGATAGCTGTCCTTTTGGGTGCTGGTTGTGTCCTGCTTTCCGTTTCAGGTAAGAAGGTAACAGGGCTCTTTTCAATTTAAATAGTTGTGAGAAACAGTGCTCTTATTCCACGAGGTTGCTAATGTGTCAATGGTGCTGTATTTCAGATGATCAATCTCTGAAAGCCTTACAAACTTCTGCTTCCTAATTTCATTTCCTTGTGTGTGTTTTTAACAGAGAACTAGGCACACTTTAATGCTAATAGAATCCTTTATTGTCCCTTGGCACTTGCAAAATTAATAGAGATACCGTATTTACTTGTATTTAATTTTAAATGTTGTTTTTAATGACATTCTTTTAAGATATTGTTTCTTGTTTGTAGTTTTCAATGGATGTCACCTAGCTTTCTGTTGAAGCACTTTTTATAACTGTTGGTATGTAAAGTGCTAGAGACGAGGTTATCCTAGAAAAGAAAATAATAGAGCTAGAAAAATATTATGGGGTTTTTTTGGACTACATTTCCAGAATCGGCAGGCAACATGGCTACTGGCCATGCTGGCAGGAAGATTCTGGAAACTGTAATCCAAATAAAGTCAAATGAGTCTGAAAAATCAGCTACATTACTCTTGTGTTTCATGTGGTATATTTACATGTCTTCTTTTCTTTTCCCAATAAGACAAAATGAGGAAAAACGGTTTAAACAGATGCCTGTAGTTGTCTGTAAGAACAAGAGGCTAGTCAGTTCTGCTTTACTGTTTTCAATTTTTTAAAACCAACAAGAATAGCTGCTTTATAGACTTTAATTATGTTAATCTTTGTACTGTTGGTATCAGTGGCTTTCATATTTCATTCATTTGGATTCTTAATATGCTGGGTGATACAATCCAACAAGGGCCAGTTTTCCCATTGCCACTTGTGCAAAGTCTGTATCAGTGGTTCCCAACCTATGGGCCACAGCACAGCAATGGGCTGCTAGAACGAAAATCTGGTTCGCGAACCTCCTCCTCCTTTATTTATTTTATTGTATTTATTTTATATATGCTCCTTTCTGCAAAGCTGACCAGCCCCACTCCTTTTGGTACTAATGTTGGAGAGTGGTCCCTGGTCATAGTGGACACTGGTCAAAAAAAGGTTGGGAACCATTGGTCTACATGTATACACGCATGCGTGTATGTGCTATGTATTTATGTATGTATGTCCAGTATTTATTTATCTTCTTTTCTCCTGAATGAGAATCAATGTCACTTTCAAAGTAAACGAAATCCAAACAGTTCAAACAGGACAAAAGTTTTAAAAGTATGAAATAGTATTCAATTAAAACACTTAAAAAATTAAAATTGAACACAATCAAAATATACCATGCATATGAAAACAGCACGTCCAGTTACTTGTCATTCCAACCTGGTCAGCCAAGACTAAAGACCTATTTAAACAAGTAGGGGCCCTTCCAGACAGTCCCTATATCCCAGGATCTGATCCCAGGTTTTCTGCTTTAAACTTGATTATATGAGTCCTCACTGCCAAATAATCTGGGATAAACAGAAAACCTGGGATCAGATCCTGGGATATAGCCTTTGCTTGCTGGTGAAAAAGACAATGGAGGAGGGGCAGATTGAACCTCCCTTAGTGAGTTCCAAAGTCCAGGAGCAGCTACCAAGATAGCTTCTTCCATGTTCCCACTCAGAGAATGGTGGGATTGAAAGACCTCCCTCAAAGATCGTGAAACTTAAGCAGGTTTGTATGGAGAAACATAGGTCTTTCAAATAGTCAGAACATACACCTTATTAGCCTTTAAAGGTCCATATCAGCTGTTTGAACTGTGCCCAGAAGTGGACCAGAAATTGTTTTAGCAAGTGTGTTATATGCTTCCTATGAACAGCTCCAGTCAGCAGTTTAGCTGCAGCATTTTGAGCCTGCTAAAGTTTCCGAACTTCTTTGCAAAGAAAACCTCCCACAGAGTGCATTATCATAATCTCAACAGGATGTAATCAAGGCATGTGTCACAATAGCCAGATGTGATGCCACAAGGAATGGGCATAACTGGCACACCTGTTTTAGATGTGAAAATACACACTACTGAAGCCTGAGCATTTAGGTTTAGAACTGAGTTTAGAATGCCTGAGGATGGTTTCTAGCAAAATATTTGGTTAGGGAAGAAGACACAGTGAATGGTAATTCCCCAAGTAAATTGTGTTCACACAATTACAGATCTAGTCAGAACTTCATTTTTTGACTTTCACTGCAACATGATTGGGAAAACGGGAGCTAACAAAAACACAGTAGGAAACCATGCAGTGTCAATTATCTCAAAGGACATGTATCCTATAAAACCTGCTATTCCACATACAAGGTTGTCTGTGCATGTGGGAATCAAAGTCTCAGAGTTGCATAAAGAGGCTACTCCCTGTATGATATTTTCCAGAACTAGAAAGTCCACATTCCACACTTAATGAGTGCTATGTTTAGAGGCCCGGCATAAGCAAAAATAAGAATCTGGATGCATAAAATGGCATAGATTATTAAACTTCACCAAATTCGAATATAAGTTTCTCACCTGTCATTCTTTTCAGTTATTTGCTGTTTGGTTATGTGATAAACTTCAAAGTTTGAGAAATACATGAGTTTACAAGGTATGAAGCACATGGGAAAATTGCATTCAGTCTTGTGAATTGCCATTATTTATAATAATTAAATAAATTCCATAGTCTGTGGGCCATAAACATAATTTGTGTGGCATTATTCAAAATACTAGCTCAGGCGTGGGCAAATGTTGGCCCTCCAGCTGTTTTGGACTTCAACTTTCACAGTTCCTAACAGCCAGGTTGAAAACATCTGGAGGGCTGAAGTTTGCCCATGCCTGAGGTAGCTTAAGAGTTTGCCATCTGTACAATAGAGCTATATAGATAAATCACTTGAACTGGTATGAGTTTTCATTCAGTTCAGCTTATATTTCTCTTATTTTTATATGTTACTGCTTATTCAGTGCAGAATAAAGCAGGTTGTTCTGAATCTGTTTCTTCTTGGTGGAATTTAGACTCACTGGGACTTCAGAGGTCGTGTGGGGGGCAATTCTGATGGTCCACCCCAGGAGGCTTGTGAATCCAGATGGATTCCTTATGGCTCTTGAAGAAGGTGGAAGGTGGAAGACACAATAATTCCTGCATGCTATTCCCATGCAGGGGAGCCGAGCAATTCCCATGCAGGGGAGCCGAGCAAGCCCCGGTCCTCTAGGGAGTTGATGGTGATGAAATGAATTGGACAGAGATTAGAGCATCGATGGTGGAAAAAACAAGTTATATGAGTCTACTAGCTGTCCCCTGCCATACGTTGCTGTGGTCCAGTCTGGTGATCTGGAAAATAAAGTAATGAGAAAGTGTTGGTTTCTAATATATGTAATGTCTTTATGCTTGTGAGTAAATAGTAGGCCTGGGTAACAACGCAAAAATTTGTTTCTAAAATCGATTCGTTTTTTGGGGTTTTTTGCATTTCGTTATTTAAAAGAATTACAAAATTTTCCTTTAAAAAAGTTCGGTATTTACGAAATTTCGTTATTATTAACGAATCGATTCGTTAAGATGGCGGACCCCCCGCGCATGCGCAAATCACTTTTTTTTCTTTTTTTAGAATATTTTTTGAATTTTTTTAAGAATAAAAGAAATATATTTATCAGAAATATTTAAAAATGGAAAATTAACAAAATGCTTGCCCTGTTGTGGAGCGAACACAGCCACAGGACAGGGACAAACACACACACAGGCACACAAGTTTTTTTTCTTTTTTTAGAATATGTTTTGAATTTTTTAAAGAATAAAAGAAATATATTTATCAGAAATATTTAAAAATGGAAAATTAACAAAATGCTTGCCCTGCCCTGTTGTGGGGCGAAAACAGGGCAAAGCCTCCCCGCTGCTCCCAGCAATGAATGAATGAATGAATGCAAGCACAAGCAATGAATGAATGAATGCAAGCAAGCAATGAATGAATGAATGAATGAATGAATGCAAGCAAGCAGCCAAGAGCCAACCAAGCCTCCCTCCCGCACCTCCCATCTCCTTTGCAATGAGCAATGTGGCCACGCGGAGCCGCTTTTAAAGGGCAGCCCGCCCAATCACAATGAGCCACGGTGCTTGGGAGCGCCGGATTGGCTCCCGGCGCACCCAGCATCCTCCATCCCTAAAACGTCATTTCCGAAACGGGCGGAAGCTCGTAAAAAAGATGGAGGATGCCGTTTCGATATTTAAAAACACTTCCGGGTTTGAAAATAAGTTTTGTAATCGTTTTGTAATTGTTAAAAATAACGAATATTTAACAAATTACAAAATTAACGAACGAAACCACCCATGCCTAGTAAATAGTATTTTTTGCAGTTTCTTTGCCAGTGTTGATGTGGAGATTGTCTGGTTTGCCTACTCTGGAACATGCAACATATCATAGGCCTTCTTTAAGGGTCTCTTTCAAATCTATGATACTATATCTGTGTGTGTGTGTGTGTGTGTGTGTGTGTGTGTGTGTGTGTGAATCATATCTATCTATCTTATCTATCTATCTTTATGACTGGATGGCTCTGATTACATTACTACAAATCCCAAATGTCTATTTCCTTCAAACTCCATCTGTGTTCATATTTGGGCATATAGAATATTCGTGCCAAGTTTGGCCCAATTCCATCATTGGTGGAGTTCAGAATGCTCTTTGATTGTAGGTAAACTATAAATCCCAGCAATGACAATTCCCAAATGACAAAATCAATTTTTTTGAGTGGAGGACATACATTGGGTTCTTAGGTGTCTTGTGTCCAAATTTGGTGTCAATTCCCCCAGTGGTTTTTGAGTTCTGATGGTATCACAAACAAACATTACATTTTTATTTATATAGATTGTAAAGCCAGCCAAACTAACTAGCTTCCCTGAATCCACCTTCTTAGACAATTATCTGCCTGCCTCTAATATGCTTTTTTGGGGTAAGGTTCTGCAGCATGTTATGGCCTCTCAACTCCACGTGTTCTTGGTTGAAATGGATTATCTTGATCCGTTTAATCTGTCTTCAAGCCTAGCTATGGGACAGAGACAGCTTTGCCTACCTTGGTGGATGACCTACACAGGGAACAAGATGGAGGAATCTGTTCTGTTAGGTCTTCTAGATCTCTTATCAACTTTCAAAACTATCAACTATGGTATCCTTGGTAGCATCATTGGGATGGGACATGAGACCACTCTTTTATAGTAACTCCATTCTTTCCCAGAGAAACAAATCTAGGTGATAGTGGTGAGAAACTTCTGTTCACCCTGGCCATTGGCCTATGGTGCCCCTTAGGGCTCTGCCTTGACCTGTTTGCTGTTTAACATATAAATGAAACTGCTGGAAGAGGTTGTACGGGGATTTGGGATTCATTGTCACCAATGTACACATGATGCCCAACACTGTCTTTTATTTTCATCTAACTCTGAGGAAACAGTCTTGGTGTTCAACCAGTGTTTGTTTCCAGGATATGGGAAACACATTGAAGCATAATCCAGACAAGACAGAGGTGCTCCTGCTCAGCTGAAAGGCTAATCAGGAAATAGGGATTCAGTTTGCGCTGGATGGGTTACTTCCATCTGAAATCTCAAATTTGTAGCTTGGTCGTGCTCTTGGATTTATCTCTGAACCTGCATTCCCAGATTTTGATGGTGGCCAGAAGTGCATTTGCACAGTTAAAAATAGTGTACTAGCTGCACCCATTTCTTGAGCTACACCAACAAAAGTCTTCATTACAACTTAAAAGCCCTACACAGCTGGACTTTTTGCAAAAACATTACCTTCTTATATTAGCCTGCCTTTGTTCTAAGATTTGCAGTGGAAGACTTTCTCTTGGACACATCACCAAGTCTGATAAGGACAGGAGATACATGTTATGCCACAGGCTTTCCCAAGAGGTCTATTAGGCTTTCTCTCTGCTCTCTTTATGCTGACAACTGTTTGTGTTGTGACAGATAGTTTTTTATGTGGTTTTATTTTAGTATGCTGTGGCATTTTTGACTGGTGTTACAATGCTGTTTCTAACTTGCTTATACCTTATGTTTTAAAATGGAATTTTAGTTTGTGTTTTTTTACTTATATTGTATAGTTGTGGATCCTGTTCTGGTAGAAAGGCAGGATTTGAAACAAATGAATGAATGGGGTTTGTAGTTTGATGAGGCACCAGAGACGTTTGGCAAAGAGGGCTTAAGAACTCATAAGACTACAGCTCCCATGATTCCATAGCATTGAGAAATGGCAGTTAAGGTGATATCAAAATGCATTCATTTTACAGTGTAGATGCACTCCAAGTTGTCATTGTAGGATCTCCATTTATTGTAAAGCCTACAATACATATGCATACAAAATCCATCTATTGGTACATATTGCTAATTAGGACATCAGACAGGTTTGAGCTGTGGTATTGATTCCAACAATGCTTGGTCCATTAGGCCACAAGAGAAGCTTCATATTCTAAAAAAAAACCCCTGACCATTTCCTTATTGACCTCAGCTAGCTTTGAGCACAGTATGTATTAAATCCATATCACTAGTATTATTAAGGTTTGATTTGCATGATGATGGCATCAGTCAACTGATTTAGTCAACAAATGTCAACCCTAGGTTTGCATATATAACATACCAGGTTATAAAATTAGGACATTCTCATCTGGGTGGATCAAAACACATTCTTCATTTTTTTCCTTCCTTTTAATGAAAGTTCAGTGGCATTAATTTGATGATTCACTTGATAACTTCAGTAACTTCAGAGGGAGGGGAAAGTCTAGTAAAACTCTTATTTTGATGGATGATTGGATATAGAGAATACATGAAAATGCAGGCTGGATCAAACTACACTTACTTACTTACTTACTTACTTAGGCGATCCCTCATTGGACGAGTAAGATGGTCTTCCATCATGGGTTTCCCTGTGGGTCCGTATGTGGCTGTGGAGCCCTATTCTTGCTCTGCATCTTCTTCCGCAGTGAGGGCATTGGTTTCCAGGTGGAAGGCAGTCCCGGTTGGGGTTGGCTTGACGCGCCTTCCTCCTGGCACGTTTCTCTCTTTCACCCTCCACTCGTGCCTCCTCGAATTCTGCAGCACTGCTGGTCACAGTTGACCTCCAGCTGGAGCGCTTAAGGGCCAGGGCTTCCCAGTTCTCAGTGTCTATGCCTGAGTTTTTAAGGTTGGCTTTGAGCCCATCTTTAAAACTCTTTTCCTGTCCACCAACGTTCCGTTTTCCATTCTTAAGTTCAGAGTAGAGCAACTGCTCTACTACAGCAAACTACAGGAGTCTACTGTAATTCACCACATCATAGTCACACCTCACTTTTTGTTCCCTCAAAATTGGTATTTTTCCTTTCTTCATGTGCATTGGAGCTGGCTTGGTCTGGGCTCCCCCCTCAGAAGTAAGAGTGCAAAAGCCCCAGACTCGACCAGCTCCCTTTGTATTTCTTTTTTTGACAACTCTTACCTCTGAGGAGGATTCTGGACCTGGGGCTCTCCTTCTCTTCTGAAGTGGCAGGAGGAAGAAGGGAATGCCCCAGACCCAGCTTCCTCCTCAAAGGTAAGAGTTTTTAAAAGTAAATATAATCCAGCAGAATCTTCTTCCTCCTGCCTCCTTGGAAGTAAGAGAGGGAACGCCCCAGAGCCAGTAAATCAGTTTCTAAAAAGATATACAAAGGGAGTCAAGTGTGTTTGGGGCTGTCCCTTTCTTACTTCCAAGGAGGCAGGAGGAATAAGGGAGATTCTCAGATCCAGCCATCTCCCTTTGTATTTCTACTGCCTTACCTGACTTCCCATAATAGTTGCACCCCGTAGTGAATGGGAATAAATTACAATATGACAGTGTTTATTCCTCTATTCTATTCTATTCTATTCCATTCCATTCCATTCTATTCCATGCCTATGGAGAAGTAGGATACTAGAGCACCCTCTAATCCATTCTACCTACCTCTTGCTAACATCAGAAGTGGTATAGAGTTTTCCAGGTCAGTTAACATTGATATCCCTACCTTTTCTGAAAAGACAGAGGGTTGTGTATTGTTATCATGGTATGGTGCACCTCTTTATGCAAAGACTCATGATATTTCTCAGCCAGATCTTGCTTAGCAAGGACAATCAGGTATGTGTAGAGATCCTATGGTGAGGCATCTATATCAACATATGAGGAAGTAGACTAAACATCCATACTGCCAAGAATCACACCTTATAGAATTTTTGGATTTGTAGTGTGTTTGTGGCATCTGAGCTTTCTGACAGAGAGGGGTAAATTCATCACAAAACTGTAAGTCCCAAAATCCCATATTTTGAGCCATGGCAGTTAATGTGGCATTAATCTGCTACAATTCTACCATGTGCTGGATTAGAACTCTTGAGAGAGTAGGAGTCCTAATCCAGAATATTGTAGAATTCATGTCCACTCAATGACCTGGGACAAGTCATCCTCTCTCAGTTTCTTTCCAGGAAAAAAAAAACCACCTTGTAATATCATTCCCATAAAACAATATAAATTTGAAAGCACATAATCAAAACAATCTGGTATTGGCATGAATCCTCACTGCAGTGATAACATTTCCTCTCACAAAGTAGAAAAAACATTCACTTTAAATACAGATTAATGTACTCCTCAATAATACTAGGGTGAGGAATGAACCATCTTTCCCTCTGGTATATTCCAACCAATCAAGTATGTGCCTACCTGTATTGTTCCATCCTTAAATCAGTTGCCTGGTCATTCTGAAATGTTAGGAACGAATTTTCAGTCATACAAACTAAACATCATTATGGTAAGATGATTGTGTGTTGAGATAGGATTTGACTATCACAGGGCAATGAGGAAGTTGCACAGTTTGAAGTGTAGGCACTTGTATAACAGTTCTCCAATCACATGCTCAAGGAGAAATAAATGAGCAACTGTATAGATCCATATCAACAAACTACTTCCAGAAGTGTTATATCAATGAGGAATTGGTCTCATGTAAAACTCATGGGCTTTAATTGCACATCTGAGACTAAAAGTTTCTCTGCTAACTACAAATATGGTATTTTGCACTGAAAGAATAGAATAATTTCCAAGGATATGTTGTTGGGAAAGCCCCTTTCCTTCAATTACTGTAAGGGCAAGGGAGCCAATATGGAGTGGTTGAGTGTAAAACTATGACTGTAAAAGATTAGGCTTTGAATCTCCACTTGTCCACAGAAACCCATAGGGGGGAAGTAGAGAACCCACTTCCAGATCCAGAGAAAAGCAAAAGCAAGCTTCTCCATAAATCATAAATGACTTAAAGGCACATAGCAATAACAGAGAGAACTACAGTTAATCTTGGAAAGAGTAAGTATATATCAATAAGATGGCAGAGGATGTTGTCATTCCTGCCAAATATTAAAATGTTCTGGTGTTTTGACACTCAGAGCCTTGAGTCAACTACCACAAACATTCTGGAGAGCAAGATTACCTTTTTATTTATTTGTTCATTTGCTTGTTTAGAACAGGTTTCAGCCAGAAAAGATCACAGAGTACTGTGCACATTCATCTGACAATCAGATTGCTCTGAGGTTTCCAGGCTGTATGGCCATGTTCCAGAAGCATTCAATCTGGAGAATGCTTCTGGAACATGGCCATACAACCTGGAAAACTCACAGAAACCCAGTGATTCTGAAAACCTTATGCAACCAATCTGACAATCCCCTGCTCCCAGGTTTATAATCCAAGACATAAAAAACAAGGAAAGTAGGATGCAATGTATAACCATAAAATCCTGGCTGCTCTTCTTTTCCTCAAAAGGTCCTAGCAGTCCCAGTTAGTCTGAAGGTAGGGCTTATCGTCAGTCCCTGGAACCAAAATACAGTAGTGCTGCACCTGGCTGCACTTCTCTCCCTCAGATGCCAGAGCAATGGGTCTCAGCAGTGCTCAACAATGGGGTTTTACAAGTTATCTTTGCTTCACTTATGACAGCTCTTCCCGCAGGCACCCTACGAGTTGGGCATAAACAGCCCAGTGTCAGACAGCAAGTTCTGCTCTCAGTGTGGCTATGTCACTGTGGAGTTTTGATTTCTTTCTTTCTCTCTCAATTTCTTCTGTCATTGAAGAAAAATCATTCATTTAAGAGAAAAGGAATGTTCAGGGATGCCACCACTCTCTCTAATTATGAAGTCAGGAACTGGGTGCTAAGAGACACAGATCCAAAGTAAAGCAGCATTAAGAAAGAGGCAGGAACCCTGAGGTTTGTAGAACACCACTGAAAAGAAAAGAAACCCAAATAATACTCCTCTTATCAGCTCAGTGAAGGTTGTAGTTAAGGCTCAGTAGGAAACCTTCAATGGGTCAATTGCTCTATGCCATTAAAAATGGTGTAAACTATCCTAAAGAAACATAGGAGCCAGATTAAGGTGTCAGTTTCATTGAAGAACAGTGGATACATAGAAGTCAATCTTATCTCTAAGACTAAATGTTTTAATAGTAGTAGTAGTAGTAATAATAACAATAATAATACTTTTATTTCTTACCTGCCTGTCCTCGTGGTTCAAGACGATTTTACAATGTAGATAAAACACAATCATCATAAACATTCTTTAAAATACACATATTAAAACATATTTCTACAAAATATATATTCAAATACACAGAGCAAATTAAAACACAAGATGCGAGTTTAAAATTAATGATTAAAACTTACTGTGGTTAGGCCTTTTTACAGCATTAACCAACAATTAGATTTACGGGAGGGCTACCCTGAAGAGAACAGCAGAAGAACTGGTGAGGCTAGCCTGGTTGAGAAGTCAACTAAAACTATTATAGAAGTTAGGAATAACCCCAAGGATTTAGCACAGTCAGTTGCTAAGTTCCCACTCTGTATTTCCTATATTATCCTAAATGCACCAGATCCTGTCTGATGTTGGAAAATATGCAGGGTTAGCTCTGGTCAATTCTGGGACTGAGGCCATCAAGAAATTCCAAGTGCAGAGCAAGGAACAAGTAAATGCTAGCCCCAAATATTCCTTGCCGAAGAAAGCCCTATAAAATCCATGGAGTCACAATAAATTGACAGGAGATGTTTACATTCAAACACAACATGATTTAAATCACTCCACAATGATAGTTCTTTCTACATTCTTACTCTCTTAAATGTTAGTTTCTAGCATTTTCCTGATAGAAGTTTGTGATCTTGCTTTCAGTGCATACCGATATCGCAATTTTTTGCTTTAGCCTTTTGCCTTGATGGTTGTTTTTCCTTCAGCTTCAGCTGTAAACCCACTTAAATAAAAAACACACACCTTGTGAGGGAATTGCCTGAGGATCACAGTGCAAAACTGGCAAGACAGCTGTGTCTAAAGGGAAATTAGCGATGAAGTGCTTGAATCAGATTGCATCCCATTTCACTCTTTAAAATGCAGACACTTCAGTGCAAAATTCAGCAGAGGCCCAGAGGAATAGACTAACAACAACTTCTTTGGTTGCTCAGAATTTTCCTCTCAGCAGCCTCTCAGCCTGCTCTCAGAAAACAAACCTCAACAGCTTGTAAAATTCTCAGGATCATTCCTTTTTAAAAAATTAAACTGAAATGCTTTTCACCTGTCCAAATCAAACTTTTGACTCATTGGGACAAAAATATGCAGTGAAATCACATTTGTGAAAAAGAAACCAACTATTTTTAACCAATTTGTTCATACTGCCTGCTAAAAAGTCCTTAGATTTTTCTTGCTGCTTTTAGTATAGTGTGCTTCCTATAGTTTAGGTATTTCAAAGCTTTTACGTGCAATTTCTTTCTCCTTTTTTCTCAGCATTCAGTGAACCCTCCTTGGGGTGAATTCAGAATAGTTAGAATAGGTACAGAGGTGATATGACTATTTATCATCCCTGGTAAGGGTTGTGTTGATTGGATGCATCACAAGTTGGGAATGTGGCTCACCATTTTCTGACGTATCTTAAGATGTCATAAAAATTGTAAAGGTATGGTTAAACACAATTTATTGGTGGCTGGTTACTACCATCAGCACTGTTTCTTCACACCAGAAATACAGTCAGGAATGATTTCAGTTGGTGATTTATCACAATGAAGTATTTGAGCATTGGACTATGACTCTAGGTACGAGAATTTGACCCCCGCTTGGCCATGGAATCCCAACTTGGTGATCTTGGGCAACTCATGGTGGCTTGTTCTCAGAGAAAGCATATCCTCTCTAAGCAAATCTTGCCAAGAATACGCTTTAACAACTTTGCATTAGGGTCCCCATAAGTTTGAAATGACCTGAAGTTACAGAATAGCGATTTTCCAGACGCTATATAGATCAATTGAAAATTATTGATTGTTGGGATGTGAAAATTCCTAGATTCTATCATATGACACCAGCTGTGAAATAGGGCTCGGGTACAATATGTTTTTTCCCCTTTTTGATCACAATATTCTGAATTCTGCTAATCATAAGGATATTGTTAAGTAACAATTGAGGAGAAAAATCTACTCTTGCCATTTTTCTCTCATTTAAAATTAAAATAAGTATCATTGCACAGTTACACACAGATGGCTCTACCATTTTGGGAGAAAAGAGAAATCAGTTCAGGGACGATTGCAACAATGTAGCTAGAGAAAACTGATGGCAGGACAGTTTGTTTTATTTATCATGACAGAAGTGAATTGAAAATACAGTTATAATGTATTAAAAAAACACACACAAACAAGGTTAAAAACTTGGCATTTTGCTGAATTTCCTTTGACCAGAAGCTGGCTATTTTGAGTGCCTCTGGTGTTGCTGTAAGAAGGTCCACCATAGTGCATGTGGCAGGACTCAACTCTAGTAAATGGTCTGTGGTTTGCTCTTCTCCACACTTGCATGTTGTGGACATGGTGTTTTGGATTTCAGCTCCCACAGTTCCTAACTTGGTGACAAGGTTGGGTTTCCCATTCATCAGAAGTTGGTGTGCTATCTGATCTGCCTTTATGTTGGCATGTGTATTAGTTTGTGAAGGATCATTGCTCAACCGTCTTAACAGCCTCCATGCTTTCTGACTACTCTTGTCCATATCGACTCCTGGTATCAACTTTACCCACTGTTCTTTCTTGGCTTCAGAGATGCAGGACAGAATGCTCTGTGCTGCCTAAAGAGTTTGCTCACTTAATGGGTCTTCATTGTTCAACAGAAATATTGTTCATATTGTCATGGATATGGCTTTTTTAAAAAGTGTCTATCTCTTCATTGGTGAGCTGACTACAGCATTTAGACTACAGCATTTAGAATACAAAAAAATATTTAGCAGGCTTTCAAAAGAATTACTCCTGTTAATACTTATAGTGGAATTATTTCATTGGCAAACCTACACTTCAGACTATTGTGTATTTTGCCATCAAGCCAGGATTACAAAGGGCAGCTTCCCTGTGATAGATTCTCCATGCATCAGCTTGTATCATACAAAGTATGGGAAAGTTTCTGAGAGTTGTAGTACAAAGAGAAGGTAAATTTCTCAAACTTTGGAAAATATTAACTTGGTACAAGGTGATGTTGAGGATTCTGGGAGTAACAACAACAACAGCAACGATAATATTTTCCAAGTTTTTGACAAGTTGTCTTATGACATCACACATAGAATCTCCATAGAATCACTCTTGGACATTCTCAGTAATGGCTAAAGATGAAGAGAAGTTTCTCCATGTGAAACATATGCAGTGAAACAAATAAGAAGTTTATGCAGACATTACAGCTGTCTGCATGGACTACACAAGGCCTGTTAGCAGCACCACCATGTGGAAAGTATGATAAGTAGATCAGTTCAGTTTATCACAAGATGAATGCATGCAGATTCTTTTTAAATCCTTGATTTTATGTTTGTGTTCTTTTGATAGGATATGATGGTTTTGATTTATCTGATGCTATTGGGATGACAGGTAAGTGTGTTGGTAAAAAAATTAAATCTAGTATTGTTTCCTTATGCAAAGCTTGAGACAGAAGTGAATATAGTGTGCTGAAGCAATGAGATTAAAGGAAGAAAACAAATACTGAAATTCAAAAGAAACAAAAAGATAAGATGCAACATGTTTATTTTGACTGGATACAGATTTCACTTTTCAGGTTGTAACCAAAAGGGGCATATTAGCCATGTTTAAATATTTGAAAGTATACCATATTGAACATGTAGCAGGTCCCCCCCCCCCCCCCCCCGCTGTTCTAGAGACAAGGAGTGCATATACATTCTGGAATTAAGGCAGTTTGACATCACTTTAACTGTCACAAGTCAATACTATGGAATCTTGAGCTGTATTTTGACAGCATTTTAGCCTGTCAAAGACTGCTAGTGTCTCATCAAGCTACAGCTCCCATGATTCTATAGCATTGAGGCACAACAGATAAAGTGGTGTCAAACTGCATTAATTCCAGAGTGTAGAAATGCACCCTAGGACACTGAGCAATAGATTCAAATTTCAGGAAAAGGTGTTCTACCTGAATATTAGGAAGGACTTTCTGATGGATAGTGGAGTATGCTGCCTCAGAGTGTGGTGGAGTCTCTCTTTCTGGAGGCTTTTAAGCAGAACTGCAGCCACAGATATACTCTGACCACAAATTGTTTTCAGTCTGATATGCTGGAATATATATACTTATGGTAGTTGTAGTGCATCATATCTTGAGGCCAGAAGGATGGAGATTATTGCTTTAGAAACTCTGAGAATACAGTCCAGGAGAAAAATACAAGGGGTATGCACAGCTGAACCTTGGCCTAAGAACAGTGCCAGATTTAGGACAAATGAGACAATGTGCTAGTGAAGTTATGAGGCCCCTTCCTCCATTGTTCCTTGAAGGAGACAAGCCTGGTAGGCCTACACTGTCTGCTTTGTGGCCAATTTCCATAGACTATCAATTCTATCATTATGTCTGGAATGACTTCAAATTCAGAATTGCACCATATAAGGAAAATCCATCGTAAAAAAAAAAATTGCGGCAGGAAGAGTCCTCCCCCGCCTGACCAAACAATACAATAATTAAAATGAAGATCAGTTTTAACAAATATAAACTTATTAGTATTTCAATGGGAAGTGTGGGACTGCTTTTGGCTGATGAGATAGGATTGTTATTGTTGTTGTGTGCTTTCAAGTCGTTTCAGACTTAGGTTGACCCTGAGTGAGGGCCAGGTAAATGACCTTGGAGGGCCATATCCAGCCCACAGGCCTTAGTTTGAGGATCCCTGTTTTAAACCTAACTTTAAATTTACAGCCTTTTTTCAAATGTGCAGAATCATTTTTTAAACTTTTAATTGATATTTTTCATAACAGAATCATGTTTTGAACTGCATGCTTCAGCACACAGCTACCCAACATAATAATTATCTGCCATAATTAAAATTACACAAAATGTAAAGGATAAAGCCATCTGAATTCTCCATACGTGTTCCTCTGTGCATTTATATGAATACATAATCATGTTCAAAAGGGCTTACTCCTTGGTAACTGGGGATATAATTACAATTCAGACATGTTAATAAAAACTCTAGTTATTTGTTATTTAACCATATTGTGGGAAGTTTGCTTTTGATAATCTATCCATAGACTGACTTTGATTTATCTGGTTTAGTTACCAAGCGGCCTAATCCAACCACCAAAAGACCACCAGTAGGTGAGTATCAGATTACATTTGAGTATGAATGACTGAAGTCACCATGCTTGTGTGTATCTGCAAGATCCAAATCTACGAATGGAGCTATAAACATAGCCTTCAGGTTTAGTCCCAAAATTCTGTACTGAATTTTGATAAAGAATTCTACTTTCCCACCTGTTTTTACCAAACATGTGCTCCTTTGACCATTTAATTATTATATTATTTATTTCTTATTTATATCTCACTTTTTCTCTCCACAAAGAAAACTCAAACTGGCTTTCTACATTAAAAGCATTTCAATACATTTGACAGAAGGATAACAGGAAGGGGACCATTCTGACTTCCCTGGAAAGAAGGGAGTTTCAGAGTGGAGGGGCAGCCACTGAGAAGGAAGGCCCTCTCTTTCTCACCAACGAAGCTTGCAATGTTCATGTCACATTTGCATCAGAGTAAACAAGTTTGGCAAACTCTCTCCATAGTGACCTTATAATCTAACTTTACATGAAATTAGCTTTAAAAATGAAAGTGAGAAGATGATCTTTTTGTTAAAGAAAAAAACCTGCTGATAGATTTTATATTTGGAAATGCTTATAATCAATAGGTGACAACCCCAGACCCAATCTATATCCGGATCTTCGACCGCATGGAGGCAGCCAGGGAAGTGATGGTATGATTTATTTTCACTTACAGATTCATAACATATGTGTTCATTTGGATTTCTGGGTTTTTTTGTTTTGTTTTTTACTTCTGGTCATCAATATAGTTCTGGAAATGTTTATCACAAACAGGTGGGAACTCTAGACCTAAGCTCTACCCTGATCTTAGACCTCATGGTGGTCATGGAAATGATGGTAAGAATAATTTTCATAGTTAAGATATCAAAAGGGATAATTTATTAAATTTTTGTTTAATTGTATTGTTATCAGTTGTTTGGGGTAGCATTTTAATGTCTTCAACCTTCTTTTCCAAAAGTTTGTAGGAATGTTTAGGTCCTATCTTTTTTTATGAAACAATTTCATTAGCATAGTCTAAACTTCCACTTCTAAACTGTTGATGGGTTTTTCCCTCTATTGTTTTTTGTCTCCTTATCAAAAAAGTACCGTAAACATCTGACAAGAAAAGAGCAATCCTAGAATATATTATCCAGTGTTGTCATAGTACCACACTTTTCAATAATTAATATGAAATAGTAGGGTAGGTCATTTAGGCATTTAGGGACTTATCAGCTTTCCGTAGGGCATGTAAGACATATTTGTTTCGAATGGCCTTTGATCTTTGATTGCTGTTTTTAAATTGTTTTAAATTGTTTTTAAATTGTGTTCAATTTTATCCTGTTCTTGTAAGCCGCTCTGAGCCCCAGGGGAGTGGCAGCATATAAGTTCAAATAAATAATAAATAATAAATAAATAAAGATGTGCTAACTGTTGTAATTCAATGTTAACTACTCATACTCATTTTTAATTTATTTGCATTTGATGTTGAAAACATTGGTCTCACTTCACAATAGTCATACATTTGCCACATGCTTTCATATGTTCTAGATTCAGATTTCAATCTAGAGGATGCCCTTGTTGGTGGAGGAGGCAGTACTGGCGGTGGTGGCAGTGCTGGTGGCAGTAGCGGTAACAGTAACAGTGGTGGTCATGGCAGCATTGGTGGTCGTAAGTATTTCCTTTAAAAGAAGTTTGATGTAAATCTAGAAATTGGTAGTCTTGAATAGGTTTATGCCAGTGGTGCTAATATCACTTACAGTAAATAAACACAAGCCAAATCTAAACTAATACAGCTTGAGGATTCCTTATCCAAAATACTTGGGAGTTTTGGATTTTAGATTTTTCTCAGATTTTGGAATGCCTGTATATTTGTGTGTGTGGGTGTGAGTGTGTGCATGCATATATGGGTATCTTGGAAATGTGCCTAAGTCTAAATATGACATTTATGTTTTGTATGGACCTTATACAGAGAGCTAGAAGATAATCTTTATACAATATATTTAATACTTTTGTGCATTAAACAAACTGTGTATATTGAACAATCATAATGCAAAAATGTCCTTGTCTCTAATGCCCTGGTAGACAATTTTGGAATTTCAGATAAAGGATACTCAATCTCTAGTTTAGTAATTTGGATTTACTGGTTTGGGGATCTGAGCTTGGATGTCTTTATGCATTTATGATGTGATGCGGGGGGGGATGGACGGACAGAGAGCTGTGGATTTTTAGGGCATCTTTAACAGCATGGTCCGACAGTACCTATGTGATCCCCAACTACCCATAATGCCCATGTGTTAGCTTGAAATTCTGTGTGGTCAAGCTTCAGGCATAGAGCTCTGCCTGCAGCTTGACCTACTTTGTTATTAAATTATTTCTATAACTATTTTTATATATATTTTATTTTCTAATGGATTGGGGATTCTGTGACCTAATTTTACAACCCATGCATGGTACGCAAAAGATGTGCCAAGGTGGACCATTCCTGTTTTTCCCTCTGAATGTGATCAGCAAGACAGATCTATACTGGTCATTATTTTGTGTGTATATGTGACGAGGGAGGGGGGCATCCTGTCATTTTTATGTCAGTCTTGTATTATCTGGGTATGTTTTTCCTTGCCTGAGTGGGTAGAGCATAAATTGGAAATGGTGTATGGTGACTTCAACCAACATGAAAGATCCCATTGCATTGTTGCATGGGTTTGAGCAGATAGTGAACTGATGGCATCCAGCCAGTGTTTCAGGTAATGCCTGAATCCAGCAGCAGTTTGTTTTGTGCTCGGTGTCTGGCTTTTCTCCAGTTGGCATGTCTGTTGTTCATGCAAGGAGGTTCAAGAGTGTGGGGAATTTACAAACACTCATAGAAATTGTGTTCTGTGATTGTTATGCTCCAGTAGGATACAAACTATGGTTGATTTTTTAAAAAGCAAAAGCAGGTTTAGAAAAGAGTTTGGCAGGGGCTGCTTAACTTTTGCTTTGTCTACTAGTTCAAGGCTTAAACTCAATTTTTCCCTTGCTAGGTTTCACACTGTGGACTCTTAAGTCTGATGGTAGAATGGCAGAGGAAGAAAGCTATATAGTAACATACTGCAGATGGGGAAATACATGCTTGCAAAAATGTGAAATACCCTGGCCACATACACATACAGATGCCTTATATCAAGTTGGATCTTTAGTCCGCTTAGCTCAGGATTGCCCACCACTTGAGAGGAGTTTTTAAAACAAGAGTCTTTTACAGGTAGAAATAGTTTAAGAGATTATACCTGAGCACATCTATTCAGAGAATATGGTGACTTATTCATCTTTAAAATACTGCTAAACCATTAGAGGCTTTTTTTCCTAGAAAAGAGAAATGAGGATTACCATACATTTGAACAGATGCTAGCTGGTCATGTCACAGTTAAAGACAGAAACTTTATCTTTTGTAAATGAAGCAGAAAATTGTCTGCAAAAAAATGGCTTTTTCATGAATCTTTACACCTTGAAGAGTAACATCAAATTTCCATCTTTTTAGATGCTTTTAATGATCTGGATCTCAATGATGGGAAACCTCTACCACCAGCAGGTATGGAATAGTTTTTCAGGTTCTTTCAACTAGTCTTGTGTCCCTTTCTATGTTTTCAACATGATGGCATCTCTTAGATAACCCTCTTTTGACCCACAACTCAAAATAATTCCTATGGCTGACCATCTCTGCCATGGAGGATAAAGAGCTGTATTCTTTATTTTTATAGAAGGTTGTGTCAACCAAGACTACAATGAATGCAAGTAATGGAGAGGCATTTTTTCTGATTTCCTTTCCCCCCCCCAACATCCTAAACTTGTTTGAGAGATTGCTGGAGGGAGTGCAAACTTGAGTGGTGGAGAGAACTGTAAATAAAAATTGCAGAAATCCACTGAAGGATCATATTTGATTTCATTACTTTTGTACCTGCAATTTGGTCAATGAAAAAGGAATGGGCTCAGATTCATTCAGTAACCTTCTTTATAGTTTATACTCTCATATAGCATGAGTGCACAGGGTTTTTTTTTTGTCCAGATGTTTTTGGATGTTTGTCTCTTGTTGGTTAGGTTAGTCTGGTCCAAAAAATTTGAATTAATTATATTGTTCAGTATATTGTATCATGATAAGTTAAGTTACTTCCCACCTCTCAAGCCAGAAGGGAGAAGCTGTGACAAGCTTAGCCGTAGCTGCAATTATTTCATAGTTTATTATTTCATAGTTCATTAAAAGGTTTCTTATTATAGCCTATACAAAAACATAGCTATTAATCTGGTAGTACTGTATGAACATCTTTTTAATTTATCAATTACTTTTAAAAAACTATTTGTTTTGTAAAGTGGATTCTGTAATTTGAGCTATCTGTTCTTTAAGCAAATAGTGTCATATATATCTGTAAGTGATTGTGATATTTATAACTAGACCTTTTCTGAATCCAGTACTTAAGATGATTACAAAGGTCAAAACAGAACTTTAAATTTCGTATGATACAAAAATAAAAAAATAAACTAACAATGGCATTGATAGAATAGAACTAACAATCGCAAGTATAGAACTCTCTGCCCCCTCCGGGCAGAGAGTGGTGGAGGCTCCTTCTTTGGAGGCTTTTAAGCAGAGGCTGAATGGCCATCTGTTGAGGGTGCTTTGAATGCGATTTTCCTGCTTCTGCTTGGTGGTCCACAACACTATGATTCTATTATTCTATGATCAAAACAGTTATACATGTTCTTTGGGAGAAATCATGTCATTGCCTCTGTTTCAGGCGAGAGACCACATGTTTCAGATCAAGGTGGAAATAATGGTAAGTCTGGTACAGAACTTTCATTTTTCATAATATTGTGGATCAAACTACACTATGCAATATAAATATCTTTTAAAGTGTGCCCTGGACCCCACCTGGAATGTGGTACTTACTATCACCCAAAGGCATGCCAGCTTCCATTGACCTCTATAATTGCAGTTTGCATGTAAAGTACATTTCTGAGTGCAAATAGCAGCTGGAGGTGGGGTAATTGATAAGGAATATGCTGAGGCACCGAGAACATTTCACTCAATTGGACAGCTTAAAAACACTTTTCTTAAATATGGGGTGTATAATGTGATGATTTGGTTCCATCCTGTGGTTAAAATTAATTAATGTTAGGTCTTTACCTTTTTTTCTGCTCATGCCAAATCATTTCAATGGAATTCAATACAGGCAATGAAGAGAATGACTGAACTTGTTATATCTTAAGACATTTGATCAACAATAAAAATCTGGTCCCTTAGATCAGTCTCTCCTTTGCTCTTAAGAATTGTTTTTCTCTCTCATGAGATTGTCTATCTGAGGGACTGTGTCTGTCTACCGGGATTGTGGCACAGCTGGCTGAGTGTCAGCTGCATTAAGATCACTCTGACCAAAAGGTCACGAGTTCGAAGCCAGCCCGGGTTGGAGTGGGTTTCCAACCAATTGTGTAGCCTATTGTCGACCTTTGCAACCCGAAAGACAGTTGCATCTGTCAAGTAGGAAAATTAGGTACCACCTTAAGTGGGGAGGCTAAATTAACTAATTTATGAGGCCATAAAAAAGACTCCAGCAAAGCACTCCAGCAAAAAAGCATGTGGGGAATGCGGAAGTACTTCATCAGTGTCGCAGATGGACAATGAAAGCGACAGCTCCCCTAGCGGCTAGAAAAAGTTAAATAGCCTCTGTGTATGTCTGTATATGTTGTAAGTCAAAATTGGCATTGATTGTTTGCCATATATGTGTACATTGTAATCCGCCCTGAGTCCCCTGCGGGGTGAGAAGGGCGGAATATAAATGCTGTAAATAAATAAATAAAAAAATAAATAAATAAATAAATAAATAAATAAATAATACCTAGCTGTCAAAACCTCTAGGAGTAATCCAGTTTTTTCCAGTTTTAAAATGTGCACATATTTGCAATATACCGTAGTAAACAGGGGCCAAAGTGACACTAATTTCTATGCTATAAGCAACATATCTGTGTACTGTAGACCTACATATTATGGGAGAGATCTGTTCCAGGACCTTTAATGTAATATGATGTTCCCATGATCTAAAGCCTATTTTTCTTAGCTGAAATGAGCTTCAGTTGAAACCCAAGACAAAATACCTCTGGAGAACCAACTCTATTAACAGTTAACTGTAGAATCAGCTGGAGGTCTATAAAAAGTACAATTCTCTAGACATTTTCTAGGTCCTCTGAAGCAAGTCTATGGTATTTAGAGACCTTTGTGTATAAGTGAAGCCTCACTCAACAAGCTCATAAATAAATGGACGTACTGTCCATATTTCTAAAAAATGTTGCTTTTCTTATTCTTACCATAGTTGATGCTAGTTCAACAGCTCAGATTACATCTCCAGTTGTGGCTGTAGTGGTGTTATTAGCTGTTGGGGCTCTAGCTGGCTATACTTCGTACAAGCAGAAGCGATACTGTTTTAAACCAAGAGGTAAGACTCACTGTAATAAATTTTATATAACTAGTTATTATAATTTTAAAAGAAATGAATGTTTAAAAAATGCTTCCACTGGATGAAGTGGCCTACAACAAAACTTCAAAACAGGGTAGTTGAACTACCTTTTCCTGAATTACCAAGTAATTTAGGTTGCTATGCTCTATCCATTTACCTGATAGGTGCCACTGAATTCAACCGCATTTGCTTGTAGGTACACAGGTTAGCAGGATTAGCCAGTTTACATTGTACAAGGAGGAGGTGCCTAGTTAACCATGAAATAAATTCTGAAGTTTGTATGGTGATATCTTACTTTGCATGTCCTAGAAGGCTAAATATAGCAGTAGTAGGAACAACAATTTTAATAGAATTAGCATTCATGGGGAAACAACAACAATAATAACAACAATAACAACAATAACTCTGGCAAAAGCCAGTCAAGGTGGTGCAGTGGATAAAGACCTTGGCCTGCATTTAAACACAATCGGCACTGACAAAATTACCATCTGCCAGCTGCAGAAGGCCACCTTACTGGGATCTGCACACATTATACGCCGATACATCACACAGTCCTAGACACTTGGCAAGTGTTCGACATTTGATCCAATACAACAGCCAGCAGAGTGATCTGGTCTGCTGTGGACTCATCTTGTTGTGTTTCAAATAATAATAATATTTATATTTTACTCTATCTCCCGAGGAGACTCAGGGTGGAGTTAATTATTTTAAAGGAAGGCTTTTGTGGTGGTGGTGGTGATGGTGTGCAAGTAATTTCCAACTTATAACAGCCCTACAGACCACATGGCTTTCTCAATTTGGGGAACTTTTCCACACCTTTTTTAAAACCTAAAAGAGTGTGCCTTGCCAAGGTAATCCAATGAATTTCCCCAGTCAAGTAAAAAGTTAAATCCTTTTCTCCAATCCTAGTCCAACTCTCATACCACTATTTATTGACTATCAAGGGCTCATGAGGCCATGCACTCAATGGCTTTAGATCTGTTCCTAACAAGAGAGATAATAATAAAAGTTTTAATTTGCTTTAGGTGTATTGTTATTTTGTGTATTGAGGCCTTGGCCTTTGTAAGCCGCATCGAGTCCTTCGGGAGATGCTAGCGGGGTACAAATAAAGTTTAATAATAATAATAATAATAATAATAATTATTATTATTATTATTATCTATCTATCTATCTATCTATCTATCTATCTATCTATCTATCTATCTATCTGTGTATATAATAAAAGTCAAAACTTGTATGCGGAGGACAAAAGTGTGGCGGGAGGAGTATGTGCCAGCGTTCTGATTGGCTGCCGCTGTGGTGCTATTTGCATATGGTCTCTGATTGGCCAGCTTCAAGAGGAGCCCCTGGTGGAGAAAAGAGTTCATGACAGAAACGGGGACATGAGAAGGAAATTTGCATATGGTCTCCGATTGGCCAGCCTCAATTCCAAGATTCCGAGATGACAAAGAGAGGAAAGGAAAAAGCCAGAGGGGGCTGAGTCAGACAATTACCAATACAGACCACACTTGGCACACAGAGCCCCCATGACCCACTGGACATCCTACTGCAGTTTGGAGGAGGATGAACCATGGATGATGGGACTTGCAGTACCATCACTCACATTCTGAGACCGCTGTTAACCTCATCCAATGACTGATCAGGACCAAACTTGGCACATAGACCTCTCATGACCCACCTTATGTCCTGGTGTGATTTGACCATAGATTATGGGACTTGCAGTACCTTTGCTCAATTCCTGAGACCACTGCAACCCTCATCCAATTACCGATAAAGACCAAACTTGGCACACTGAGTCTCCATGATGCACTCTACATCCTAGTGCGGTTTGGAGGAGGATGCACCATGGACGATGGGACTTGCAATACCTGCACTCCCTTCCTAAGACCATTACAACTGCCAACAATGATGGATCAGGACCACAATTTACACAGAGAGTCCGCATGACCCACTCTACATCCTGGTGCGGTTAGGAAAAATTTGTCAATGGATGATGGAACTTGCAGTCACTTCACTCACTTCCTGAGACCACTGACTGATCAAGACCAAATTTGGCACACAGAGTCCCCATGACCCACTCTACATCCTGGTGCACTTTCAAGGAGGACAGACCATGGATGATGGGACTTCAAGTACCTCCACTCCCCAAGACTGCTGCAACCCTCACCTAATGTCTGATCAAGACCAAACTTGGCACACAGAGCCCCCATGACCCACTCTACATCCTGCTGCAGTTTTGGAGGAGGACGGACAATGGATGATGTGACTTCCAGTACCTTCACTCACATTCTGAGACCTCTGCAAACCACATGCAATGACTGATCAAGACCAAACTTGGCACATAGACCTCTCATGACCCACTTATGTCCTGGTGTCATTTGGAAAAAAATGGAGATGGATGATGGGACTTGCAGTAACCTCACTCACTTTCTGAGACTACTGAGACCCTCGCCAATGACTAATCATGACCAAACTTGGCACACGGAGCCCCAATGACCCACTCTATACCCTGGTGCAGTTTGGAGGACAGACCATGGATGATGGGACTTCAAGTACTTCCACTCCCTTCCCAAGATTGCTGCAACCCTCATCTAATGACCGATCAAGACCAAACTTGGCACACACAGACCCCATGACCCACCCTACATCCCGGTGCTGTTTGAAGGATGGATGATGGGACTTGCAGTACGTTCACTCACTTCCTGAAACCATAGTGACACTCATTCAAAAACCAATAAAGACCAAACTTGGAACATAGAGCCCCCATGGCCAACTCAACATTCTGGTGAGGTTTGGGGGAGTACAGACTATGGATGATGGGACTTCAAGTACCTCCACTCACTTCCCAAGACCTCTGCAACACTCATCTAATGACCGATCAAGTCCAAACTTGGCACACAAAACCCCCATGACCAACTCTCCATCCTGGAGCAGTTTGTAGGGGGATGGACCACAGATAATGGGACTCACAGTAACTTCGCTAACTTCCTGAGACAACTGCGAGTCATATAAATAACTGATAAAGACCAACCTTGATACACAATTCCTTTCTCAAATAACCCGGGCAGCGCTGGGTCCCCAAGCTAGTAATAAATAAAAGAAGAACAATAAAAATGGTTTTCTATTTGAGAATGCAAAGGACTCTCCCCTTTGAAATCTCAAACATGTTTTATCCATTGTGATACTAATTGTTCTCTTTGAAGGAAGAGAGAAATTATTTCCTTAAGAAGCCAGTTTTGTCAGGTCTGGGGGAAAAATTAGGCTATGTGTGTGGCAAATTTAGTACATAGACGTCAGCTTGAATTGTTTTACCATCTGCTTAAAGCAATAAGGTATGCATTTCAAATGGTATAGATTATTCTTTTTCTGTGTTACTTAGTCTGAGACAGTGGGAGAAAAGAAATGAAGGGTCAGGGCTTCCAGTACAGTCTCAGTCAAATCTACTTGGAAGCAATTCTAGTGTGTTCAGTGGAGCTCATTCCCCAATAAAGGGATGAGAAGATACAGCTCTCCAGATATTGTTGGATTGACTCTCATTCACACTGGCCTGCGTTGTCAATACTGGGGATCCTGGAAATTGCAATCTAACAACATCTGGAGGATGATGCTTTCCCCACACTATTAGAGTCTGTCTACACCAGACATGGGCAGACTTTGGCCCACCAGGTGTTTTGAACATCAACTCCCACAATTCCTAACAGTCTCAGTCCTTTCCTTTCCCTTCTCGGCCACTTAAGCAACTGAGGGGGGAAAGGAAAGGGCCTGAGGCTGTTAGAAATTGTGGAAGTTGAAGTCCAAAGCACCTGAAGGGCCCAAGTTTGCCCATGTGTGGTCTACACCCAAGTGCAATTTTGATAGAAAACTAAAATACCGTACTTATGTTGCATATTTTTAATAAATGGTTGCATTTAATAATTGATTTCTGTATTTTAAATCAATGTCAATTTAGGTGCAGCAGTTGTCTAAATCCTCAAGAAACTGGGAAAAAATGACTTCATGAAGATTACCCAAGTTGTTGATGCACTATGTATATGATTTTTGTGTATAAATCATCTCATGGAGATTTTGTGCAATATGACATTTTACCTTAATAAAAAGGAAGAATTATCTTTCTAGAATTAGATGTCTATTTAAGAAGTCTTTATGAATTAATGTAACATAAATGGGTCTAAAATACATATTTTCTATGAAACAAATGTTTTTATACTACATTTTCTGTTTATTCAGAGATGGTTGTAACTGTGGTAGTTTTGGGTGGTACAAGAACCCATTTGTCAACAATCAGAAAAACAACAACAAAAATGGCAATATGTAAATGCACACCTATCAATATGCTTGTTTCATTCAGCCGTTATCTCACTGAGGCTGCTGTATCATTAAAATTTCAATGAATCCCTCTTCGTGCTTACAGAAATTGGGTAAACCCATGTCCAAAGAGGAAAGCATAGTAGCCCCATTTCACTGTGCTCTCTCTCACCCAGGGAGTGAGAATCTGAACAGAACAGTTTTGCTATGTTTGGAGTCTCACCATGATACCATAAAGTCATTTTTATTTTAAAAAAACCCATATTCTTTCCAATCATATACAGTGCCTTGCGTGAAATGGAAACTTTGTTCCTCTGAGAATAATGAAACTGGGGACAGAACTGGCATGCTTCCTTCTTCATATGTTGATACAACATGCTTTCTAAACTTCCAAATAAGGCATCATAAGGCATCTGGACCTTGAGCAAAATTTATTTGGGATTGTCTTGTCCATAAAATTTTATTTGTGTGCTAAGATCAAACATAAATGGACTGTTCTGGGGTCCTCCACTGTGGAAATTAGGCAGGGCCTTTCAGTCGTGGCTCCACAGAGAAGGAATGTCAACTCCATGCAAATTTCCTTGGTGCTCTCACTGTTATCTTTCAGGAGCTTAGAAGAGGTTGTTTTATTTTCTTCTGCTTTTAATAAACCTGAAATTTAATATTTGTTTTATTCTTTAATGCTGTTGGTGCTACTGCTTTAAGCAAGTATATTCTCAACTTGTTTTGTAATTTTGAGATTGAATTAAATTCATTTCTCATTAATTATCCAATGTATTAACAGACTAAAGTATTAATATTGGTGAGAAATTGATTTAATTGAAAGGAACGAGATTTGCTTTGAAGTAATCCTTCAGAACCAGTGTGGCAGGCCAGGGTTTGATTGCCTACTCAGCCATGGTGACCCTGGTCATTCACACTTTCTCAGAGGAAGGCAATAGCAAGTACCAATAAAATTTGGTGACTTGAAGAAATTTACCAATAAGAAGTCAACCTGAACTGTCTGTGTGTATTTACCTGCATAACCAGATGGTCTGAGTGCTATTTCAATCCACTGGCAAAAAAGCTCACCTCTGAGTCTGAATGGGTGACCTCTTTTATTGTGATTGGCAGAGATATCTGTTCAATGTAAGTTATCAAATGTACTGGGGATGTTTTACATAGATTGCTGCCGTGCAGAAGGATTTCTGGATTGGCCGCATGACATTTAAAGGGTTAGGCGATGGTATTGGGCTTCCACTGTGTTCTATAACGTTATGGGTTTTTCTCTTTGAATAAGGAATGAACAATTTTATCCCAGTTCTCTATGTCTCCATTTTTAAAAACCATAAATTGCCACTGCCATATTTGCTAGCATAACAGTTATAGGAAGTGGGCAGAAGTCTAGAAATCTTAGAATGGACTTGTGTTCATTTCCATTTTGAAGAGTGAGTCCAAGTGTACTGGGAAAATATATTTCTATGCTGCACACTGAAATAAAATTGAAAAAGCCTGTGGTGGATTTTTGTGTGTGCATATCAATTCCTCCAGGAGTAGTAACTGAATGTTTGTCCTTTCCCCATCCCATGCATTTACCCCATAAGCAAGCAGTTTACTTGTGTGGAGGCATCCTGATTTTCAAACAATGAGTCTCCATGGTAAGGGAAGGCTCTCTTCCTCAGAAAGTCACCTTCCTCCTCCTCACAGATGTTATCATCATCATCATTATCATCATAGGTTATCCTTGTGGCCCAGTATGATTGTCTTCCAGAAGTAGAGTCTCTAGTAGTATTCGTAGTAGTAGTTTTATTGATTAGCCCTTAGGCCATATCATAATACCAAACCAAATAACAAGGCTTGATAAGACTTGACTGCACTCTACAGAGTCCCTAGTAACTTTAATTCCTATTCTGGATCAACATGGTCTATCAAAAAGAGAAAATCAATTTCCAGATGAAAGGCAGTCCTGACAAGGGTTTGCTTGACATGCCTTCCTCTAGGTACATTTCTCCCTTTTGCCCTCTATTTGTGCCTCTGCACTCTTGGTAACATCCAACCTCCAGTTAGAGCACTCAAGGGATAGGCCTTTCCAGTTCTCTGTTTATGGCATGTTTTTTAAGGTTGAAGATTTAATCTATCTAGTATTATAATGACTACATATGAGCACAGTGATACTGCTGTTCCAACAAAACAATATCCATCCTATGTTAATGCCTTCCACAAGTCTCTCCTTCCATGGGCAGAAGCCAGCTGAGGAGCAGGCCCCATGCTAAGCATAGCTTTGTTCTCCATCACCTCATTGCCCGTCCCCTGCCACTGAGGCACTGGAAAGCACTGCAAAAAAATACTGGAGGTCCTTGGGGAAAATACACCTTGATTTTATGGAGCTGTAGTTCACCTACATCCAGAGAACACTGTGGCCCCAGACACTGATGGATCTGGACTAAACTAGGCACACATACCTGATACATTGAAATTTGATACTGGAGGGCTTTGGGGAGAAATGGCCTTCCTTTCTGGGAGTTGTAGTGCATCCACAACCAGAGAAACTGTGACCCCCACCAATGATGGACCAGTGACCTCATCATGCTAGAGAATGAATCTACTTTAAATCTGATTGCTACTTCCTATAGTTTAGAGGGGCTGTTAAAGGCTACTCCCTAAACTACAACCCCCAGAATTCTGCAAAGCAGAAACTGGATGTAAAGTGGATTCATTCGCTAGTGTAATGAAGTACCTAGACTAAACTTGGCCCACAGAACCCCCATGACCAACTGTAGGGGTTTGGGGGATTGACACTATAGTGGGAGTTAGTTTATCCCGCAGCCAGAGAGTACATTGAACCCCACCAAAGATGCATCTAGAGCAAACTTGCCCAACATAACACACCTTAAGTACTGATGAAGTTTCTCGGGGGGGGGGGGGTGTTTGTGTCAGGAACTATTTGAGAAACTGCAAGTCTCTTCAGGTGTGAGAGAATTGGCCCCCTGCAAGGACTTTGCTCAGGTGACGCCCGGATGTTTGATGTTTTACTATCCTTGTGGGAGTCTGCCCTCATGTCCCTACATGGGGAGCGGGAGCTGACAGAAGGAGCTCAACCCGCTCTCTCCGGATTCGAACCTGTTGGTCAGGAGTCCTGCCGGCACAAGGGTTTAACCCATTGCGCCACCGGGCGTGATGTCAGTTGTGCTTAATCCACAACCGTATGCTTCAGCATTTGCAAGGCTTGCTAAACAGACGGTTTTCCCTTTTTTCTGAAGTACAGCTAAAGCATTTTCTGCAGAGCCCACTGGAATCACTGCAGGTCGTTGTGGAAACGGGTGGCCTTCAGAAACCGGTAACTGCTGCCAAAAGTTGGGATCACGGTACAGTTGGCAACAGCAGCAGGGGAACGCCTTTGGGGTCGGGACCCAGAGTTTCCGAAGCGGTGCCCAGGACACCAAGGGCGTGGAGAGCGCTTCCCAAGGCGCCTTGTGCTTGGCCCGGCCTCCCTGCTCCAGGATGCTTGGCAGGGAAACGGGGAGGAGGCCTCCCGGGGGGCCACGCGGAGTCTCCCCTTCTCCCTGCTCGGCAAGGCAATGGGGAGGGGCGGAGCCGCCTCGTCGTCCAATGAGGGCCGAGCGTCAGGCTCAGGCAAGGTTGCCCTGCGCCTCTCCGGCTGAGTCCGCGCTGGCAGATGAGCCACACGCCCCGCAGCCCCGCAGAGTGGAAGACGAGGAGGAGGAGGAGAGCCAAGGGCGGCTGGAGGACTGCGCTCGCCGCCCACCTGCGGGGTTTGTAAGCCTCCAGGGACACCAGGGAGGGGGGCGTCCACGCTGTAGCACCCATGCACTTTGGCACCACTTCATGCTGGGGAATCTTGGGAGCTGTAGTTTTGCAAGGTCTGTAGCCCGCGCTGTTGCCCTCCCCAAGGACAAGCCCCTCATTCTCTAGTCCAGAGCCCTGGCAGTTAAAGTGGAAGGAATGCCAAGCTGCATTCGTTCCACAGTGGAGACGCAGCTCAGGAGGAGGAGGAGGATGGGCCACCTTGTACAGGAGCCACTCTGGCCAGGGGCCACCCAGTGACTGTGAAATCTGGCAAGTCACCTTGTTTCCACTCCAGTGGGTTTGCTAGCTGAGGGCCCCGCCACACAGCCCTATATCCCAGAATGTCAAGGCAGGAAATCCCACAATATCTGCTTTGAATTGGCTTATCTGAGTCCACACTCAGATAATGTGGGATTTTCTGCCTTGATATTCTGGGATATAGGGCTGTGTGGAAGGGCCCTGGGTTGGTCTGCTATAATAACTCATCCAAATCCTGTCTGGTGATGCTTGACATCAGAAGGAGTAAAGAATGTCTCCACAGAAGCCTCACAGGTGCAACCAATCGTTTGGGTGCATCTACACCACACCTGGGCAAACTCCAGCCCTCCAGGTATTTTGGACTTCAACTTCCACAATTTCTGGCCTCAGGCCCCTTCCATTTCCCTTTCAGTTGCTTAAGCCAGTGTTTTGGCATTCAACTCCCACAATTCCTGGCCTCAGGCCCCTTCCATTTCCCCCCCAGTTGCTTAAGCCAGTGTTTTGGACTTCAACTCACACAATTCCTGGCCTCAGCCCCCTTCCATTTCCCCCCCAGTTGGTTAAATTGGTATTTTGGACTTCAACTCCCACAATTCCTGGCCTTAGCCCATTCCCCCCAGTTGCTTAAGTTGGTGTTTTGGACTTCAGCGCTCACAATTCCTGGCCTCAGGCCCCTTCCATTTCCCCCTCAGTTGCTTAATCTGATGTTTTGGACTTCAACTCCCACATTTCCTGGACTCAGGCCCCTTCTATTTCCCCCTCAGCTTCTTAAACTCCTAGGTAGGAGTGGGATTGCAACTGGGAGGTATGCTTACTATGGGTTGTTCTACACAGGTACAAGGCTGTAGAATCCTGGGGCTTATAACTTCTCTTCCACCACTCTTCAGCAAATTTTGGCCCTCCAAGTGTTTTGGACTTCAACTTCCACAATTTCTGGCCCCAGGCCCCCTCCTTTCCCCCCTCAATCACTTAAGTGGCTGAAGGGGGAAAGAAAAAGGCCTGAGACCAGGAATTGTGGGAGTTGAAGTCCAAACACCTGGAGGGCCAAAGTTTGCCCATGCCTGATCTACGCTGTAGAAACAGCGCATCTTTGGCACCACATGACCTGCCATGTCTTAATGCTATGGAATCGTCGTTTTGTAAGGTGGTGGCAGAGAAGTTACAAACTTCATTCTATAGCCTTGAGCCAGTGTAGAACTACCTATAGTAAGCATGTCTCCCAGTTGCAATCCCATTCCCACCTAGGAGCAGCACAGAACAAATGCTATTCAACTCATTTACTCTTTGAGTCAATACATTTAGGATAAAAGAGCCTGGTTGTGGTCTAGTTGTGATCAGATGAAGCGCACAAAGTGTCTGCAAAAATCCTCCCAGAGAAATCTGCTACAAGACTCATCAGTCCTTTTCACATGGTTCCTTGTTACTCCTTGCGCCCCATTTCCCTCTGACCCTTTCCTGTAAATACAGAGGCCTGATAAATGGGGGATGGCCAGGAAATGGTTAATGTTTTGCCAGAGGAATCTGAAGCAGTGAACATGAAACCACTTGCTGTGCCCTCTTTTTTGCTGGGGGATGGAAATATGTGTGTCAATGTGTATTTAAGCTCTGCATTTAAAGGACTTGTGCTGTACGGTAAGGGCTTTTTTCTTCCACTTACTTAAAAAAGGCAGGGGATATTGAAAAGTAGCAAACAGAAAGAAAGAAAAGAAAGAACAATTCTTATTGTTGTTACTAGTAAACTTTATTTAATCCCTACTCCCCTGTTCCCAAGAATGAGGACTTGGTTGCAATTGGGATCTTTGCCTTCTCCTTCCCCCTCTATTTCAATACTTTCACCCCAAAGTGTGAAAAACAAAAGTCTTGAATGAGGAAAACTTTAGAACATGTGCACTCATAATGAATGAAGAGTGTATGAGTGTTTCATATAATTCCCTTATACTTCACTTGTCTTCAACAGGCAACAAAGAGGCTAATCCCATCTGGTAGTTTGTTGACTGAGGCAAGCCTGCTGGGAACAAGCAAGGAGTAAGTGGAAGAGTTCCCTGCCTCCACCGGCTCCTCCTCTGATACAGGCTTTACTGTGTCAGCAGCTTAGCCTGTTGGCTTTAAAGGATGCCGGGTAAGTAGATTCCTTCCTCTTCCTTCCTCTTGTTCCTCCTTCTGTTCTTTGTTTTCTGATTCTCTTTTTAGGGCAGTGATTTTAGTTTTTATGCATTTCCATTCATGAAACAAATATTGAGTATAATTCCCTAAGAAAAAGGAAGAGATGCAGTCATGTAAGAGGATTATTTAAAGCATTTTAACCCTTTGTGCCAGGCTGCCCTAATGACAAAATAATTGGAAAACACGAACAGAAGTGGTTAGATGTTCACATTTCTGGGTACTGTCAGAAGCTTTTGTTTTGTTTTCAGAGTGTGTGATAGTTATTTTACTCATTGGATATTTCTGGAGAACTCTGTGGGAAATGCAGTCTACCATTCTAGGTGATTCTGGAGTTTTAGGGGGGTTGGAAGCCTGCAAAACAGTCCCCAGAGGAGTTGTGTGCAGTCCACAGGCTGCTTTCCCTGTTAAATTTAAACAAATGACAAGTGGTTAATATCCATTTGTCAGTCCTCACCAGAGTACACACTTTATATCAGTTGCTAAATAATAATGAGCACTTACGTTAATCTAATCTGATTCATTGGGTCTATTAATTTGGACTAAGAATTGGATTTAAGGTTTTGCATACAAAAATACCAACAGAAGAAACCTATAATACTTTTGAAACTAATATTATGTGTGTTGTTGAAGGCTTTCGTGGCCAGAATCACTGGATTGCTGTCAGTTTCTGGGCTATACAGCCATGTTCCAGAAGCATTCTCTCCTGACATTTCATCTATATCTATGGCAGGCATTCTCAGAGGTTGAGGGGCCTGTTGGAGACTAGGCAAGTGAGGCTTATATATCTGTGAAATGTTCAGGGTGGGAGAAAGAACTCTTATCTGCCCAGTAAATAAAGAGCAGCACTCAAAAGCAGGAAAATTCCAGACAAGAATCAATCTGGGCCAGCTACAACTTCCCAATAAAGGATTCCCCCAGGCAGCAACCAGCCGGGGTTTGAAGCTGCAAGGCAATTAAATGCTAATCAAGGTGGCCAATTGCAACAGTCACACCTGCCTCAAGCAGACAAGAATTCTTTCTCCCACCCTGAACATCCCAAATATATAATGAGAGAATACTTCTGGAACATGGTCATACAGCCTGGAAAACTCACAGCAGCCCAGTCATATTATGTGCTTTCAAGTACTGTAGTTCCTGACTTATGGCAATTTATGGGTGTTTTTTTTAAAATGGGAATTTACTATGGCCCGAGGTTGAAAGAACCTGTGGGTTATTCACCCTGTGGGTTTCTTGTGAATTTGTACCCTGATCTGAAAGAATTGTAGTCCCACATGCAAACCACTAAACAATATTGGCTCAGATTCAATGATAATACATCTATAACTTAAACAGTTGTTACATGTAGACCAATTCATCAGATACATTCTGTAGGATTTCAGGCACATATACTCTCTCCCTCTCCCTCTCCCTCTCCCTCTCCCTCTCCCTCTGTGTATATATATATCTGTAGAGATGGAGAACATATAGTAAGAAATAGAATTGCTACTTGCGAGGTCCAGGGTGAATGAAATGTGTCTGTCTTCACTGTCGACATTAGCTATGATCTAGGTAGAGGTGGGCCAGCTGTGCCTCCTCAAGGCTGTTTGTGGCCTTTGATCTCTTCCCACTCTTCCTTTTTGATTAAAGGAAAGAAAGAGATGAAGAGAGATAACATTGTTTTTCACATATTAAATAGGTTGCAGCCCCTTCCTTCATTTTGATTTCAAAAGTATCTACATGTCCAAACTGGAAAATGACTTGGTGGTTTTCTGTTTGTTGCTTCGGGGATGAATTTTGGGAAGACTGAGTCTTTAGAGTCTTGGAGCAGGAAATTGGCTGCTTGATCTACCATCTGTCACAGTCTACCTCTGAACGAGATGATTCTCCATTGTTTTGGTGGATTTTCCCAGTCATTCCTAGCACAAGGATAATTCAGAACTGGCAGACTACAGAACTGTCTGTAATGAAGTAATTCCCCTGTATAATTGTTAAGTGTTGTTTGATGAGCAGCACATCTGCTTTCAAAAATAAACATCCCTTTATCATAGTGAAAAACTCTTTGTCGAGGCAGAAAGAAAATTGTATGTTTTGCTTTGGTTCCTGATTTTAAGGTTTAACACCCACTTGTTTTCAAGGAGCAATTCATGCTAAACAAAATAGATTTAATGGTTCTTGATTTTTCCCTTCACATTATTTACTTTTAAAGTCATCACCAGATTGCAGTGTATGGGATGCTTTCCCCTTTTTACAGCTCTGCACAGTGATTGGGATGAAGGAAATGTAACCAGATCAGCATTAGGAAACTATATTACAAGAGTGGCGTAACAATATGATTATGCTGAAATGAAGACAAGTATAGATTATTGTTTGTACATTATTGAATGATGACCTCCGGTTTCTGAACTGCAGTTCTTGTGAGCCATAGCCAACACAGCCAATAGTAAGAAATCTTGGGATTTGCAATCTGCACAATTCCCCTTTCTGCCCTGCTTTATGCATTCTTCTGCCATTGCCCTTAACCTCTCACATCTGCATGGCAAGATGTATTTCCCCATATCTTCTCTCAGTGGCTTCAATCATGGCATCTAGGAGCTGGGCAGATTGATAAGACTGAATGGAAGATAGATCCAGAAATGATGGAAAAGCACCTAGCTACTGGTTTGTGGACTATAACAGCTAAATAAATAATTATCTGTATTTGTCTACATTTCTGTGAAATAATATTGTTGCACCAATTTTGTAATGCTGCTCTGGCTACATTTCCTTTATTGCATTTACTGTTGGGTGCTTTTTAAAAAAGGAGTAACTTTTCAGCTCTCAACAGACTGTGTTTGCCCAGATAAGCTTGTTGTTAAAAGAGGGAGGGATGGAAAATGGGGCACAGGCACTGCAGTGACTCTGCCTTGCCAGATCTCAAAGAGCTGGCAAGGTAGCTTTTTCTCTTGACAGAGATAGCTTTTGTTGCTGGCACCCTCTTTTGCTGTTGCTACATCTTAGACATATTATTTCTTTATTTACTTACTTGATTTATATACTGCTTTTCTCCCCAAGAGGGCTGAAAGCGGTTTCCAGTAAATTCATGGCAAAAATTCAATGCCTTACAACATATTAAAAAAACCTAGTATAAAAGCAATTGTAACATATAACTATAAATTAAATTAAACCATGTTAAATAGAGAAACAACAACATCTAGACATTTAAACATGGAATTATAACATTTTAATATAAATATTAAAATCACAAATCCAGAAGCCGAAGTCCGAGGCCTTTCCAAGAGTCAATTGTATATAATCCTGTACATTTTTGCATTGCTTATTGCCCAAAGGTTTGGTCCCACACCCATGTCTTTACTTTCTTTCTGAAGACCAAAAGGGAGGGCGCTGATCTAATTTCGGTAGGGAGGGAATTCCACATGTGAGCAGTCACCATGGAGAAGGCCGTGTCTCTCATCCCCACCAACAGAAACCAGACTTTGACTGATGTAAAGCCGCCAGCAGGATTTCAACCATGGGCTTCCTATTTTTTATCACAGTAAGCCCACCAGAATTGTCTTAAGAAATCATAAGAGGGTGTGTGTTGCTCCATCCAATTGTGTGAGACACATGCTGTGTGAGTAAATATGGCAGGTCTGTTGCTTCGCTTTTTATAATTGTCAGAATTGATTGCAGCTGTGTGATATTAATCATGATATTAAGCTGGCTTCAGTATTTGAAAAACCTAGAAACATGGGTTGTAGTCTGAAAGAGAAATTAAATGGAGAATTTTTTTTAAAAAAAAGCCCCAAGGAAGCTTAGCAATAAAAATGCCAGTCTCAAAAAGTTTTAAACTTCATGTCCTGTCCTTCAGCAGAAGCTCTTGGGGCAAGGCAGGCCGAGATAATATTGCCTCTGAATACTGCAAGTGAGCATCCCTGTCATGGAAGATCTGCAATTTCTTTATAGTAGTAGATTTTTATTATGGTCAATGACCAGCACCAAAAATGTACAAACATCAGAATAAAAACATATACATCTAGGCATCAATAACAACAACAATAACAACTTTATTTTTATATCCTGCCTCCATCTCCCTGAAAAGACTTAGGGTGACTTGCAAAGGGACAAACCCAGAGAGCACAGTTAGAAAGAAACAATGTCAAAAGCAAAGTTAAAACCCAGCATTGAATATGATAGTTAAAATGGTATTAAACATTTATATGCTTAAATGACAATGTTAAAAACTGAAATAAATATTAAAAAACCTTCTAAGAGTGTGACACCATCTTGCGCCAACAAGCTGTTGCTGCTGCACAAAAGCTAGGAACTTTAGCAGTAATTTTGGGATGTTGGTCAGCCAAAAGATAATCAACATAAAACCTTATAGTATACTATGCCCCCCTCCCCCCAGGGCTACCAGTCTTAAACCCTGCCCCTGTCCCCAAGAAGTAATGAATTTAGCAGGCCTTGGAGATTAGCAGTCCTTTTTCTCTTCTTCTTTTCTCTGGTAAGCAGAGATAGAAAGTAATTCATCAGAAGAAGCACCACTACTAGTTACACATTGTTTTCACTAAGAAAGAACATAATGTTGTTTGGCTATATTGTATACACATCAGCATTGTTTTTGAGCTCCTCACCCAGTAAGGCATGTTACATATTACTCCAAGAAAGGAGGAAAGTTTATGTTCTTAATTTATGAAGAAATAATGAGTAAACTTTCTAGATTAGTAAGGATCCTATATCCCAGAATAGTCCCAAGACTTTGTCCCATTTCACACAAATATAGCTCAGTTGTGTTGGAGGAACTGTCTCTGATACAAGTGAACACTGGATATATTAGTGCAATACACTGTGACTTTTTTCTTCACCCTCATATTTGGAAACAAGGCTTCTAATTGTGCTACATGGTAAACTACATTTAAACATGAGCAGAGCTACCTTGGATCCCCTACTAAATATAGAGACTATTGAAACTGAGGAGGAAGAGCCTAGTTCACTAGGGGATTTGGGAAGTTGAGTCAGAGTATTCATCGTTACACCTATTTTGATCTCTGATGTTTGTTATTTGAAGAGAGCTGTTGTTCAATACCTATTCAGTGTGTATGAGTGAGACTGTGACTAGGTGCCAACCCCAATATTTTTTGGGGTTTCAGGGTTTTGAAAATTGAGGTGTGCATAATATGGCACATTAGACTCGAGTAAATACGGGTATTTGTCTTAACACATATGCAGGCCTGTTTACCCAGTATGATTGCCTTTCTTTCAATGACAATTAATTGCTTGGATGGACCAATATGCTCATTGTACATCAGGAGATAAACAGAAAGTAAAAGGTTGCTCTAGTATTGATTCACACAAGACTATGTGTGAGGATGGAACTAGATGTTTCAGAATATTCATGTTTGTTGTTAAAAACAGCATCACCTACCACCACCTTACCAAATATTCTTTCACAATGAAGTGTATGACATGATGTTATATCATTTTAGGAGCCAACAGAATGCATCCAGCTCTCTCTCTCTCTCTCTCTCTCTATATATATAAAACATCAATTTCCGAAGAGTTTTGGGTAGCAAAACAGCTTATTGTAGCTTGCTATGCATGCACAGAAATCACAGCTGTTTAGTGGGATAAGATAAGGCAAGTGTCTCATCAGTTCTCTTGTACTTCACTAAGTGACCATTGTGAACACTTGTTTATAGTGACAGACCAGGCCTTTGTGACCCTTGCCACTAATGATGCTTATTGCCATGGTGCTTTGGTTCTTGGACAATCCTTGAGGAACCACAAAACAACTAGAATGCTGGCAATACTAATTACTCCTCAGGTCTCCGGTGCAATGAGGTAAGGCTGCATTCCCAGATGCAATTAGCATTGTAATTATAAAATTGAAATGTTGTGCAACCACCTAATTACAAAATAACAATAAGCAAACACTGTGTTGACTGTGTGCCTCAGTTCCCAGCTGGATAGTGCAATTAAAGCTACATGTAGGTTAACATGCAGACAAGATGGTTGGCTTGTGTTCCAGGATTGTTTCAATGTCCTAAAAAGCACAATTTCATATGAGGTGCTTTATTTTAGCCACTTCAGGTACAGAACTAAGCAGAGACTATAATGTATTTTTGTGTATAAGTTGACTTCATGTGTAATTTAAGGGCAAGTTTTATGACCAACATTATGGGTTTTGTTATGACCTGTGGATAAGCCAAGAATCATTCTTCATACTGGTGAAAGTGCCAGTACTGCCTCAAAGGGCCAGCTGTCCTTGGGTGCTGCCAGTTCCTATCCAGACATTAAAAAAGGCCTTTTGCCACTCTGCTCAGGCAAGAGATTAGTTCCTTTTTTGATAAAATTTAAGGTAAAGTACTTATATTGGTGCATGGATAAGTCAACCCAGACTTTTTGGGCCACTTTTTAAATTAACATTTCTAGACTTATACACAAGTATATGTGTTATGAGTATAATACATTTCAGTAGCTGTATGAGGAGTAGGGACTTGCTTAAAGATGTTGAGGTCTATAGCCATGCTAATTCCAAATTCATATTTTAACATATAATTATCAATAGTATTTTTCCTCAAATATGTATGTATAATTATCTTTAGTGATATTTCTTCCCTGCTCCCATACAATTCTCTTATTTCATACAGTTTATTAATCCCATACATAAGTAAATTACAAGGAAAGGCTGGAATATTTGTTCCAGTTAATAAAAAGACGGCCAGGGAAGCCATTTAAAATTCTGCATCATATTGAGACAGTTGATACAGAGAACTTTTTTTGTCCACTCTCATAAAATGATGGACCTTTCCTGGATGAAAGAGATTGGCAGTAGGCTTTGAACATATAAATGGAATAATTTACTTTGCACAGTGAATAATTATAACTATGATTCCATGTATGTATATCTGAGAGTATGATAGCTGAAATTAGTGAGTTTTCCTATGGAGTAAACATGTCTTACAATTGCAATGTAAGTTGTCAAATTCAATAGGTATAAATAGTGCCAGAAAAATGACTATAATAGTTATTAGATGATGGAGAATCAGTCTGATGAGAGCAATTAGCCATAGCAGCTTCAAACACATGAACAAATCTCCAGCATCATTTGCTATTGAAATGTGGAATATTCAGATTGGAGGTGCTCTACAATCTTTGATTCTGTGAAAGGCTTGGCTTGTTTACCCAGCAGTTTGCTTCTATCAACAGACATTGTTTAAGGTTTTTAAGACTGTATATTTGTGTTTCTATTTTTCCATTGTGATTTGGTCTCTTCCTCCCCTCCCAAATTTTCCATAATTGTTCCAAATTTCTCAATTATTTTAACATTAGAAACTCTTCCCTGCTTTTCTTGCAAATAGAAGTCATAAGGATCTCAATCTTGTCTTTTACTTGTTTTGTCAGGACTTCCCTCTGCACCATATTTGACTCAGTGGTTGACGTGAATGAAATTGACAGCAATGACGTGGTGCACTTGGCTCTGCTGAAGAGGCTGGAACTGGGTGTAACCTTTACCAAACTACATTGTTGGACTCTTACTCAGTATAGCAAATGTGTCTTCATGGATGCAGACACATTGGTAAGGGCCGCAGTGTCCTAAATGCTTGCCATATTCCTTGAATTTATACATGACAAATCCCTATACAGTCCCCGAGTTACAAACATCTGCTTACAAATAACTCTTAGTTAAGAATGAGGGTGAGACAACATTAAGTGAGAGAAATCTATCCCTCAGAAGGAAAATTCATTCCTAAAAGAGTTATCATGGGGAAGAGGTGTTTCAACTGGAGCCTTGTCACCAATCCTTGTTTCTACAAGAAGGCAAATTTTTCAAAATCCAATCATCACAGTGACAGAAAGTGAAGTGAAATCTTTTGAACAGGAGCACAGGCAACAAAACAAACACCACAGAGGTGTTAGCCCTTCCCTATGCCATCCATAGGAGTTACACTTACAAAATGTATCTTTTCCGATTTGCATACAAATTCAGCTTTAGGACAAACCTACAGAACCTGTGTTGTTCATAACTTAGGGACTGCCTGGATCCTGAAGTAGCTTATAGAACTCTGTAAGGCAGTGGTTCTCAACCTGTGGGTCCCTGGGTGTTTTGGCCTACAACTGCCAAAAATCCCAGCCAGTTTACCAGCTGTTAGGATTTCTGGGAGTTAAAGGCAAAAACATCTGGGGACCAACAAGTTGAGAACCATTGCTGTAGGGCAATATAGGTCCAAAATAGTTCTTTTGTTCTCTAATATTTATATTTATTCATCTGGTTTAAACCAGTTGTCTTTTGAGATGCAAGATTATTAAGATCATTACAGATGCAAATCAGTATGCTAAATGACATTCTGATTTACTGGCTAGACCATTAATCTATGAAATACAATATTACTGAAGTGGATAATCAAATCCGTTTTTGGTAAAGTAGTGGTTCCTAAATTTTGTTCCTCTAGCAGTCTTGGACTTCAGCTCTTAGAAGCCCTAGCCAGATTGGCCAACAGTTGGGAATTCTGGGAGGTGACTGCCTGAAAGACCAATGTTTCAGAAAGACTGTGCTAAAGAAATAGTTGTTTCTGAGCAGAAAACCTGATAAAAATAAGAACTTTCTATAACAGCTTTGCATGTTTTCTGAAATATTTCACCCAAGTACAGAACGCATGTATTTACTATATTGGTGTTTGTGATTGTTTTCCTCTTTACTTACCCCCCCCCCCCCCCAATGCACCTCTTTTTAAAAATATTTGGACATTTGGCTCTTGTTTTGGAAATAATTTCCCCTGAACTTTTTCCACATGGAGGACTGCATGGTTACAATATACCTCTTGTTTTCTTACATTTTTTGCTAAGTTCTGTTAACTTTATACATCTGAAGAAGCCCCATTATGTCTTCTACCCTCTCCACCTTTTTGAGCTTGACTGAAAGGAGGGATCCTTGGCCAAAGGGCTCAGAAATTTCATGTTGGACAGATTTGGGTTTGTTGGGAAATACATAGCCTATCAGCATTTATTCATTCAAGCTCAAAAAGCTTAGAGAAGGCAATGATGCTGGGGAAAATGGAAGGATAAAGGAAGAGGGGTTGACCAAGAGCAAGAAGAATGGATGGAATTCTTGAAGTGACTGGCTTGACCTTGAATGAGCTGTGAGTGGTGATGGCTGACTGGGGAGCTCTGGTGTGGGCTGGTCCATGAGGTCATGAAGAGTCAGAAGTGACTGAATGAATGAACAACAATCAGCATTAATTTTCATTGGGTTTTCTTGGGTTCTTTCACACTACACACTTCTATGATTTTACATCTACAGCCATGGCAAAGAGGAATCATGGAGTTGTGTGTTTTTAGTGTGAAACACCCTTTATGAAGGATTCAGTGGTAGAAAAAGTAATCTTTATCCCTTTCAAAAATCTCACATTGTCATTAGTGGATATTTGTTTGTTGTTGTGAAATTTGAACTGAAGTTATTTAGGTTCAAGCAACATTCTCTGATGCCTACAAGAACATATGCATATGAATAGTATCTGAACACAGGAGGTAAAATATCTCTTCCTCATTTCCTATGATAGTAGCAGGCAGTATGGTAACTTAGAGTGCAGAATGTTCTGTTATGCATCTGAGATGGAAAGGACTAGATACTCAATAATCCTGCAAGATGCATAAAATGTATCGCATAGTCCCACATATCACCCTGTTTGTACTGATTATGGCATTAGGAGAATGGTGAGCATTATGAGGCCATATAGTGAGTTGGGTTAATGACAAACAGTGGCTCTTTGAAGTTTGTATGGTAGACCATCTTGGGTAATTCAACCTTCATGTATCCTAGGTACTATGCAATATTGATGAGCTGTTTGATCGAGAAGAATTTTCAGCAGCTCCAGATTCTGGCTGGCCAGATTGTTTCAACAGTGGTGTCTTTGTTTTCCAACCTTCCTTAAAAACCTTTAACCTCCTCCTGCAGTATGCAAGTGAACACGGGAGCTTTGATGGTAAGCTAACTGAGTTTCTTATTTGTATTGATTCTTCAGAGGATGTGAACTTTTTTTTTAAAAAAAAAGTTATACAACACAAATATGAATTTGAAAACCAATTACTAAAAACTAACAATTGTAGTTGCAACAACAACAACAACTTAGTATTTTTATCCCACCACCATCTCCCCAAAGGGACTCGGGGCAGCTTACAAGCAGAACCAAGCCCAGCAACAGCAGAGTTAATACATTTAAAGACATTTAAAGTATTTCATGTTGAAAGATCCTGGAAAAAAGACAGTAAATAAACATTTTACACAAATGAACCTGATCTGAGTCATATTCATCTGGTTTTCTCATATCTGCTATTAAATCATGTTTCATTTTTATTGGTTTTTAGATTCCAATAATCATTTCTTGTTCCTGTTTTTGGTTGAAGCTTATTTGGAACAAGTAATTGACTTTATATGAACTGCTTTAATTATTTTCTGATATGCCAGTTTTTGCTGTGTTGTTTATCCTCAAAGAAACACTTTTTAATATAATCTATTTAGTATGCAATGAAAACATTTGAATTATTTAAAAAAGATAAATGATATGCAGTATAATTATGCTAGTGCAGCTAAGTAAAAGACTAGGGCCATAACACAGTTGTTGCTCTCATATAGCGTAGACTCATAAATCAATTTCAGAATTGAAAGTGAACACTTATTAAATTCCACTGATCTGTTCCAGTTGAGACTAACATTTCGATTTATGTAAAATAATGGGGTAAAAAATGTAGAGTGGCTTGCTGTGCTTTTTATAGACCACTGGATGGGGCTGCTGGCCATATTTAAATAAAAACAAAATGTATATGCCAAACTACTAGGCCAATGTTGAACTTTGGAAGACACCAGTAGTTACGTGTCTTCCAAGGTTCAATATTGGAACTTTCACATGTGCATCTATTGTTTTAGCCAGCATGAAATATACAGACATCAAAGGTCTGTTGTGAACTTAACAGTATATCTGTAAATAGTTACTTGCTAGTTCTGGCTAGCTTGGATATCATAAAAACAGCAAGACATACTTACTTAGTGACTGAAATGCTTAGTATTCTACATATGTGCATATCTGTTCCTGAATCAGTGGAGAAATGACCTAAAGAGCATCAGTTGTCTTTTATCTAGTTTTGTGAAACTTGATGCTGTCTGCATTGGATCATGTTGGTAGATCCATTTGTTGATTCTACCTCTTTAAAATATTCTTTTCATTTTTTCAGGAGGTGATCAGGGGTTTTTAAACATGTTCTTTAGCAACTGGGCTACAAAAGACATAAGCAAACACTTGCCATTTATTTATAATCTAAGCAGCAGTGCTGTCTATAGCTATGCCCCGGCTTTTCAGCAGTAAGTATTTAAAATATAACATATTTGTATATTTGTGAATATTTGCAACAGTACAGTGTTCAAAACTTGGTGGTCCATTGTAGTATGGCCAAATAGGTTTCTCTGAACAGCAGAAGAAAGCACACCATATTCCTGTGAAACAATGTCAGTCATTGCTAGTAATGTAAAACCAAGCTTAAGAGGTGTTTTTTTTAATTTTAGAACAATAAATTGATAATGTTTCAGAAGCAAACGTAACACAGAATACAAATGGGCAGTATAGTATGATCCCTGTGTGTGGGGTAGGGATTGTGTTCTTGCACTTTGTGTGGATATGCAAAACCATGCATAATGGTGAGCTGTCATGAAATGAAGGACCTTCAATTGCAGTGAAATACCTAGCCAATGCCGAGAAAGGACATATTTTGTCAAATGTGGATAAATTAAACTCTGGATACAGGGTCGTTTGGAAATATGGTCAAAAAGAATCAGAGAAGAAATGTGGAATATGTGTAGTGAATCTGAAGAGCCCAGTCTTCCCATAACTGTTGAATGGTGATACGATGGGAGACTTGTTGAGAAGAGATGTTAGTAGTCAGAGAAATGAATGAGACTGAAATGTTTCTGATGCCATTTATGATCCACTGACAGCAAATTGGACTATTTTGCCTTGGTCCTAGCTGATGAAAGGTCATCTGTCCATCCCATTATAGCCTCCTTTGAGAAGGAGAAGAACAGGCAGGCAGAGCTCCATTTTGCATTGACCCCAGTAGCTGATTAAAGTCCTTTCCACCATTACAGATACCACCACTGTGGTCTCTTCAGGGAGAAAAGAGCAGCCAGACTCTTCTGGACTTCACCCCCCTTTCCTTGTCTTTTTTAAACTAATCCTGAGAAAGGGGAACTGTCAAATTAGCAATTTATAAGATGCTCTGTGAGATCTTTTGCCTGAAGGGCAAGTTATAAATACTTTAAATAAATAAATAGAATAAATATAATTTTCAGTGAAAGATCTGCCAGCATTGCCTGATAGTCCTCAAAGCCTCTCTGCACAATGGCTTTCTTCATTTTTAAAAGCTGATTCACTCCCCAGTATTTGAAGGAGAAGCAGGTGTTTCTTCCCTCCCTTTAAAAACATTGCTTCTTCATCCTCTTTCCCTCTTATAGAGGTGTGTGTGTGTGTGTGTGAAAGCAATTTGACTCATCACTAGTCAGAGGACCATGGGCCCTTTTTTCCAGGAAGAACATCATGGCAAAAGAAAGACCTATGTGGCCTCAGTCACTGGTTGAATAATGAGTCATTGCAGGGAGCTTGCTTTCACCATCCCTCACAGTAAGAACTTTGCTGTCACTGTTGCTCAATGACAAAAAGTAGAAATGAAGGGTACTTTGGAAGGACCAAGGAAGCACAGTAGTAAATGAAGACCAGTCAAACCTGCAACTAAATATAAATGCTGTATTAAACGCAATATGAAATTATCACTTAGAGCTGGCAGAAAACAGATAGGTTTTACTCTTTTCTTTCCCATGCTTGTCTTATTTTTCTTAATTTGTAAGTCTGAACGCCTGGCTTATTTTCACTCATGTGCAATGTCTGCAGTGGTATTCTGCTTTGAATTTTAATTGCTGTGAGACACTCATTTAATTTTTTTTTATCTGTGAGTGAATGAATGGAATAAAATCCAGGATTAGTTTCATGATGACATTGCAGAAACCTATTGCATTAGTTTTTTAAAATGGTGCATAACAGAAACCTGTTGTTAAGACATTATTTTATGTGATCTTGCAGTTTTGGCCAAGATGCAAAAGTAGTCCATTTCTTAGGACCAGCAAAACCCTGGAATTACAAATACAATCCTCAGACAAGGACAGTTACAGAGGATGGTTCAGGCTCAGTATCTACAAGTCAGCTCTCATTCCTTGAACTGTGGTGGAAGATATACAGCTCTAGTATTTTACCACTGTTAAATGAAATGGAGAAGTCTTCTGAATCAAAACTCCAGAAAGGGGAGGTAAAATTATTTTTTGGAATAAGACTGCATTGTTCTTTTTGTTGCTGTTATTATTTGTCAAGTTTCTAGGTCAGCTAATTTCCTGGCCCAACACTGCCCTCTTCCAAGGTTATTGGGTAGCAGCTACTGCAAGTGATTGAGGTTAGTTTTCCCTTTGACTAGAATTCAGCAAACCGATGTTTCCACCCCATTCTGTGAGTGATCTCTGGTGTGACAGTCAGAAAAAGAATCCTTGTCACATTTCTTGCTTGCATCAGAGATTGCTCATGGGAGGGGAGTAGAAATGTCACTCTGCTATATCCTGATTAACAGGAGAATAGACTCCCATTGCTTGCAGTGGCTGCTGGCCAGTAACCAAGATTGGCAGACTTTAGTAGTCCTTACATATTCCTTTCACTATTGATTTCACCTGGATCCTAGATATAATCAGTTACAAATGTATACGCCTAGGTTAGCATTTGCAACTATGTTCATGAATTCCAGCTATTATTTCCTTTTATATACTTTTGGTAACTGTGTTACTCTGGATCATGTCCAATAGGACGTACATTTAAATGTGCACTTCCACCTTTCATATAGCAGGACGGCGATGCATCTGTAAAATACTAATTTTAAAGCATGGTCAGACTTTCATCTCTGACTGGATCAGTATGTGGCTTCATTAAGTGCAACAACTGAACTATCACAATCATATTTTTTTTGTTTAAAAGAAGCAGTGGAAAAGGAGTGTGAGGACCTGGTGAACAGTTCTAACATGTATTGTCCTAGGCTGACAAAGCCTTGATAGACCCTTGCCAGCAGAGGGAACATGAGATAAATGCTCTTTCCACTCCCTTTTTTTTCTCCCTGAGCATTTACTTTTTAAAAATTACTTAATGTGTTCCCTCCCAGAGGGAAAGAAGTAATCTAACCCCATGGTTATTCTGAACTTCTGGCTGGTTTGAAGGCATGTTGTGTGCATGTCTGAAAATGGGAGGGTCCACAGAGCAATTTTGATCAACAGCTTCTCCAAGATTACCCTCTGCACTTTTCAGGGTGTTTTCTTTCCCTTTTCTTATACATTGGAGTTCTTGAGTAAAGAGCTACAGAAGATTCAACTGAGTTTTTAAAATATCTACTATAAAAATAGTATCAGATTAGAGTAGTGGTTTGAGTATGGTAGTTTTGATCTGGATTTCTAAGGGATTAAGGTTTCAATCTTTGATCAGTCATGGAAACTAATGGGCAAGTCACACTCCCTCATCTTTCAAAGAAACAACAGCAAGCCCCCTCTAAGTAAATCTTCCTAAGAAAACTCCATAACAGGGTCACCATAAGTCAAAATTACTTGAAGTCGCCCAATAACAACAGCAACACCAAACATAGAAGATTTCACTGATAGAAGATGTCGGTGTTTCATTTCTATTGTTTGATTTTTTTAATCATAGGCTGATATCATTGAGGATGAAGATAAATGTGAAAGCGAAAATACCAGCTTTAGCAATCCTTTGCCAATTTCAACACAGAAAGAGCAGGTGTCAGAAATGCTTGAAAGTTTACTGGATGAGTTATCTGTCAAAGATGTAAGTACTTTTGGGGCTGTTTCTGCTATTTATTCACAGTAATAAATGCAAAGTGTTATGTTTACAATTATTTCAACCACTGAATCTAAAATATTTTGAAGTTTTATTTTTAACCATAGGAATCTTTTCCAGTTAAAATATTTTCCAATTAAAATATCTCTTTCTCCAGAACCTCCAGTGACACTCTATGGTCAACTTCCTTTAGCTACAAATATATAAAATCACATTTGAAATGTGTTGGTTTGAACAAGACAGACAGCAGGGATAATAATTACTTGTATTGCCTTCATCAGATTTTTGCATGTTGTTCTCTTTGGCTCATAGGATAAGATGCCGAAACCTGAGACAAACTTAAGAAGTGCCGTACTTTATAAAAAGCCAACCTCTTGTTACAGCCAAATATCCACGGTCGGCCCATTAGCATGAATTAATACAATAGCAGTCTCCTTCCTAGTTGTGTTCCCATGACATTGTTTCTGAGATCGATAGTCTGGAGATAAGAGTCTCCTTTGAGGATGGATGACTCAAGTATGGAGTTTTTATTTAGTGTTGTATTTTTCATGTATTCATGAACCCTTCACACTCTGCAATTATAGTCAGTGCTCCACATTTTCTGGGGTTAGAGGCACAGAGTAACAAAGATAGATAGATGATAGATAGATAGATAGATAGATAAATAGATCGATAGATAGATAGATGTTAGATAGATAATTTTGCTTGAGAGAACACCTCTCTGGGAACTTTTAGGTCTTCCAGCACAGTTCTATAGTCACCTTCTACTGGAAGCTTACTATAGAATCCCACTGGAGGACCTAGAGATTTCTAAAGAGGTGTTTTCTCTAGAAATCTCTGGAACCTCTAGCATGACTGAAGGAAGTTGACCATAAAGTTCCACTGGAGGATCTGGAGATATCTAGAGAGATTTTAATCGAATTTGTGAATAAATCATCTCCAAATGTCAAAATCTCAAATGTGGAAGATTGACTGTATTGTACAATTATTACATGGTATAAGATAAAAGGATGCCGGCTCCTTTCACACTGCACAATTTTAATGCCCTTTAACTGCCACAGTTTCACCGTTCCATTCTGTGAAATTATGGGATTAGCAGTTTAGGGAGAGGCATTTCGATTTTTCAAGTGCTTCTCCAAAATAGGAACTCCAGGAGGCAGTTGTGCCAATCCTAAAGTGGAATCCTAATGCCAGAATTGAATGCATGGATCGAGTTAGTGCGTCATTTTTTTTCTATTCTCTATCTCATCCCTATATCTTTAATTATAGTTTCTAACTTTTGGAAGACAGATGGGTTTTTCAAATTATGCACTCCAGTCATAAACTGAGGCCCCTTCTACACAGCCCTGTAACCCAGGATCTGATCCTACATCATCTGCTTATCTCAGATTATCTGGTGGTGTAGGCTCATATTATCCAGTTCAAAGCAGATAATCTGGGATCGGAACCTGGGATATAGGGCAGTGTAGATCCAACCACACTCATCTAGAAGTAAGGGCAGTCTTATGTCACTCTGTCTAGAAGTCTAATTATACATATTTAGAATGATGTTTCTTGTATTTAAATACTTATTATTTATGATGGTATTGGAAGACCCCCATCAAGTAGAGATTATGCCCCTGTGAGTCGGGACATGTAGAAACAACTGAGCACGTGCTTCTTCAATGTATATTCTGCAGAGGCCTTAGAATTAATCTCATTGCACCATGGCTTCTAAAATATCCAGGGCACACTGAAAAATATTACTCCACCCTGCTGCTTTCAGACTCTAGCACTACAATAACTTACAGTGTTGCTAAGTTTTGTGCTGCAGCACTTAAAATTAGAAGGATGGTGATCAACCCTATAAGGCAACACCCTGTTGGGAATGTAGCTAGAGCAACCTGTTACAGCTGAAATGCTACTAGACTTGTAATGTGCCCCTCTCATCCCCTTCAATGCCCCTCCCCAATGCTTTGACCCCTCCGATAGTCTTGCCCCACTCAATTCCATACCTATTACATTAACCCGTGTTTTTAACCTGTGTATTTAAACTATTTCTAATCTGTTTCTAAAGAATTGTTTCACTAGGGAGCTGTGTTTCCCCTTCCCAGGGTACTTGTGCCCCGCTTTGTGCTGATCAGTGACCATAATAAAGTTTTGTATTGTACTTATAATTTACAAAATAATATCTTAGTATTTGCACACCATAGTACTGAGAAACTTGTTCTACATCCTAATATGTAAAATAAAATGAATACATGCAATTCAACAGAATAAGCTGTCTGCTGTTCTTTTCTTAACATTAACTGAATTATTTTGGAGCTTTGGTTTATTTCAGCTTGAAAAATTATTTACATGGAAAAATAAGCATTGAGGATTATTAGGCATAATGAAGGTTGGACTTGCCAAAATAATGTTCTTTTCTTCATAGTGTGTAACAAGGAAAAATTGTAATATAATACAACAACAACAACAAAGGCTTTTTCTTTTCCAGTGTTTACAGAAGGCTGAGTGCAATTTTGATGTCAACCTTGCTGAGCCAAGCAAATCATCTGCAGCATCTTCTTCTCAATCTATTCTTCAACCATCTGCAGAAATAGTAAATACTTTCTATGCTTTACTTTCACAATCAACCATTTGTGATTTAGAGGGGAAAACACATTATTCAACCCCAGGACCTTCCAACTGTGTTGGGTTATAATTCCTGCCTCCTTATCCACCCACCATACTATTGGGGAATAATGAGAGTTATAATGTAACATGTCTAGAGAACACCAATTTGGAGAAGGCTGATACATTGCTTGTAAAATAAGATAAGTTATACTGTTAATTAGCAACCAGACTTTATAAATTGGTCTCATATTTTAACATGAATGGAGATGATCTACCTCAGATGCTTGACGTGACTTCCAGCAATTGAAATGGTGTAGGAGGAGGACACAGTGCATTTGCAAATCACTAGAGATGTGTATGGGATATATTTCCTATAGAGTGTTATGGTGATTAAAGATGTCAGATGTCATCTTATGTACATGTCCTTAGGAATAAGCATCCTTTTGCACTTACTTCAGGGCTGTCACCCAACATATATGTACTTCGGAGTTCACATGCAGTGTTTTTAGTTCTGACAGAAGTCAGAACCCAAAGTTATGGTTAGCTGACTTTGGACTTCAGAGAGTAAGAGCAAATAATGTGTACATATCCTTATTACGGCATTCCTTCTCTCTGTTTTATCACAGGGTATGGTTACTTGTTCTGTTTCTGAGGTATTGATTCAGCCAAAGCCAGAAGAGGCAAGTGCAGAAGACGAACGAAGAAAATGGGAGGAAGGCCACATTGACTATCTGGGGAAGGATGCTTTTGAAAACATTCAAAAGAAGTTAGATTCTTTTCTGTTATAAATCTTGCTTTTGCATTCACATGCAACCGCAACCAGATCATTGTTTACATTAAAAAGCTCCAAGAAAAGACCCTTGTGGAATTTTCAAAATGGCTGCATTTCCTAAATGGACCAGTGTAATGTACTGTGGCAAAGCTTGGTCTTGGAGAATGAAATATATTGAGTTTGTAAAAATGCCTTATTTGAGTGAGACTATTTGTTCATCTCATTCATACTGAGTATTCTGCTTGTCAGCAAGCTACATATTTTTCCCAGGCTTGCTGCCTGAGAACTATTTTACTGAAATACCAGTTTTAATGGAGATCCCCCCCCCCCCCAATGTATTGAACTAGTGTAGAGTTCTTCGGGATGTATTTGCTTTCCCTTTTTGGGGATCAGTGACTAATAATTGGAATAGACCTCTTGTTCATTCGTGGAGAGTGGTGATCCATTCTCAGCTAAATACAAAACCCTGTTTTTAAATGTCACAGTAAATACTAAAGAACCATGCAAGCTCTGTGTGATACTGATTTACAACAAAAGATATTATTCTAACCCTACCAAAAACACATATTTTGTTTGTATTAAACTACTTTAAATTGGTGTTTGTCTCCCTCCTGTATTTTTATCCTCAATTTTAATTTGGCTGCCATCCTACTCATCAGTTAAACTTACAATGAATTCAATTGTGCTTGCTTTGGTGTTGAAATTTACCACCATATCATCCTGGATACACTAATATCAACTGGATTGGAGACAAAGTCATATCAGGTTTTGTTATTACTTTGGTGGGAGACCAAGATATAGTGCCAGGAGTTAGGAAAGAATCCTGCCTGAAACTTCTAGAAGGCTGTTGGTAAAGTTGACAGTATTGTGGCTTGCATAGTCCAAGCATCTGAGGCAGTTTCTTATGTTCCTACGATGATGCTGGCATACCTGGAAAGCTCAGATTGAGAATGGACATTTTGTTTTCTTCCTAATCAAGATTCTCTTTAATAGTTGTTGGTGCTAGTTTTACTTTTGTAAGCCAAAGGAAGAAGACACTCGTACTAGTCTCTGTGTTTTCCCATCAACACTAACTGCCTGGCGATTCCACTATGATATGGTAAAGGTGGAAATTGTAGTTTTTTTCCTTGCTCCAGCTCTACCCATTTTATAATACTGTTTATTATTGAATAAACATTTTATATTCTTAATTTCTTCACTGGCCTAATTTCATTTTACTAAGCTGCTTGGGAATTGTGTTCACCATTTATAGGTAGTATAGTTAGACAGTTCATTCAGGATGTATTTTAATAAATTTACAGGGTTAGCTTTTTCAAGTAGGAATGACATTATGAAGACCATTATAATCTATGGGATTTATCTAGTTGCTGTAGGACATTCCATCATAAAATATGTTTGTGGACATTTCTATTGTATTCATCTTATTGCATTCACTACTGTAGATAGGTGGATGGGAAGAAAGTGGATAGGAAAAGCATCAGCTCATTTGAGATTTGGTGCTCAAAAAGAGTTCAACGGATATGATCTGCTTCAAAGACAAATAATTGTGTCTTAGAGCAAATTGTCTGAACTCGGCCTAGAAACCGTGATGATTAAACTGAGGTGGTTGTATTTTAGGCATAATATGAGAAGAAATGTATCAGTAAAAAGGACAATGATGCTTTCTAAGGTAGAAGGCAAGGAAAAGAGGGGGATTGCATTCCAGATGGACAGGCAATCAAGGAAGCCACAACACTAAATCAACAGTTGAGTATGGAAGAACATGGAGGTTTCTCATTCATTGGGTTGTCGCAAGTCAAAGTCGACTTGAGGGCAGTTAATAATAAACAGCCTTGAATACCATTTGGAAGGAAAAAATGTAGCATTATAATGTGAATGTATTCTTTCTTTCTTTTCTCTTTTAGTTCTACTACAAGAGAAAAGCAGGAAAGATGCCGTAATTACAATGTTCCATTTCCTAGGTTGATTGTGTAGGATATGGATTTTAAAGAATAGTTAACCAAAAGTATTTAAGGAAGCAATGTTCCTTAAATATTTTTATATGTAGCAAATGTCTACCAAAACATAATATTTAATTATGTACTATTGTTTTGAAGTGAATTCTCTCCTCCAAAAGGAAGCATGTATATAATTGAATGGCCCTTATTCCATTTTTAAATCAGATACATCACAGATCAAATAAGATTGCAAATTATGTCTGGATTATCTGAGTCAACACTTAGATAGATTGATGTCAGAGAGAAGTTGTGCAAGGGTGGAGCAGTTTCCAATGCACAAACTCTTAAAGGCTCAGCACAGTGGGGTTCTGTTTAATCACTTCATACTGGGAAGCCGGCCATTTATTTTAGGTGCCTAGCAACTCAGTGTAGATACCAGCTAAGCTGATATGAATAGAATGAAGCTTCTTTAGTTTCATCATCCTCAGTGAAAATTAATAAGCTTACATCCAAGTGCTTAGATTTAGCAAGCAGTGTTAAGGGCTGAATTGTTAAGTTGAAAGACAAAGCTAATATAATGCAACTTTGTATATATTATATGTACTTGAAATGAATGGGGAAATGCCTGACTAGCATTCCTCCATGTTATTTTGCAGCAAAATGAGTAAAATAGACAAAGCTGTAAAAAAAGATGTGTTTTTATTTTAGCTTACATGTGATTTGGTCTAGATCCATGGAATATTCTTCCATGTGAAATTTTTGTGAGATGTGTAGTCAGCAGCATGAAAAGAGTTTCGAGCAGAGGAAGTTACTTTTGTTCTATAGCTGCAGTGGAAAATATTTCCACTGTTGACCTCAAACCAGGGTAACTTCACAATCTTCACTGGGTCCTGGTAGCTGTAGGGACTACCAACATTAGTGAAGGTAGAAACACTACTCAGTCATCTACTAGAGAGATTGAGAGCAACTTCTCATTTATAAAATATTTTATAATATTTTGTGTGTCAACATACAAACACTTCCCAAGAGTCTATTTTGACAGACAGCTCAGCAGTATGTCTTCTGAAAGTAATCTCTTACTCAGGTATATATTCCCTTAACAAGAAGAGCTCAGAAGTATTCAACACTCTGCAGTTTGAAACCTTCTCACTGGCTGTTCAAAATAGCTGGAGATTTGTGTCACTACCTGACCTGAATTTGTTAATTCAAAAAAACAAATAAAACAGAATTATTTGATTTAGAAGAATTATTTGTTACATCCACTTTTCCTCACAAGAAATGCAAATGTTCATGGTTTTCCTTCAACATTTTATTCTTACAACAGGGATAACAATATAAGATAGGGAAATAAGGAATGACTCAAGGCCAGCAACTGAGATGCCTGGCTAAGTAGCCATTTGAATCTAGTTTTCTTCAGAGCTAAACCCAAACCCTAAACAGTGTCAGCTTTCACCAATTAAAGCATCCCTTTTACAATAAATTTTCAACACAAACAGATTTTTTTAGGCTTTCCCATTTGATATAGCAAGGAACTGTATGCACCTCAATTCATTGTCAGATGAATGGAAGAAGAGAGCCAAAGTGGTGCAGTTGTTTGAACATTAGACGGAAACTCTATAGACCATGGTTCAGATTTCTACAGAGCAATGGAAACCTACTGGATGTCCTTGCCCAAGTCATACTCAGCCTCAGAAGATGCAAACACAAACCTACTTGGAACATACCTTGCCAAGAAAACCCCATGATAGGTTTGCCTTAAGGTTGACTTAAGTCAGAAATTGCTTGAAGGTGTACAACAAACACAACAGCATGAAAGAGACATCATGTTTGACATAGGATATAAAACAGTTGCATTGACAATCTATATCTGAACATTTATAGCATTGCTATCAGTTTCATCATCACACCAACAGAAAGGGAATGTTCCACAACATGGCTGAAGCCATGGCTTCCATATAATATTATATATATCAAACTGTTCTGGGACAGGAGTGAGTGTTTCTTGATGTTCTCTTATAGCTCTTTCAGCATGACTTAGAATGGTGTTAAACAGTGGCTCAGTTGTCGGTGACAAGGGATTGGCTTCAGAAGGGTCGCGCGAGAGATCAAAAAGCAAGGGAGGATTGTGATGGGTAATACCATCTCCAAAACATGGGCAGATTTTACTGTTATAACAGGCACCAGCACCCTCTGGATGAAATTTGGGAGACACATAATGAACTTTCCAGAGAGCACCACCTTAAGAGAGAATAAACAAAAGATGTAAGATTTCCTAAACAGCAGGTCTCTTTTATTTCCATTCCCTGTTGAAAGATTGTTTAAAAGAGTTAAACAGTACATGAGGCTTGGCCATAGCTGAAGCATTACTAGCTCCTGCAGAAGGAAGAAAGAATGGCTTTCTATGAGATGGGTCCAGGATTATGGTTCTAGAAATAATCTGGCAGTGCAGTCTTTGAGGTATTCAGCTGACATATTAGAATAAGTCTATCTTGTTGAAGAAACGTTAGTTAAAATGAGAGAAAGGAAATTCGAAACAAAAGTTTGAAGCTTGAGAAATTATCAGCTGGAATTCTGATGGATACACTGATAGTTTGAATATTCACAAGTTTGTATTAGGAGGTCAGCAGTATCTCCTTACACATTTGCGTTCACATTTGTCTACAGTAGACCAGTATATGTGTATAAAGAGTTCTGCCTTCCTTCACAGCCTGTGTTTGGCTGTGCAGTGCGCTGAGGCATTACCGGCAATTCTGTCCTAGGTTGCTGTGAGTTTTCCGGGCTGTATGGCCATGTTCCAGAAGCATTATCTTCTGCTCTGGAACATGGCCATACAGCCCAGAAAACTCACAGCAACCCAGTGATTCCAGCCATGAAAGCCTTTGACAAAACAATTCTTTCCTGGATTTAGTGGTCCATGCAGACTTGCCCTTAATGAAAGCTTATGCTACCAGCTTTTTTCTCTCAGTCTCTAAGATGCTACAAGGTCCGTTTTCATATTAGTGAATTGTATGTTTATGTATGAAAATTTGAGCCTCTTTATATTCTGTTTGCCATCCACAGGGTGGATTTTGTTTTTTCTTAGTTTTATAGGCAACAAAGTTACCTCTATAATGTTTTTTTAAAAATATCAATTTTAGCTGCAAGCAGAGCTACTACACATGAGAAAGAGGATTTGGGATTCACCATATGCCTGGAACACTCTTTCCGGGCATTTAACCTCTTTAACTCCAAGTAAAGCAACTGATTTGGATTCAATTGATGGATTTTCTCTCCTCCTATATCTACATTTGTTCACACCATAGGCTATTGTATTTGTATAGACTATCTGCTTTCTTCCACCAGAGGGGCCATATAACCCAATTGACCATGTTCAGGCTAAGCAAAATGTTTTCTTCACCGATATACATCAATGTGCTACAACATTTTGTACTCACTCTCTTTCTGGTACCAGCGCACTGCATGCAAGTATGCTCCACAATAGTGAAACATGAATTCATGCTCTGAGTGTTTCACTTTTCCCTGAAGTAAAGCTATCTGATTTTTGCCATCAATTACTCTAAGATGAAAGAGAAAATAAATTGAATAAAATACTTTATTGATGATCGCTAATACTTAAAATACAGTTAAGGAGAAAAAAATAAAATAGGATCTTTTTTCAGTTGTAGGAACTCCAGTGTGCTGAGAGATTTCACACACATGGAATAGGAATTGAACTATTGAATTGAATTGAACTATTGAAGACAATAGTTTTATACAAATGAAAGCACACATTATATCTATTCTGCAGGGACTAAAAATATTTCATTAACTTAAAGCCAATCATTGACATAGGACAACATTAGACATGAAAAGTCCCAAAGAGCTTCATCAACAGACATAGCTGCAATGACAAAGTCTGTCATTATAGTTACTTCTGCTGATGCCACCCCACGCCATATCTATCTCTTGCACCAAGCACTTCCACAATTGAAGAGGTTTGAGGCACTGCAGATCATGGTGCTGGGAAATGATGACCAGAGCACTCTTCCAGTCTCAAGATGCATTGAGATAAGCAGGCATTTGTCTCAACAATAATAGAAGAGTACAACATATTTGGACATTGGTGATCATACATGTGAATTCAAAGTTATAAGATCATAAGTGTAGTTAAAATTTAACAGGATACCAGGCAAAGATGCAGAAAAATTAGACTATGCTAGAAAGCCCATAGAATGGATTAGATGAGATGGACTTCGTTTACATTGTTGAAATTAAATATTTACTTTTACATCAATATTCTGTACCTGTCCTGTGGCACTGATGCCCCAGCTAAGTGCGCCACTGTGGGATAAATATCCATCAGACTTATGGGTTCATTAATGGCAATATTGTCAGGGATCATTCCTGGCCATCTGACTATTCCAGGCACACGGATTCCTCCTTCCCAGCCTCCCATGGCTTTCCCACCTGCATGGACAAAGCAAAATAAGACAGATACATCAGTCAGTTTAATCTCACAGTTCAGAATTTATGCCGATTAGCTGTTTAAGTCATATGAAAGACTTCCTGTTAACTCATTTTAGCAGAAAGCCACAGAACCTAAAGGCTACTTCCACATGCTTAATCCCTTGCTACATTAAAGGCCTTCACCGTGGGATTCCTGCTCTGCTATCATTGGCCACAGGTTCATGCTATCATTATCATTAGCTATCATGATATGTAACAGATTTCAGAGATCATAATGGCTATGTACTCTCACTTGTGATTGCAACACTATTCCCACAACTGTCAATGACCATGAAGCTTGTTTTAAAAACCAGTATTGGTGGTCTGTGCTTTTGATGAGGAGGACCCTGCAGGGGAAGTGGAAACCTGTCTCCTGCTAAAGAGTGAGGCTGCAATGAAGAGTTGTGACAGGATAGCACAGAAGTCCTTTCTCCTCCTTCTTGTAGCATCACTCACTGGCAGAAGAAGCAGGCAATATGACCTTGTAGTATCCTGCTTACAAGTAGCACATACTTTCCATATTTGTGGGGCTGTTTAGGGATGTTTCCGAGGTCATAAGGAGAAATAAAGTATAGTTACAACATTGTGACTATGCATTTGATGCAGGATCTCAGTCAATCCCCCTGATGGTGCAGTGGGTTAAACCGCTGAGGTGCTGAACTTTCTGACCGAAAGGTTGGTGGTTTGAATCCAGGGAGCAGGGTGAGCTCCCGCTGTTAGGTCTAGCTTCTGCTAACCTAGCAGTTCAGAAACATGCAAATGTGAGTAGATCAATAGGAATTGCTTTTGCAAGAAGGTAATGGCACTCCATGGAGTCATGCTGACCACATGACATAGGTGGTGTCTATGGACAATGCCATCTCTTTGGCTTATAAATGGAGATTTACACCCCACCCCCCCAGAGTCAGACATGACTAGACTTAATGTTGGGGAAAACCTTTACCTTCACCTTTACTCAGTCATCATTTTAATTCATAAACTTTGTTGAGTCCCAGTGTGGGGAAAAATATCCATGGTATTTATTTGCCCTTACAGATGGAACTGCCCTGGGCAGATAAAGGTGGTGGCAAAGAAAATTTTGGGCAGCTTGTGAACAGTGGAATAACACAGGGGATACAAAAGATTATATGGACAGAAGCACAGAGCTCTGTATGTTCAAGAGTTGGTAGGGTAAGGGAACAGTCTTCCAAAAGGCAGAATGCTGAACACAGTGGAGAGGGAGATGTGAGCCAGGAAAAGTGTGAGGAGGATGTGAGAATGAGACTGCTAATAACAATTTGTCTAAAAAGACTCATTCTTAACAGTTGTGGAATTTGTCTTGTAGAAAGATAAATAAGGAGAAGCTTTCATGAATACTGATTTCTTCATAATGAGGCTTAATTTCCATATGACCGGTGAATTGATTACACTCTAGTATCATCTAGTGTTCCTTTTTATTGTTAGATAATTATTCCTACAAAAATGGAAGGAGGAAAACTTATCTGCCTACTCTTGCAAAGGGACTGTTTTAGGAGATGCATGATCACTCAATAAAGCTTCTGTTACCCACTCCAAAGGAGTCCATGTCTTCATGAAACATGCAATTTCCATTTTCACCTTACTAGGGAAGATGGACAACTTGTGACAATGGGTTATACATACAGTAACATCAACATCGACAGTAATATTCTATATCAACTTAAGCTTCCTTATCAAAGAAAGCCCTTAACACACTAGAGTAACTCAAATAGAAGGTGCAAGTACACAGATAATTGGAGCAAATTATTGTACCTTTGTATATACTGTTCCAGCCACCACACTGAGTGCTCCCTTCTCTGAGCTCCAAAGATCCTCCATTGTCAGAAGCAAAGTAAACAAAAGTGTTGTCTCGTAAGCCATCTTTGTCAATGGCAGTAAGTATTTTTCCTACATAGGTAGGGATGGAAACATGGTTAGTTATATCCATGCAGAGTCTGTATTTGTAGAATTGAGTTTTGACAGTACAGGCAGTCCCCAACTTACAAATAAGATAGGTTCTGGAGTATTGTGTGGTTTCCGGACTGTATGGCTGTGTTCTAGTAGAATTTTCTCCTGATGTTTCAGAGGCATCTGTGGTTGGCATCTTCAGGAGATCGTGGATCCTTCTTCCATGTTGCATGAGTCAAGAAGGAGGATGAGAAGGGTGTGTGTGGAAAGTCCCTCTTGGTTCTCCTATCCTCCTTTGTGAATCATATGACATAGAAGAGGAAAGATGACCCCCAAACTAACTTAACCTAATTTGGGGGTGAAATCCATGTTAAGTGGCCTTCTCTGGGTTCAGCCTCATCAGTTTTGTAGTTTCCCACAGGCTGATCCAATCTCATATTCACTTAAATGGTCAGTGTAGATGGGGGCAAAAGTGAAGTGTCTCGTATACGATTACAAATGTTTATAGTGAAATTCTTTCAGAGAGATAAGGTATCTTTGAGATTTATGAATCTTTGTTTCCAAATGTTTGCAGATCAGGTGCTACAGTAAATATTATTCTTCCACAGACAAGACAAATGTATCAGGACATTGCTGTATTTGGTGCTGTATTACCTCTTTGTTTTTTGTTTTTTTTTTAATATCCAGGCAATATTTTTATTGTTCCAGACATTTTTCTGACAATTATCAATATTTACTATGGCATTGCATTCCCATCTCAATGCCTTTTTATTTGAAGACATATCAAAACAATATGTTACTTTATGTTTATTTCCTTCCTTCTCCCCTTCCTATCTTTCTCTCGTTTTTTTTTACAGGGCTATACAAATGCCATATTGCACTTAAACTCTACATTTTTAAAATAAATACACACATTAGAGAGGGAAATATTTTCTCTTCAAACATAGGACTTCAGAGAAATCATGCCTCTTTAATCAATCCAAGAAAAGCCCATCAACAGTGAGAAAAGTACAACTCCAGGAAGAAAAAAATGGGCTCCAAGAAAGGTATTACTTTGATTCAAATCAGTTGCTAATCCCAATCACCGTAGATTCACTGAATCAATGAGATGACTTTCTGGACAGCAATTGATTTAATCCACCTACTCCAGTTAAGACTAAAATTTGGACATTGGCATTATTTCCTGGATAAATATAACTAATTTTTTAAACAACTACTCACCCACCATCCAATCCATTTCCTCCACATTGTCTCCATATAAACCGTGCCTACTTTTTCCACGAAATAGCTCTGTAGTGTAGCATGGAGTGTGGACGTGTAAGAAAGAAACAAAGAGGAGGAATTGTCCTTGTTTGTTTCTGAAAATTAAAAAAAAACCTTCAACTCTTTAAAAATATAAAAATAATGAGATTCAAGGATGAGCACCTATTTTAATATGCTGACTACATATATGAATCAAACATTCATCATTCTGCTGTCTATTCATTTAGATTGAGGGATGGAAGGGATCCATGAATAGTGGCCCTTTCATATTATAATTATATCAATATTATTCTATTTTAACTGCCATTGTTCATTTCTATAGAATTTCAGAATTTGTAGGGATTTTAATAATACTGCCAGGTATGGAAGGAAAAGTACAGAATATACTAGTACAAATATGTACTAAAGATCTTGAAGAGACAAGTCAATATTAATTAGTGTCTGGAAAGCATACTCATGGTAATTTAAAATCTGATTCATACAGAAGGATGCTTGGGCTCACCTTAAGCACTAACTTGATAAAATGTTCTAAATCAGACCACTTCTATCAAATGCACAAAGCTTACTTGCATATGAATTATATAATTTGATTAGTTACCTTTCAATAAATGAGATAGCCTCCTTCAATATCTTGAAGGTTACATTCTCGACTTTTATTGGTTGTTCAACAACAATGTGTTCCTTCATCAGGATACAGTCCCAATATCTTGAAAATCCATAACAAGAAAACCAGGTGATAAAAAACAAAATGTCACACACAGCAACAAAGGCAATTGCTTTCCATTTCAGAGAGGTCATGCCAGAAATGTTCCCCAGCAAAAGAGTGAACACCAAGAGAGAAATCAGTTGTGTATAAGACCAACACGAAGCTCGTAATTGTTTACTTATCTCGGGATCCTTGCCAGACTGACATTCATTCAGAAATGTTAAAGGTGTGCCATAGAAGTAATCAAAGCCATGATTTAAAGGATGATGGCAATGATCATTGCGGGATTTGCAGCTCACACCCTGGTGCCATTTTCCTGAAAAAATAAAATTTGATATAATTCAACCTATCATCACTTCAAAAGTGATGTATGCCTAGAAACAGGGAAGAAAAACAAAATTTCAAAATAAATATATTTTCGATTTCTGGTTTGTAATGGATATGCATGTTTTGAGGTTGATAGAACAACTTTTGCCCCCTTATCTCACTGGGGCTTTAACACAGACAGCTCAATTCTTCTGTCATGAGTAAAATTCTGTGAAATGTAGTTTAGGGTGGGGCCTTTTGAATACTCTGATACAGAGGTCCTTGCCTTCCCAAACTATATTTCCCAGAATTCTGCTCACACCAAAAGAACGGGGCTGCCTACATTAAAGACCCAGTGTGATAAGCTGTTGGAATGAAGTACCTTATGTCTGTCGCTAGTGATACAGAGAATTGAATACAAGAGCACCAATGCTGAAAACACACTGATAGCCACCTTGAACCTTACTGAATGTATTTATAAAATGAAACAGAATGATTAAAAGAGGTGCACAAAAGGCAAGATTTATGGTGGTTCTGCCTTAATGGGGGTGGGGGAGAAAATCAGCAGGCAGAACCTCAGCATTTGATACATAAGGCTGTTTTACTGCATAACAAATATTCAGGGATTGGTCTATTGGGAGCATGGGTGATATTAACTCTCAATAAATCAAGATGTGATGAATTTGTGAGTGTACCATATGGCTCTACTGTAGAACTGGACTTCAGTGACTCAAATGTGGTATGTGCCATAGAAACCAGGATATCTTGGAACCCTCACAAATCCAGTTGTTAGTCCCACCCGATCTGTATTGGTGGCCCAATACTGCGTATGTTTTTTGTATGTATTCTTAATTTTAATTTTTATATGCTTAAGTGAATTGTATTTTTAACATTGTATATTTTAACATGTTGTAAACCGCAATGAGTCACCGCACAGGCTGAGATATTAGCGGTATACAAGCATACCAAATAAATAAATAAATAAATAAATACTAAATCATTGGACAGTCAACACTAACATACATTCCACTAAGTCAGTCTACTCTAAATGGCACTAGCAATTGGATTTATTTAGGTTACAAGACTTACTTCTGTTTACACATGTAGTAGAGGGCAAGGTGGTGTGTGTAGTGATTTGATTTGTTGTTGTATGATATTTTCAACTTAAGATGATGCTAATGTGAAACTATTACAAGTTGGGTTTTTGTTGTTGTTGCATGATCTGTTTAGAGAACTTTTGTCTTTGAGGCTGACAGAGTATGATGACCAAGGTCGCCCAGTGAGTTTACATAGCTGATCAAGGAGTCCAACATTAAAATCACTTCTCAACACTGGTTTTCTGAACAATGAGTACTTTGGAAAACTAGAGTTTAACTCCCTGCTTGGCCATGGAACACAGTAGGTAACCCCCTGGACAAGTCACGGTTTCTCAACCTCAAAGGAAGATAATGGCAAACCTCATCTGAATACATTTTAAGACATGATATGTTCATGTCAGTGTTACTCTAAGTCAGAAATCACTTACTTTTTGATGAATCATCTCTATAGAAGATCATCTTGTAAAATAGGTGGATCTGAAACTTCAGGTCAGACTCTATAGTTTTGCAATGTCTATGATGAATAGTGAATCACATCCACATACTGTACCTATAAGACCAGTTGTATAGCCTTGCTGCTGTAGTAACTTAGCAAATGTTGTTTCATTTGGAGGGAGACCACCTGAACTCCCAGTTCGGATGAAGACTTGGGGCTCAGTTCTGGCTGACATGCCTAAAATTCAACAGGGGTAGAAAAATTAAATTTGTCTCAATATAATCTGCTCTTAGAACTTCATCACATGCCACCTTCTCATTGTCTTCTCACTGTTTCTCTTTACTGTTGAAATGAGGTACCACAGAGGCCATCACATGATGCAGGGCCACTTCTGGCAGAGCAACAGAGAGCCAGAGCAACAGAGAGCCATTTTCAGGAGCCAGATGCTACCTGACTCCCAACTGCAGAAGATGGAGAGAATATGGAGAGAAGCGGGGAAAATCAGGGAAAAGATGTGGGATGGCTGCCATCCTTGAAGATGGAAAGGCATGGAACCTCAACAGTAAGAAATGAAAGAAGATGGTTCTCTCTGCTTTCTCCAGTTTTCCCTCACTTTCATGTGATGAGGTCCACATCTTTCCTGATGCGAGAAGTGAGTGAAAGGAAATATTTTGATCTTGTGAAGTTATCAATTAAGTTGTATGAATATTGGTTTGCCTCAGTAGATGGGCAAACTGGAAGATATGTGTTGTACTTGCTGGCTGAGTTCACAAGGAGAGGGAGAGCTGGAGCTTAACAGAACTCCAGGCAGAGATACAATAGCTGTATGAAGTGTCTTTCCATATAGGCTCCAAGATCTGTTTGTGTGTGGGCACTGTTGACTCGGTCTCCACAATCTATCATCTCACAGACTTTGGAATGCACAAAAGACCTACCACACTTCTCTTGTTGCTTAGTGATATGCACAGCAATCATAGGCCATTTACTTTGTGTAGACTCTTCATGGATTTAGTGCATAAGGTGTCCCTCACCTTTTTCTCTTGAATGTCAGCAGAACTGTAACATGGATTAATTCACCCAGGAACTACATCAGGGTGATGACAAAGTAATAGACTAAATGTATTCCCACACACTCTAGTCAGCTCTCATTTTCTTCATTCATTCTTCACCAACAAATTATGCTGATGAAATTATGCACTATCACCATCACACATAAAACCAAAATATTGTCCTGATCTCTCATGTGCCAAAGAAGACTTCAGTATGCAGTTGGTTCCCTAGTGGGTTTAAAGAAGGTGCCAACCCAACCCTCCCAATCCCCAAAGTTGCCTAGCCCAATGTACTTCAAAGTGGGTCATGTTTATGACTAAGCTGTGAGCCCAGTGCAGCTTTCCCTCTTTATGCATTAGGATGGAATTCTGAATTTTCCTCAAGCCACGTGCCCATGTATACTGGTGTCACCAGAGGTGTGTGGACTGCACTGAGTGATACTTTCAGAGAGGATTACAGCAATCATGAAGGTGGGGAGAGTTCAATGCAAAAGTTCTCCACCACAGAGAAAAGGTCAAACCCAGCAAGGAGACCCTCAAAGCTGTATGGATGGCAGGATCCAGCTGGCCTCCCTGCTCTCTTGTAGGCTGGCCATGCTCCATTGCTGCTGTTCCTGTTAACAGTCTGGCTACAATCCTTGGGCAACAGCAGAAGAGAGCCAGTGTGGGAGGAACTGGGCACTGAAGCAAGGACAGTAATGTGTGTGTGTACGTGTTTGTGTCTGACCATACATGTGTGTTCACAATCCCAGAATATAGGAGGGATGGGGCTACAGATATTTTGAAATTGAGCCCCTTTCCCTAAGTATACCTGCCTAGGAACTGAGATCTGCAGGTGGGCATGACTCATCTGTGTCTCGTCTGGTACAGGAGGAAATCTGTGAAGGTGACACCATGACTTACAGACATGGGTGACATTAACCTGTCACTGGCCATGCATTTTTAAAAATGAAGAATTTCACCCAAGGTAAATATTTGAGGGATGGAATACTTGTCTATAAGAAGACCCATTCCCATACTTTTTATAAACAACCAAATACCCTGAAATGAAATTAGGAGTGAGCAGTTCTGTTGGATTTTGTTAGAAGCCAGAAAAATGTTTCAAGAGGGACCCATAATTGATGGGAAGTAGGGTGAAGCTGACCATCCCAGCACCCTCTATTAATGCTCGCCCTTGGTGAGCATGTAGATAAATCATTGAAGATGCTGCAAACCTGATCTGATGGGATATCTGCCAGTCAGAAAAGCTGCTCTGCTTGGGGTACAAAGTGGAGCTGCTGCAATGTGCTGAGTAAGTTTTGCTCCTTCCTTTGCAAGCTGGTCAATATTAGGGGTCCTAAAAAAGGAAGTAATAACTTCTGATTTCGTAGTATATTCTTCTCTTCAAGATAATAGCAAAGAAAGAACAACTAAAGCAATATGAAATTATATAAAATAGATTTATATAAAAATCAGTTAATAATACTGTACAAAAATTCAATTTTCTTAATAAACAAAGAAAGGCCTTGCATCTCCTGCCAGAGTACTATAATAATACTGTGGGACATGATTAGCCTATAAACAACATTGCTGTGAGGAATGCATAACTCCACAGTGGACAAACTCATAGAAATTTGAGTAAAACTTTCCCAAGTCATCCTTACGAGGAACAACTTATTTATTTATAGTATTTATATTCTGCCCTTTTCATCCCAAAGGGGGACTTGGAGCGGATCACAGAACACATAAATATTAAACATTAAATGCTGATTATATAATGACAAGACAGACAACTCAGCTACCCTGAGTCCCTCCTCGGAGGTTGAGAAGAATGGGGTATAAATGGTCTAAATAAATTATACATAGATAGAGGTATATATAAGCTTTCCAATCTTTGGCGTCTTGGAGGCTGTGCTCGGTTCCAGTCATCGGGGGTGTGTGTGTGTGTTAAGGGGTGTGCTGTCACTCCATTTTCCCTGCCAAAAAGCTTTTTTGTTCATAAGCTTCCTCCTTTTCATTGAATCACTGGCATTTTTCTGGCATTCCTTATGGGGTGCATGAATGCCTCCTTGCTTTAACGAGGTACCTGTTTATCTACTCACATTGCTGCTTTCGATCTGCTAGGTGGGCAGTGAGCTGGGCTGACAGCCAGGAGCTCACTCTGACCCAGGCTTCGAACGGTCAACCTTTCAGTCGGCAAGATTTACTGCAGCTGGTGGTTAACCTGCTGTGTATAGCTGGCTTTCAGCTATAACATGAGGAAATTACTAAGAGTTGATACATCAACTATATTTAAATATGTGAAGGAATGTCATATAGAAGAAGGAGCAAGCTTGTGTTCTGCTGCTCCAGAGATTAGAGCATGAAACCATGAATTTAAGAAAAGAGATTTCATTTAAATTTCAGGAAGAACCTCTTTTTCATGTAATAGATGTTTAACAGTGGAATAGATGTGGGGAACTCGCCATCTTTAAACAGCTTTGATGGACATCTTTCAAAGGGACTTTGAAAGATGTGTATTCCTGTATAGCAGTGGATTGGGCTAGTGTACTCTTATCTGCTAGATAGCACGTCTGGCAGGGACGAGAGACAGGGACTTCTCTGTGGTGGCCCCTCGGCTGTGGAACTCCCTGCCTAGGGATATTAGATCAGCCACCTCCCTCCTGACCTTCCAAAAAAGAGTAAAAACTTGGCTCTTCGAGCAAGCATTCGGAATCCCGGAATAAATAGACAAACTATAGTTGGAAAATCACCCAGGAACGGCCAAGACAATGTAATGGATGAGGATTTGAACGAGAGGACATAGTTCTTTTAAAATTGTTATTATGCATTGTCTTTAATGTTTAATTGCACTTAATGTTTTTGCTTTATCAATGTATGTATTTTTACGGCATTGAATTGTGACGACTGTGTATGCCGCCCTGAGTCGCCTTCGGGCTGATCTGGGGGGGATAGAAATAACGTAAATAATAAATAAATAAATAAATAGCCTTTGTGGGCCTTGCGAATTCAAAGATTTGGTGATTCTATGAACATCTGGCAGCTATCTTATAATCATAGGAAGATGATATATAAATCCCAATTCAGAGGAAAAAGATAAGCAGGGAATTTAGTGATGACATTAACACAGTTTGGGTAAGGACTGCTACTCATATACATGTCCAGACCAAAGGGGAAAATATTTCTCATCAAGCCCAGCTTTCAATTCCTTCTAGAAAATAACCAATCAAGTTAATCTTTCAAAACACGTCCTGAGTAACAACACAGTCTTATGCCACTACAGCAATAGTCCCATACAGTATTCCCAACACCCACTTCTCTCTAAACCTTGAACCACCTGTTGACTATGTTTGTACTAATTGCTTTATTTCCGTGGTTTCTTTCAAAGTATAATGGGGATGTGTGTGTGTGAATGCATGGCTATTTTATTTTGAATTTCTGTGACATCTGCTTCCTTCAGTAACTTTTGCAAATGTTCTTATTAGGGCTGGGCAACCACGGAAAAATTTGTTTCTAAACTCGATTCGTTTTTTGGGCTTTTTTGCGTTTCGATATTTAAAAGAATTCCGAAATTTTTCTTTAAAAAAGTTCGATATTTACGAAATTTCGTAAATTACGAAACAATTACGATACGATTTCGAAACGAATACGAATTGATTCGTTAATGGCGGACGCGACCGTGCAATACTCTAAAAAACCTCCATATGGGACAGGGGGAACTTTTGAAGCTTCCCTCTCCCTCTGCTGTTGACTGTTGGAGTGATATTTATAATTTTTTTTCACTGATTAAACAAACAACAGCTATAAAACTTGCCCCAGACATGCGGAAATAATAACGAAACGATTTCGAAACGATTTTGAAACGAATACGAAACGAATATGAAGCAATTATGAAACGAATTGAAAAATTCGTTTCATTTTTTAGATGCTCCTGAATGATTCAAAATCGCTTCGTTATAAAAAAAATAACGAATTTTTAACGAATTACGAAATTACGAAACGAAACCGCCCAGCCCTAGTTCTTATGTGGATGCATTTCCTTACTTCCTCCTTTGGAATGATAGGATAGCCCCAACTTCTATTTAAGATTAGACTTACCTGATAGTATCATTTCCAAAGCATCCTAAATCACCATACCCAAGATCATCCACCATTATCAACAAAATATTGGGTTTCAAGACACTCAATCCATATGTTTGAAGAAAGAAGGAAACTAGCACAGTAGCTAGACTGCATCTAGAGGAACAGCATTAAACCATTTAGATAAGAAATTCCTAAAACCAGATTATCTAAAAATTAGGCTTTTTTGCATAAGGTCCCAAGATCAGTAGAAGTAAATAACAAAAAAAGTTAATCAGGAACTATGGACAGTATTTGTCAATAATACTACATGATATTACATTTAATTAACTAGTGAATTTATTTAGTATAACTTCTTATGAAAATTATCTTCTGTCATTGTCCCAAGATTTCTTGGGAATAGTATCTCCTCTTATTAGAAATACTCATGTTTCTTTTGGGCAGTCTTTTAAATTTGACTATGAAATACCCATCCAGGATACTCTTATTTTCAGGCACAAATAAATAAATCAATTGCCACCAATAAACACTACATACCAAATTTGTTTATAAGTTAACCTATAATTTAAGATTAGCTAAAGGAGAACAGAAAGCAGATCTATTTGATAAAGTTTGGAAACCATTTATTAGTTTCATGTGTAAAAGCAATTGTGAATTTAAACCACCAAATATCCAAGAAAGATTGTGGTCGTGTAATTTATGAATACATTACAATAGTTATATGCAATGGATAAAATTAGAATATATAGAAGTATTAGAATCAACAGTGCTGTATTTTTATAATGTTATCTGAGTAATGGGAGGGTTGGGGAGTATAGATTTGGGAATTAAAGGTGAGATAAAACATTTATTAGTATTGTGTTTCAAATGTTTAAAGTATGTACAATGGAGTGTTGCTTATTCAACATAAATGGGATGGCAGAATGCTGGATAAGCAAAAATGTTGTATACTAATGAGGGATTAAGAAAAAACCTATTAAACACCAAATTACATTATGATTTCACAAATTAAGCACCAAAACATCATATTTTACTACAAATTGACAGAAAAAGCAGTTCAATACACAGTGACGTTATGTAATAATTTCTGTATTTACGAATTTAGCACCAAAACATCACAATGTATTGAAACAGCTGCAGACCTGGGCAGGAGGCAGACTGCATTGGAAAACACAGAATGTTGGATGAGCGAAGGTTGGATAAGCGACACTCTACTGTATTTAATAAAATAAAATAAATAATACATAAATAATACATAATGGTAATTAACTGGTAAGGATAGGATGTTCCCTTGAAGATGTGAAATTGTTGTTTGGAAATTACCATCACCATCATTATTTAATTTACTCAGAAAAGGAAAGCGGTATTTGCATGCTATCAGAAAACCCATACAAAGTCATAGTTTCACTGTAAATTATTCCGTGGTCGGTAAGGATAGAGATGTGCATATGATAGTCCGTCACATTGGCCATAATTAACCATCTCACAGCACCAGTTCTCTTTCAAGTGAGCCAGAGCTTGAATTACTGCAGAAACCATAATCATATGTGCAAAAATAATCCCCATTAGAGTTCAGCTTTTCATGCTAAAGCCAAGATGATAAAGGTACCATCTATAGGTTGCAGGTGGCATGTATGGCACATGAGCCCACTAAGAATCTGTTTGCAACTCCTGACAATTCTAGAACTCCATTCATCATTTGGGCAGCTGAATGACTCCATGTCACCACACAAAAAAGTTGCCAAAATGTGATGGTTTTTATTCTCTTGCCCACCACAAAACCCAGATACTATGGGAAAAACTGTATCGGGGGGAAAAAACTGTTTGACTTTTGATAAGTTCTAGAACCAGAAGTGCCATGATGTCACCAGCAGCTGTTTCAGAGGTGATATCAGAGAGGAACTCAGATAAAAAATCCTTAATCATTTATAAGGAGAGCACTCAATTGCTCCTTCAGAAAAAGCCCAGTGCCTCTTTAGTGTAGGACTGAGATCCCCCCTTTGTATGCTGAAAAAAAATGCTCACTCTTACTCATTGCTTCCCATTTACCACAAAAAAATGGGGGAACTAAGGGTGAACGAGAGAGCATTTTAATAATTTTAGGATTTACCTGCACAGCACACTCATTCATTCATAAGGCAGAAGCAACTTCTAACAACTGACAGCAACTTCTAACAAGCTATAATTGGTCAGCACTTAAAAGAACTGCCAATATATGCCTTGAGAAATAAACTCTTTCTTACCTGGAAGGCCCACACTTCAACCTATTGAGCATCATTGGCAATTCGTTGTTTAAAAGTAACAGCCTTCAAGTTTTGCCTACATTTTTGAAAGCTCTCTGTTTTTATATAAATTTAGTGACAATGCTTTAGTTAAAAATTGACAGGAAATCTTGAACCCATCGTACAAAGTCCTTCCTTTGAATCCTGCTGTACTAATCATGTTACATCATCTATTCAACTGACTTTCCCCTGTTTCTCTTGCTGTTTTATTCAATCACTTCAAGAACTGCTTCAGTTCAAACCACATGTTATGTTAAACATGTATTGTGCAGTGTAAGCCTTTTATACTCAATAATAACAATAATAATAATAATAATAATAATAATAATAATAATAATAATACTTTATTTATACCCCGCCACCATCTCCCCGGTGGGGACTCAGAGTGGCTTACATGGGGCCGAGCCCAGACAACATTACAATGAAATAAAACAAAAACATAAACGACAATCAACATAATCATCAAAATTACATAAAAAGAAAGGAAAAGAACAACAACATTCCAATAACACCATCACGATAACAGTGGGTGGGCCGCATGTACAGGATAAAATAGTTTAAAAGCTCTAATGAGATGAAATAGGAGCAAGTTATTTGAAGGAATAAGATGCAGACTCTTCCATTTCTGCATCAGTAACCCTTCCACTGATCTGTTTTCTACTTTAAAAACCTCACTGCAACCAATGGACGAACTCAGAGGATGCTCACCAATGCTTCCTCTTCATCCTGGAAAGAAGTGACGAGCGGAGTGCCGCAGGGTTCCGTCCTGGGCCCGGTCCTGTTCAACATCTTCATTAATGACTTAGATGAAGGGTTAGAAGGCAGGATCATCAAGTTTGCAGACGACACCAAATTGGGAGGGATAGCCAACACTCCAGAGGACAGGAGCAGGATTCAAAACGATCTTGACAGATTAGAGAGATGGGCCAAAACTAACAGAATGAAGTTTAACGGGGACAAATGCAAGATACTCCACTTTGGCAGGAAAAACGAAATGCAAAGATACAGAATGGGTGACGCCTGGCTCGAGAGCAGTACGTGTGAAAAAGATCTTGGAGTCCTCGTGGACAACAAGTTAAACATGAGCCAACAATGTGATGTGGTGGCAAAAAAAGCTAATGGGATTTTGGCCTGCATTAATATGAGCATAGTGTCTAGATCTAGGGAAGTAATGCTACCCCTCTATTCTGCTTTGGTTAGACCACACCTGGAATATTGTGTCCAATTCTGGGCACCACAATTCAAGAGAGATATTGACAAGCTGAAATGTATCCAGAGGAGGGCGACTAAAATGATCAAGGGTCTGGAGAACAAGCCCTATGAGGAGCGGCTTAAGGAGCTGGGCATGTTTAGCCTGAAGAAGAGAAGGCTGAGAGGAGATATGATAGCCATGTATAAATATGTGAGAGGAAGCCACAGGGAGGAGGGAGTGAGCTTGTTTTCTGCTTCCTTGGAGACTAGGACGTGAAACAATGGCTTCAAACTACAAGAGAGGAGATTCCATCTGAACATGAGGAAAAACTTCCTGACTGTGAGAGCCGTTCAGCAGTGGAACTCTCTGCCCCGGAGTGTGGTGGAGGCTCCTTCTTTGGAAGCTTTTAAACAGGGGCTGGATAGCCATCTGTCAGGGGTGATTTAAATGCAATATTCCGGCTTCTTGGCAGGGGGTTGGACTGGATGGCCCAGGAGGTCTCTTCCAACTCTTTGATTCTATGATTCTCATTCTTTTAAAATTCCAATGTGTGGTATCCCCAAATTTTAAATAAAACTTAGGTAGGGAAGGGTTTGGAATTTTGTCCTACTGGTAGCAATCTGAATTGCTAGAGATAAACAAAAAAACTGTGACTTGTCTTGTGCTGCATACTGACCATTTAACATAGTGTTTAGCAAATGGGCTACTTGTTCTTGAGGCTAATTGAATTATAATTGCTGTAATTATTTATCATTGTTGTTGTTAACTTTTATACTTTTAATAGTAATCAAAAGTGGTTCCTATCCCATCCCCATTTACCTAGATTTTATCCTGGAATATTTTCCCCTTCTTTTTATTTTATTTTTATTTTTATTTTTTTAAATTTTACACATCTTAATTTTTCTCTTTCTTTCTTTTTTTCTTTTTTTTTCTTCAATCCAACCCCCCCCCCCCCCATGTTTATTGTAGAAAAAAATCCCTCAATAAAAATTTATTTTTAAAAAATGGTTGGTGACAAGGCATTGGCTTTCAAAAGTTGCAAAAGCAAGGGAGGTTTGTTACGTTGTCCTCTAAAATGGTGGTGTTCTTCCATAAATAATGAGTTTGACAAGTCACAAACTTGATGTTTCTGTGATCACCTTCTTAGGTGCATCCACACTGTAGAGTTAATACAGTTTGACACCACTTTACCTGCCTTGGCTCAATGCTATGGAATCATGGGATATGTAAATTTGATGAGGCACCAACACTCTTTGGGAGAGAATGCTAAAGACCTACAACTCCTACGATTCCACAGAACTGAGTCATGGTATTACACTGTATTAATTCTAAAGTTTAGATTAAGTTTTAGAAAGAACAAACTAATCACATGCAGTGCTAAGATTGAATATACTTCTTCTCTTTACCTCTCTAGCCAGTGGCTGGATCTACACTGCCATATAATGAAGCTTGACCTGCATTATATAATCAGTTTGGTGTTTGAACAGAATTGAACTGTATTTGGCAGAGTGGATGAGGCCTTTGTCTAAGACAGGGGTCCTCAAACGTTTTAAGCAGAGGGCCGATGCACAGTATTTCAGACTGCTGGGGGGGGGGGGAATATAGTTTTTTGGGGAAAACAGACAAATCCCTATGCACACTGCATACTTCTTATTTGTGGTGCCAAAAAGGAGTCTAGACTCATATACTCCAATTCAATGCAGTTTAAACTGCCTTATATGGCAGTGTAGATGGGGCCTTGCACAATATAATCATGGAAACATACAATTTTTACGGTTCATTCCCGAAGTAGTTTTTAATAAGAAAGCAGTCCAGCTGTAGAGACTGAACCATATTAAATGGTTCATGCTAACAGAGTATTATCTGTTGACAAAATTTATAAATCTGGTCTAGAGCTAATATTTTATAGGCATTCTCTGGCGTGCAGATTAAACAGTAATGGAGGGAACATATTGTTTTAGTATATCTCGGAATTAAGGTTTTTATATGAGCTGAAGAGAAACCACAATATCTCAGAATTACAAAGAAACCCACATAGGAATGAATAAAATGTTGCTAGAAAATAGGCTGGTACAATAAAAACATATATTTTTGAAAAACCCTCTGAATTACAGCAATGAATACTGAACCCTCCCAATACACTTATCCTATCCAAAGGAAACCATATATATGTTTCCTTGCTCTCTTTCAGAATTGTTTTCAAGGTTGATACACACACATACTTATCTAGTGGTTTCATTCTCAAAGCATCCAAATTATCACTCCCAAGATCATCTATCATGTTCATTAAAATGTTAGGCCTTGACATGTTCAGTTGATAGGCTTGAAGAAATAAGAAAGAATCTAGCTAAATAGCTAGGCTATATCTAGATGAACATGAGAAAAATCTATCTGGATCAGAGCATACTTTGTGTGCAAAAGGTATGAATCTCAATTATTAATATTTTTAGTTAGTGTCTTGAAATAATCTGAAACCCCAGAGAGTGATATTGGACAATACTCTGCAAGACTGACCAGTCCTAAACCCATGTAATGCTTTCTCTTAATATTTTCCTATGCTGAAGATTTCTTAGGATTGTCAACCTCTTTCCCAACAAACACTCACCTCCTGCTTGGGCATTACCAGGTTCAAAGACAATTAGGAGTATTAATAAGTCAACAAGAATTTTGCACAATTTTCTCCTAGTATTTGAAAATCCTGAAATGTAGCAGAAAAAAATGAACTTTTTTTTTTGCACACATAAAAATGTTTCTGTGCAGAGAATGAATTTTGGGTGCAGAAAAACTATTTTTCTCTACAGAACAATTCAGTTACAACATTTGGGATTATATAATATGGGAAAACTATTGCAGAGGATTTGCTTGCTCTCACAGGGCAGAAGGAACTGCCATAATTACTCACCCTAACATTATCCATATTCATGAAACAAAAACTTCTTTAGTGAGACCATATTTGGGAAAGTCTTGTATTCGTTGCTACCTAATAAGAAACATCAGTGATTGTCTTCAAAATTATTTTTCAGGAGTACTCTTGTGGAAGGTTTTTCCCTTACCTGGAGATCCCATTGTTCCACTTGTTAAGCATCACTAATCTTTTAAATGGTAGGAAATAAAAGAGAGGAACAACTTTTGTCCTTCACTGTTTGTGCAATATCTTGACAAGTGCATCATTGGGCTTAGTACTAATCTTGCTGTAGAACATTGCAACATTAAACTTTGAATAGAATACTATAAATTCCATTCTCAGAAATCTTACAAATCTCTAGTTATTTCTTTTGTTCATGGCATATACTATCCTAGCTTCTCTAACACTTTTACTGGCTTTGATACCTATCAACCCAAGGAACATATTTCAGTGTTGCAAAGGTTGGTGAGCTATTGATTCTTGAAGGATCAAATGTTCTTGGTTATGCTTCTTAATGATTAACTTGCTGTCTTTAGTTGACAGCTCCATCGCCTTTTCACACTGTTCTTTAAGACAGTTGGGAAAGCACGTTTCTTGGTTTTTTTCCTATGTTTTGAAGTAACAATCTATAAGAAGAAAAACAAACCAAGACCAATTTTCTCTCCCCTCTCCAAACATGGGACTAGCATTATAAAGTCCCTGTAACCCGTGAAAGCTAATGTGACTTTTGTTATTTCTCAAAGTGCCAAAGGATTTATTTCTAGTTATGCCATAGAAAGTATTCCCATTTCTGCTGCTACAGAGGTTAATAGTCCACCTTTCTTTTTGTTGTTCCTTTTTTAATTTGATGAAATATGTCATAAGAAGAACTTGCCTGGTGTCTAACTCTGGCTGTTGGAATAAAACTCTGGGAGGCCAGTGTTTGAATCCCCACTGAAATCATGAAAACTGACTAAGTGGGCTAGAGAAGTCAGTCTTGCATCTTTAGAGGAAGGAAATGACAGACCTCCTACAAATTAATTTTGCTAAGAAAACTTAGGACAGGCTTAGCATAACTGGAATTGACTTGAAGGCACATCAGAACAACAACAACAACAACGTGCAATCTTTTAATCCAATGAATTTAAAATGACACTTGAACAGCAAAAAATTTCAGAGGATAAGCTTTTAGCAAAATTATCAGGAAAAAAATCCCTTTCATTTCTATGTCATGAAATGTTCTGTGTGCTATAGGCAAAGGAACCTATAACCTTATTTCTTATAAGGGGGAAGAGAAATAAAAATAGGCATCTGGGGTGTTTACAAAAAGCATTACATAAAGTGATGGTTATGAAAGTCAGCTGTCACACAAAACATTGCTTAGATAATTTCCTATGAGTTCAGCCTATAAGTCGGCAGAATTATTTCGATAAGGGTAGGAAACCTAAGTGAAGAGAATCTGATCCTCATCTGAAATATGTAATGGCACTATTCTTCCTAAGTATCACCAGCAGGAAAGAAATCAGCTACAAAACCCAGAAGGGGGTTGGATAGCTTGCATGTTGACTGCTCTTAGCTTATGTGGAGAAAAAACTGGACCAAAACAGTTCAAAACAAAGTTTTTCCAAGGACCATAGAATGCTGATTGATTGCTGTGATGAGGTTGGTTGTGGTCTATAAAGCCCTATATGGCTTAGGTCAAGAACATGTGACATTGTCTCCCTGAATTAGCTTATCTGGGCCCGAAATTCCTAAGGAGAAGTTCTTCTCTCAGTCTCAATACCCTCATACCACCAACTGGTGGAACACTCAAGTGGGCCTTCTTGGTGGCTGCCCATGGCCTCTCTAGAGAAGGTCAGAGTTGCCTTAACTTTGCTGTCCTTCAATTGTCAAGTAAAGATCTTTTTCTTCTGACAGGCTTTCAGAACTGAAGATTTTGAAAAAGGGGCATTGCTTTTTTGACATTTTAAAAACTATTTTTTAATTTTAAATATTGCTCTTGTATTGCTAACTCAGCATGCTGTAGTGGTTTGAGTGTTAGACAATGACTCTGGAGAGGAGGACTCAATTCCCCATTCGGTTATGAAAACCCACCTTGGGCAGTCCTAATCTCTTAGACTCAGAGGATGGCAAAGGCACTTCACCTCTGAATAAATATTGCCAAATACTCAATGAGAACTTAGCCCTAGGAATGCCAAAACGTGGAAGTGACTGACAATGAAGATGATGTTGGGAGTCTTATTGGAGACTCACATCTTTGTAAATGAACATGTCTGTGGGAATTAGAATTGAACATTATCTACTAGCCAGAAAAAGTGACTGATGCTCAATGGGCCAATTCACATCAGGGCTGATACATACTGATTATGTATTGAGATCAGCAAGGAAGTACTGATGTGCAACATCATCCAGTGTTCTTCGTAATGCTCTTGCCAGTATCGTGCTATGCATCTTCGAGTTTCTTAGCATTTCTGCTATGTAGCTAAGTATACTCAAAGTTATGTAATGTAGACCATCATAGAAGAGTTGCACCATTAATAATAATGATAATGACAAAAAAAAGGAAGGAAGGGAGAGAGGGTGTCATCCTGGACTCATCACTGATCCTGGAGCCCCAGGTTTCGTCAGTGACTAGGGGAGCATTTGCACAGTTAAAGCTTGTGTGCCAGCTGTACCCATACATTGGGAAGTCTGACTTGGCCATGGTAATCCACGCTCTGGTTACATCCCGTATAGACTACTGCAACACACTCTACATGGGGGTTGCCTCAGAAGCTTCAAATGGTTCAGCCAGCAGCAGCCAGATTACTAACAGGAGCAGCTCTCCTCTGTTGTGCCAATTCCACTGGCTGCCAGTTTGCTACCGGGTACAATTCAAAGTGCTGGCTTTAGCCTATAAATCCCTAATCGGTTCTGGCCCAGTTTACCTGTCTGAACGTATCTCTCCTTATGAACCATCCAGGAACTTAAGATTGTCTGGGGAGGCCCTGCTCTTGATCCCGCCTTCCTTGCAGATGCATCTGGTGGGGACGAGAGACAGGGCCTTCTCAGTGGTGGCCCCTCGGCTGTGGAAATCACTCCCTAGGGATATTAGATCGGCCCCCTCCTTCCTGACCTTCCAAAAAAACAGTAAAAGCTTGGCTCTTAGAGCAAGCATTTGGTAATGCAGTGTAATAAATAATTATGAACTATGAAGAATGAACATGGAATGGCTAGACAATGCTACTGAATCTAATGAATCTAACACGATGACCCTGGTCATCATATGTTTTAATCTTTTAATGGTTTTGTATGGTTTTTATAATATTATGTTGAATGTTTTAATTGTATTTTTATGAATTGTTTTGTAAGTCACCTTGAGTTGTCTTATGACTGAGAAAGGCGGGCTACAAATACCAAATCAAATCAAAACATTTATTTTGGTCATTGACCAGCACAGGAAATAGTGTCACGTTTCCATACAAACCTGGCATGTTTGGTACATTAAAAATATAAATACAACTACTAAAAACACAATATGGGTGAGGGGTACAAATACCATAAATAAATAAATAAATAAATAAATAAATAAATAAATAAATAAGGAAGGAAGGAAGGAAGGAAGGAAGGAAGGAAGGAAAAAAGGAGACTATGTCTCAGAGTGGATATTTGTATGGCCTTGGCCAGCTCATAAGAGTAGCAGCTTATCTGGGTACAGATGAAAGATTGCACTGCTAGAAAAGTATATATTCCTTGTCTTCTGGCATCTATACCATCTATAAGAAGCTTCCTAATATGGAAACGGCTCATAAAAGTTATAAAACATTTACAAGGAAGATAAATAGGCTGAGGAAATGCTTCATGGCTTCAGCCTTAAGAATACGGATAATCATTAATCTCAATATAAGAAAGCAAACAATTTTAGTTTTTGAAACTAAATCCTGGAGTCCAGATATTGCCTTTTTTCTTTGGGAAAAGAGAACTAAATATGCAAGGAATAAAGGAAAAAGGACAGGCATCTGTCAACAAGTGAAAACAAAGGGAGACTAAGCCTCAAAATGACAAAGGACAAAACTTAATTCTGATAAAAGAAGAATAAATTTAACATGGTTTGGCTAGATCCAGACTTGGGAGCTTCCTAATGGGTTCAAAAAAAGAAGGAAAAGCATATAAAACATGCCATGCTTAATAAAGAAAGGTTAAATATAAACTGTCCTAAGGTCTATGTATATTAGCTTATAATAAAAAATTGCAGAGAAGTCTGTTAAGCAAATAATTATCAGCTATTAGCATGAATACAGAAAGAATTAGTTTATCTGACTCTCAATCTCCACAGCAGTTAGGAGTTTATTACTCAGGTATTCTTCTATGTTGATGGAAATGCGAATTTTAAGGGATTTTATCTTTAAAAAATGTTACAAAAATACTAATCTCAATTTTCTGCACTAGTACAATGGCCCAATAGGATCATTGGATTATGGAATTGCTTGCATCAGAAAAAATCCTTACCAACCTCTAGTCCAGTGCCCTAGAAACAATGCACACAGTTGTTTTAACAACGGAAGTGGTTCTTTGTGGCTTTAATGCATTTTTCATATTGCTCGCTAGTTTCCAGGAAAAACCTCGGACAATTTGGTGGGTGGCAAGTGTCACTATTTTCAATCAATATCTAGATTGGGGTCTGTACTCTTGAAGAGGCAAACTAAACAAGTGTCCTCACCAAGCATGTCCCTACAAGAGCCTGCTCTAAGGTATCCAAACATGAGATCAGTGATGAGGGACTTGATCATCATGTTGGTCCCATTCATGACTGGGCTCAGCTGAGGATTGTATGGTTGCCCCGAGGAGATGGACAGGAAAAAAGCAGTTCCGATCTGAATTTGGGCAGGATAAATGTGTGGTCATTGATACAATTTCAGTGTTGTGCATTATCAGTAGGTGTGGTATTAAAGGATGAATCCAGGGTAGCTCAGGGGCAGAATACCCTGAATTGCAGCTGGGTTATTTTGGTAATGTAGACGACTATTTCTTAAACTGTGGGTTCTGACCCCAAATGAGTTTTGACAACTTTTCTCTTTGGATGTTTAATTCATTTCTGTGTTGATGCTTTTAAGATTTCATCTAGTATCTATTTCTATACAGTCTAACCTTTTGAAACTGGCACGGTTCCCTTACTCTCACCTCTTAGTTGAAACATTTGGTCAATCTGTGGCCCCAAAGTTCTGAACACTGGTATTATTTTGGAGACAGAGGGACATCAACATCCCCTTGAGAATATTGCAATTTCTGAATTTCCAGGAAATGTATATAATATGAAGTAACCACAAGGCTTTATCTTGTTCATATCTTTATTGAGAAAACAATTCACTTATGCAGTTACAACCCCCTTCAGGAGGTTCATCATATCATCATATCACATAGACATCTCAGCCTAGGCGAGGTAGCTTTCCTATCATAGACATTACACGGCCAAGGTACATTCTCTGCAGATAGCTTTCCATTTCCATGGAGTCAACCATCCACAGCTAGTTCATCATTGCATCCTGAAGTAGGAAGAGCAATGCAGTTTTAGATGCTAAAACAGAATTTAGCAAAGTAAAGGGAGGAAATGGGGGCTAGAAAGCCATAGCTAAGTTTTGGGACACAGTTACATGACATGAAACATACATACCGGCTCAGTTTGGTTGAAGCACACAGCAATGCAAAAACAGAACATCAACTATAATCTCACAGATACGTCTTTTATCTTATTTCCTCTCTTTTGAGTATCTTCGGAATGTGTTTTCACTGTACTGGTTAGCATTCTCTGTACTAAATCAAAGTTTTATTGCAGAAGGATAGCTTGACTAGCCCAAAGGAACTGAAGATGTGTTTTCCTTGTCACACCAGCACAATGGGAATGTCCCACAACAAGGTTGTAGCCATGGTTTCCATATAATGTTGGGGATAGACAGCTGCTGTGGGACTGGAGTGAGGGTCCTCCGGTGCTCCTCCACAGCTTTCTCCATTTGTTTTATGACAGTGTGAAACATTGGCTCAGTTTCTGCTGACAGAGGCACTGCCTCTGAAGGGTCTCTTGACAAATCAAAGAGCAATGGAGGGTCGTGATGAGTTACACCTTCTCCAAAACATGGACAAATTCCTTTCCCGTAACAGGCTCCTGAATATTTTGGATGGAATATGGGTGTCACATAATGAGTCTTCCATAAAGCACCAGCTGGTAGAAAAAACAAACAAAACAACAATCCCTGATACAGTAATTATGAAGCTGATGGAATATGACAGTTTCTCCCAAAATGGGATTTCATTAAAAACCCAGATAAAATTTCTTGCCAATACTGCAGCATGCATAAAAAAAATTCTCCAAAGGCCCTTTGTATCTAATTTTCCAAACATAGAAAGTTGCCTTATGTGAAGTGAGAGCACTAATCCATGCAGCTCAGTATTGTCAGTTTAACTGGGAGCAATGGCTCTCCAAGGTTTAAAGCAGAGTTTGCTACCAGTCTGATCTGTAGATCACCGATGCTCCATGGTGGTCTTCCATCCATGATTAACCAAGTTTGGTCCAAGTTATAAAAGAAGGGGCATTTACCCACTTAGGCGAGATTTTACTCACAGTCTTTCTGATGCCAGCGAACTGCATGCAAATATGATCCACAATAATGAAACATGAACTCGTGTTCTGAATGTTTGACCTTTTGCTGTAGTAAAGGGAACAGATTCTTTCCATCAATTATTCTGTAACGATACAGAAAAGACTAATCATCAAGTAGAATATTGAGAAAACAAAGGAAGAGGATGAGGAGGAAGGAGAAGGGGAAGAAGAAGGAGATGGAAGGTAAATAAGTTATACATTCTTGGGAATGTCATGCACTCATATCAATGCTTAACTGTACACTGTAAAAGGTTAATTTAAAACACTACAAAACCCCAAGAAATTTCCAATATGAGGTTAAATATAAAATCATAGGAAGTACAGTCACAAAAAGTAATAATATGACAAATGACTTATATCATGACCTGAATCATGACCTGATTCTGAATTCCTATATTACATTACTATATATATCTTTAAGTTCAGTTGAATTGATCCTGTTAAATTGCTCTGTTTCCATGCTATTTCCTATGCTATTATACGTTGCTATCTACCATACTGAACCACCTTATCCTTTAACCAGCTTGCATAGTGGTCCTCTTCCCCCCCTCCAAAATAGTCTGCTGTTGCTTTTGATGCTTGTTATTATTGTTACGCTGTTTTATGCTGTTTTAATTTGTTATTGCTTTGTTTTAACTGTATTTTGCCTTGGGCTTGGCCCCATGTAAGCCACCCCGAGTCCCTTGGGGAGATGGAGGCGGGGTAGAAAAATAAAGTTATTCTTCTTCTTCTAATATTAAAATAGTCTTTAAAAAAACAAGACTAAGTCAAGCTGAAGATTTCCAGAAGCTCAGATACAACAGAGAGCCTTCCTAGGATGCTTCCAAAGGGATAGTTTCAGCCCTGTCAATCACTATTAGTTGATTTCTGTGGGAATTTAAGAATAGTGCTGGGAAATTATAGCAGGGTTATAAGCAGAATACAATGTTATCTGGAACTAATTGCTGCTAAAGTTTGGAGTCTTTGGCAGAATGACTGCATAATGAAAACCGTGACCAAAAGCAAAGTATTTTTTTAAAGAAACATTTAGGAAGTGTTATGTGAACATACTTGCATTTCAGTTCTGCATGAGGGGAGTAGTAGGTCTCCAACACCACCACAAGAAATATTTTCAGTGTTCACAAAACAGGACACAGAAGAAGGGACAACCAACAAAGTCACAGATATGGTGCAAGATACAATATTATGACCCTAATGCAGCCATATTCCATGAAACATATTCCACATATTACACAAAACACAATGGGAAATATTACATGGGCTGGGAATTTTGTTTTTTGACTCAAAGAAAACTGCTTAAAGTCACAGTTTTCCTATAATAGGATTTTTTTTCTTTTTCTTTTTGTGTCAGGAGTGACTTGAGATACTGTGAGAGAAGTGACTGTCTGCAAGGACATTGCCCAGGGCACTCGGATGTGTGATGTTTTATTATCCTTGTGGGAGGCTTCTGTCATGTCCTCACATGGGGAGCTGGAGCTGACAGAGGGAGTTCAACCCATTCTCCTTGGATTCGAACCACTGACCTGTCATCAGCATTCCTGCAGGCACAAGGGTTTAACCCATTGTGTCACCGGGGGCTCCATAATAGGAATTGTGACACAAGGAAAGCTGTTTGGGCCTTGTGCAAGAACACTAGGGCATAGATAAACAAACAAGAAACAAGCTAGGAACAAAAGTCACCCCAGAATAAATATACTTGAATGGAAAAACATGGTTTGGTTAACTACTCTGGTTAACACAATGCAAGGATTTTGGTTACACAAGCAATTCTGTTTATCTTAAAGCATTTTTCATAGTTTTAGTGAGAACATAAGCTCTATACCTGTCCTGAGGTAAAACTCCTCCAGCTAAATGAGTGAGTGTGGGATAAACATCCATAAGGCTTGTTGGCTCATCCACCACAGTGTTAGCAGGGAGCATTCCAGGCCATCTAAATATGCCTGGCACACGGATTCCTCCTTCCCAGCCTCCCATGCCTTTGCCACCTAGATTGAGATACAAGACAAATGTGACCATTATGGAAACAGACAAGTTGATTTAAATTGATTTGAAGTTCTACACAGAATTACAGATGGCTCGGAATTTCACATTGCTTTCCCTCTTAGGCTCAGCTCTATGAGTACACTAGAGACAGCAAACATTATAAGAGGTGCAGCTGTAAAGAACAAATGGTTTTATAATTGGAAAACTCCAACTCATATTTTTGCAAGATGTGCAAACAATCAGGGAGACTGGAGAGAGATCAAAACATTTAAAGTATCTGATCAGGACAAAATTTCTTATTTATACATTGACATCATTAATATGAATTTCCCCAAAGCATATTCATAGCCTTAAAAAAAATCTAGAAATATGGAGATGGACTCTGTGAGAAACTAGTGGGGTGTGTGTCAGAGAGGCAACCTATCTTTGGAGGCTTCTAAACAAAGGTGGGATGGCCATTTGTTGGGGGTGCTTTGTTTGTATTTTGCCTGCATAGTAGGGGGTTGGATTAGGTGGCCCATATAGTCTCATCCGATTCTATGATTCTATGAGACAGAAAATGAGAATTTCATAAAAGCAAGTCATCCTGAAATAGTCTATAGTTGCACTTCCGTGTTATTTGTTGTTAAGCTCACTTATGAATAAAAGACCTCCATGAGCCAAGTGTAAAGAATGCTGGGAATTAGATTCAGCAACATTTAGAGACATATTGTTCCCACCTGCGTTCCAGATGGACTAGTAGCTGTATTTCCATGCAGGTTACCTTTAAATATGCCATTCCAGCCACCTAGCTGAATTGAACCTTCTTGAGCTTCTAGACTTCCTCCGTGGTCTGAAGCAAAATAGGCAAGTGTGTTGTTTCTCAATCCTTCCTTGTCAATCACATCTAGAATCTGGCCTGCACATTAAAAGCATATTCATCAACAGGTTTACAATGGATGCAAGACTTCAAATTGTACAGTCCATGTTAATGTTCTCTTTATCATACATTTTCTTCAGCTATGTAAAAGTAATAAACTGCAGCACTGAGACAGGATAGAATAATACACTAGCTATTTTTCTGTCTTTTGAGCATGCTGTAAAAATCACTAGCCAACATGCATTTTGGTACTTCAAATATTAGTCCTGTTTCTTGGTATATTTGACCTGCTGATTCCAAAAATGGCAACAGTTTCCATTCAACAGCTCAAATATTTGAGATACAGAACATATGCCATCTACCAGCCACAATATGCTCACCCACTGAAAATCATGATAACCATATCTTAGAAACTAGAGATATGTGTTCTATCCAACGCAATTCTTTGAATCAGCATCCAAATACAGTAATATCGAGAGCAGGCCTAGAAACCTGTTCCGAGGCACGAAGAATTATTTTTGTTGTCAAGAATGTATAGGATTATGGAACTTGTACTTTTCTACTGGAAAGTATAGTTTCCTCATTAGCCAGTCTGTGAATTATTAGCATCTAGAACTGACAGTCACATGATGGAAAACTAAGTTAAGGTTAAACTCTTGTGCTGGCAGGACTGCTCACCAACAGGTCAGTGGTTCAGATCTGGGGAGAGAGGGTTGAGCTCCCTCTGTCAGCTCCCCATGTGGGGACATGAGAGAAGCCTTCCACAAGGATGGTAAAGCATCAAAAACATCTGGGTGTCCCCTGGGCAATGTCCTTCCAATTCTCTCACAGCCAATTCTCTCACACCAGAAGCAACTCGCAGTTTCTCAAGTTGCTCCTGACACATACAAAAATGCCCAAGCCCATTTCTTGCCTTCTGGTAATAAGGTCTGTCCAGAGTTTTATTTTATTGTATTTATTTAAGAAAGCTGACTCACCTACCAACCAGTCCATTTCTTCTACATTGTCTCCATATATACCATGCTGGCTTTTCCCAATAAATCTTTTGGTGGTAAACAAAGGTGTATGGACATGAAGAAAAGAAACAAAGAGAAGGAATGGCCTGTGTTTGTTGCTTCAAAAAAAGAAGAAAAACAATTATTGAGACAAATTTAATAAACATTGCTAGTTTTAAAGTTTTGTTATCTCATGAAATAGAAATTACCTCTGAATAAATGAAACTGCTTCCCTTAGGATTAGAGATGCTGTTCTTTCCAGCTTCATTGGTTGCTCAGTTATATCATAGTTGCGCATCAAGATACAATTCCAGTATCTCACAAAACCATAGCTGGAATACCAGGAAGCAAAAAACAGAAATCCAAGCAATGCCAAGAAGATGAGTGTCTTCCAAGTAATAGAGAACAGCCCTATAAGTTTCCCTGCAGTAACTGTAAGGATGGCTAAGGCAATGAGTTGAGTGTAAAACCACAGTTTAGCTTGAAAGAATGCATATGGCTCTGAATCTTTGTTGTCCTGGCAGGTATTGAGAAGTGTGAAAGGCATGCCATAAAAATAATCAAAGCCATGACTTAGAGGGTGATGACAATGATCCTTGGCAGAGTCACAATTTACACCTTGATGCCACTTCCCTGGAAATCAAGGAAATCAGACTGTCATTATTAGATGACACTTTTCTTTCACATTAACAAAAAAACAAAAACAAAACAAAAAAAAAAACCCCACAATCCGCCAGAAACAGTGGTCTCAAAATCTTACTCTGAAGCACCATAGAAGTGACTGGGCCTCTGTGAAAGCAAAAGTTTTTATATTCAACCCTAGTTTCCATTAATTTCTGGCATGCCAACAGTAGCATAAAGCTGTTGAAGACCTCTGTTTATTATCTTAAAGCACCACTGTCAACTTGACTATGGATACATCTATACTATACAATTAATACAGTTTAATGCCACTCCAATGACAATGACTTAATTCGGTGGAATCATAGGAGCTGAAGTTTGGGGAATTGGCAGAGAAGGTCTAAAAGCCTTGTAAAACTACAATTCCCATGATTCTATAGCATTGAGCCATGGCAGTTGAAGTGGTATCAAATGTCATTAGTTCTACACTGTATATGTACATTCCAGTGTACGTTCATTCTTCTCTCCCTTCTCCTTCTTTTTCATCCATTTTGCTGGAGCCTCTGGTGGCACAATGGGTTAAACTCTTCTGCCAGCAGGAGTGCTGACCAACCAGTCAGTGGTTCAAATCCAGGGAGAGCGGGTTGAGCTCCCTCTGTCAGCTCCAGCTCCCCATGCAGAGACAAGAGAGAAGCCTCCCACAGTATAGTAAATCATCTGGTGTTCCCTGGGCAACATCCTTGCAGACGGCCAATTCTCTCACACCAGAAGCAACTTGCAGTTTCTCAAATCATTCCTGACATGAAAAAATATCAAATTTGCTATAGACAGAAATCTAAGAAACTCACATTACTGATTAACGCCTTCCCTCTTTCTACTTCTGCTTCTAAAAGCCATTAGTGAAACATAGTGGGTATGTGGCCAAGAGAAAAGCGGCACATTTGCTAAGCTTTATGGCTAACTTAATGGTTACTATATTACAGGTTGGTTACAGCGCCATCACTCAAAACTGCATGAATCCACTGCTCATATTAATTCTTAGACCTTGTCATAATTTAAAGTACAAGTGCCAAGTTTGATTGGCAAGATCATTGCATGAATATCAACATACCTATAAGTCCTGTGGTATAACCTTGCTGATGCAATACTTTTGCAAAAGTGGTTTCGTTGTTAGGAAGCCCTCCGGAGCCAGCATTCCATTGCAATGCCCGAAGCGCATTGCTTGATGCCATACCTGCATTGACCAAGGAAACACCCTATCAAGACATCACACAATTCATTTTTCATGTTGCCATCCTCTACTTAGGGCGGTTCCAGATGGGAAAAGACCGGTCCGACTTGGATTTTAAAAAAAACCCGGATCAGATCAGACTTCTGTCTGCACACTGGTAACAAACCCCACACTTTCATGGGGTGAGGTGTTGAGATGCACCCAGACACCACCACCACCACCAACAACAAAACTAGAAAAGGCTTTAAAAGAAAAAGTTACCTACCTGGCTTGCATTACCTGTTGCTGGCCCTAGATCATAGAAATGACGTGTCAGGAGAAGAGGAGGGGCAGGAGCGATTTTTCTCCTCCCCCTTGGTCTGGCACATCTTTTCCATGTGCCAGGAGAAGGCCAGCAGCAGGGTAATGCCGGCCAGGTAAATAATGTTTACTTTTTAAGGGTTTTTAAAGGGTTTTGGAAAGGGTTTTTCGAGACAACTGTGTGGATTGGGACTGGAAGTCATGCATCACAATCCCCAGGCCAGATCCACACAGCACTCACCACTGGAAAGACCCGGGTTTTTCCAGGTGTCAAATTAATTTGGGACAAAGTAGGGTTTTCATTTTTACCTGAGGTGTCATTTGGACGCCCCATTTTAGGCACTGTCTGGATATGCCCTTGTGGGGAAAAAACTCACATAGGAATAGCGTACATTGCAAATTTCTCCAGCGGTCTCTTTAAATCACCTAAGGAACTTGCATATCATCAAGGGAGAAGTCTATGTAAGTTACAAGGATCAGAGCACATTAATGGAAAAGTGCACTCAAGGAGGTGGGAGGAAATCTATATCACGATGAGTTGAAATTTTAGTACTGTTTAAGCATCCCCTATCTGAAATGTCTGGACCCAAAGTGTTTTAGATTTTGGGAAACTGGTATTTGCATATATGTACAGGAGATATTTTGGAAATGGAACCCAAGCCTAAACATGACATTCATTCATAGCCTGAAGGTAAGGATTTTTTTTTACAACATTTTAAATAATTTTGAGCATGAAACAAAGTTTGTGTGCATTGAACCAACATAAAAACAATGATGCCACTATCACAGCCATTCACAAGATGATTTTGGAGTATTTCCATTTCTGGAATTCCAGATAAAGGGTGCTCAACTTGGATCTGTTCATTATATTTTTTGTGAGCTATCTTTTAACAAGGTTTTAGTCAGTAACAGTATGTGCAAGGTTATACATATGTTTCTCATCTTCATTATATATAAATATTCATGAGGGGGAAGCAAGCTGTGTAAGAACTTCTGTAAAAAGAAGTCTCCTTGGATACTATTTTGGGAGAATGACAAGATAAAAACTAAATAAACATCAGTGATTAAATACTAAGGACTGCCTGGTAGTTTTTTTTCCTTCCCTGAAAATAATAACAATAATAATAATAATCTAATAAAATAATAAAATAACGTAAGCTCCAAGTCAGAACTGAGTTATTACCAAAGGACTAATGTTATTCATGACTAATTCCTCACCATAGTTTCAATCATGCCTAAGTCAGGATCTAACATGTCTTGCTATGAACAACACATTCCCCACTCAGAGTGAAGAACTGTTACAACGTCAACAGCTCAGACCAATCCTTCCTTGCCACAGCTAGGGAAAAGTAACTTGACACAAAATGGTCTGACATATTACCGACAACAACAGTAGTGTTGTATTAATTTTATATCACTTTAACTGTCATGGTGCCATCCTAGGGATTATTATAGTTCAGAATTCTCTAAAAAAAACGGTCTACTGTGCTCTACTGAACTAACAGTAATTTAATCCTCAGTCCTGCTTCCCAGGGCATCTTGGGAGCAATAGATCAAGGAGGTTAAAGGGAAGAGTTTTAAATATCTGTGAAGAACAAAATGACTGCTTTGAAAAGAAATAGCCACTCCTGAATTAATCCATGTTTTTCAACTGCTCCTATTTGGTTTTCTTGCACCCTGCACAATAAGAAAAAGTTATCTAAGCTTATGGTGGAGATATTAAATATTGATACAAAATATATGAGAGAATCCACCTAAAGTATCCTGAATATTGTTTATAGATATACATATTTTCATGAAGAACTAAATGCATTATTTTAAAGAGATAACAATAGGGCTTGGTGAGAGCCAGCATGGTGCCATGGGCCCCTTCTACACTGCTGCATAACCCAGATTATCAAAGTAGATAATCCACATTATCTAATTTGAACTGAATGATATGAGTCTAAAGGCAAAGTTTTCCCCTTAACATTAAGTCTAGCCGAGCCCAACTCTGGGGGTGGTGGTGGTGCTCATCTCAATTTCTAAACCGAAGAGCCGGTGTTGTCCATAGACTCCTTCTAGGTCATGTGGCTGGCATGACTGCATGGAGAGCTGTTACCTTTCCACCAAAGCCATGCCTATTGATCCACTAGCATTTGCATGTTTTTGAACTGCTAAGTTGGCAGAAGCTGGGGCTAGCAACGAGAGCTCACCCCATCCAGTGGACTTGAACTGCCAATCTTCTGGTCAGCAAGTTCTGCAGCTTAGAAGTTTAACCAGCTGCACCACTGCAGACCCTATATGAGTCTACAGTGCCATATAATCTAGTTCAAAGCAGATAATCTAGATTTTATATGGCAGTGTAGAAGGGGGGCCATGGACTGAGTGTTAGACTAGGACTGTGAAGACCAGTTTGCATTCCTGCTCAGATGTGGAAACCCACTAGTGACCTTGAACAAGTCCTACTTTTTCAGTTTCAGAGGAAGGCAACCCTCTGAGCAAATCCTGCCAAGAAAACCCAGTGATGGGTTTGCCTCAGAGTTGCCACAAGTTAAGCCCCCTTTACACTGCCTTATAAAATTGAGGTATGGTTTGAACTGGATTATATGGCAGTGTAGAAGGGACCTTAGAAACAACAACTTGAAGGAACACAACAACAGCAAAGGAATAGTTCACAGTCTTTTAGCTGTATATGTACACATATATTCCAAGAATATTCACCTGATCTGATGGGATATCTGCCAGTCAAGAAAGCTGCTCTGCTTGGAGTACAAAGGGAAGCTGTTGCAATGTGCTGAGTGAGTTTCACTCCTTCCTTTGCTAGCTGGTCGATGTTAGGTGTCCTAAGATAAACATCTGCCATATTACTTTAATTCACTAGTGTGACATACAAGAGAACAAAGATGAGGTAGCACACTATCACATTGATATAAGATACCTAACTCTGTTCCTAATAACTTGCTTAGTAAGAAATGTTTTCAAATGACATCTCATGCGTAAGTGGTTCCAAAACAAAAAACAACAGTTCTGAGGATAACATTTGCTTTCCACTATTCACATCGCTCCAATCCTTGAAAAAAGCAAGTCTCTATGGTGATCACTGGATTGAAAAGTGGATCTGTAAGGCAGCAATCCTTTAGTTGCTCAAATGATTTCACTAGATGTAAAGGAAGCCTTTCAACGGAAGTAGTGGAAAGGTCTGTTGCTGCTGCAGCTCTACAAAGGTAAGAAAAGTTTCTTTTGGGACAGTCATTACCAGAATCCCCGGCTAGGATATTTGTAGCATTATAATCTAGAACCATCAGTATTCCAAGTGCTCATGTGTTGGCATTCTGGTGACAGAATAGGTGAAAAAAAGGAGACAATCTTCACATTGGTTTGGATGACTACCTCATCATACGCATCAGTGATATCTAAAGAGGCTGGAGTTGTATGAACAAGACAGAATAAAAGAGAAGCGAGGAAATTTTAGTAGGTTTAGTTGCAATGTGTGGGATTGCACATAAGAACATTATTTCCAAGGATTGCTCAGAAGGGGCCTAACTGCTAACCGAGGTCACATGACATTCATTCACATGACAAAAGTAAATACTGGAAAAATGAGATTCCTTATTTGTAAAATCCTAAATCCCTGTCTTGAAGTCCAGATCTGGTTAACATGTTTTAAGATAAGGACTAAAGCAGGGAAGGAGGAGAAACAAGAATGCAAAACAACTGGAGGTAAAATATGGCAATTAGTTTGAGATAGAACCTCTGATTTGTAGTTAGTTGAGCACTATAGTTAACACAATAGGTACAAGCCATACAGATGTGAAATAGAATGAAAAAGTCAGATCTAAATCAGCGGGGGGGGGGGGGGGTCACGAGGAAGTGTCAGAGGGGTCTCCAAAGACCATCAGTAAACACAGTATTTCCTGTTGGTCATGGGGGTTCTGTGTAGGAAGTTTGGCCCAATTCTGTTGTTGGTGGGGTTCAGAATGTTCTTTGATTTTAGGTGAACTATATATCCCAGCAACTATAACTCCCAAATGTCAAGATTTATTTTCCCCCCAATTCCACCAGTGTTCACATTTGGGCATATTGAATATTCGTGCCAAGTTTGGTCCAGATCCATCATGGTTTGAGTCCACAGTGCTCTCTGGATGTAGGTGAATTACAACTCCAAAACTCAAGGTCAATACCCACCAAACCCTCCCAGTATTTTCTGTTGGACATGAGAGTTCTGTGTGCCAAGGTTCGTTAAATTCCATTGTTGGTGTAGTTCAGAATGCTCTTTGATTGTAGGTAAACCTTGATCATCCTTGATCAGGCTCATCCTTGATCAGTGTGCAGGGGATAGCCCTGACTGGGACAACACTTCACAACATTCACACTTGCACAATCCTGCAGGTGTACCATCCCCAACCATAGACCAGGTGCAACAGGAACACATACAGGAGAACGATAGGTTCTTGTACGAATCTCAATGGATTGTCCTTGACAAATGCACCGGGGATGTCGAGAAGGAGGACAACACTTTTCACCTACACAATTCACACCAACAGGATCACTTTTCTGGAGACCTACACACAACATTGCACAAAAGGGGCCCTGTCATTCCCGAAAGTACACAGGTCTTGGTAGTAGGTGACTCCCTCCTTAGAGGAACGGAAGCTGTCATTTCCAGACCAGATGGGATGGCTCGAGAAATATGCTGCCTACCGGGGGCAAAAATACACCATATCACTCAGAGGCTCACCAGGCTCCTCAAGCCCTATCACCGTCCTCCCCTCATGTTGATTCATGTAGGAACCAATGATACTGCAAGGCATACGTTTCAAAAGATCACAAATGATTTTCGAGCTCTAGGAGCAAAGCTAAAAGAATGTAATGTACAGGTGGTCTTTTCATCCCTCCTCCCTGTTGTAAGACACGAACCCACAAGAGCCAGAAAAATAGTACAGGTCAATGACTGGCTTAGAAAATGGTGTCAGGAGGAACACTTTGGCTTCCTCGACCATGGCCTGCTTTTCCAGGAGGATGGCCTACTGGCAAGGGATGGGGTGCATCTCACACAAGTAGGAAAACACCTTTTTGCTCACAGACTCGCAAACCTCATTAGACGCACTTTAAACTAGGTCCACCGGGGGAGGGGGACAACAGCCTTGCGAACACTACTTTACCCATAATGTCTGGGAATCGCCAGAAGGCTAAACGGAGGGCTGCACAAACACAACAAGGACCAAGTACCAAAAGCACAATAATCCCAATTAAACAGCTCAAGGGAAGATCTCAGGGGCTCACATGTCTTTACACTAATGCACAGAGCATGGGAAATAAACAAGACGAACTCCAACTTTTAGCACAACACCACAAATATGATATCATAGCCATCACTGAAACCTGGTGGGATGACTCCTATCGCTGGAATATAGATATCGAGGGGTATAACCTCTTTCACAGAAACCGAACAAAGGGGAGAGGAGGCAGAGTAGCCTTATATGTCAAAAGCTCTTATGCTACAGAAGAGATTCAAGACAGCAATCTGGGAAACCAGCTTGAAATCATCTGGATAAGAATCAAGGGAACTGGGACTCAAAAAGATGTTGTTGTAGGCGTCTACTACAGACCCCCAAGCCAGGAGGAAGAACTTGATGAAGTCTTCTGCCAACAGTTGACCAAACAGGCACAGAGAAGAGATGTAGTAGTCATGGGCGATTTCAACTATCCCGATATTTGCTGGAAAACAAACTCGGCCAAGAGTACAAGGTCCAACAAATTCCTCGCTTGCCTTGCAGACAATTTCATGGTCCAGAAGGTAGAAGAGGCAACAAAGGGATTGGCTACTCTTGATCTCATCCTAACAAATGCGGAGGACCTGATCGATGTGGTCGAAGTGGTAGGATCCTTAGGGGCAAGTGACCATGTGCTCCTGCAATTTGAGGTATAAAGGAAGGCCGAAATTAAGACAAGTCAAACCCGCATTTTGGACTTTAGGAGAGCTGATTTCCAAAAAATGAAGGAAACGCTGAGCAGCATTCCGTGGACACAGATACTAAAAGACAAGGGAGTTACGGATGGATGGGAATTTCTCAAGAGTGAAATACTCAAGGCGCAATTGCAAACCGTGCCAACAAAGAGAAAAAATAGGACAAGTGCAAAGAAGCCAGAATGGATGTCCAAAGAACTTCTAACTGTGCTAAGACACAAAAGAGACATGCACAAGAAGTGGAAAAAGGGAGAAATCCCCAAAGAAGAATTCAAACAAATAGCCAACACCTGTAGGGAAAAGGTCCGCAAGGCCAAAGCAAAAAACGAGTTCAGACTTGCCAGGGACATTAAAAACAATAAAAAGGGCTTCTATTCTTATGTCAATAGAAAAAGGAAAAACAAGGAGGCGATAGGACCTCTTCGAGGAGAAGATGGGGCAATGCTGACAGGGGATAGGGAAAAGGCAGAACTACTTAATGCCTTCTTTGCCTCGGTCTTCTCACAAAAAGAGAGTCTTCAACCTCAGCAAGATGGAATGGATGAGGGATTGGAGGACATCCAACCCCAAATTGGGAAAGAAGTCATCCAGGAATACCTGGCCACTCTTAACGAGTTCAAGTCCCCAGGGCCAGATCAACTACACCCCAGAGTATTGAAGGAACTAGCGGAAGTCATTTCGGAACCACTGGCAACCATCTTTGAGAGTTCTTGGAGAACGGGAGAAGTTCCAGCAGATTGGAGGAGGGCCAATGTGGTCCCAATCTTCAAGAAGGGAAAAAAGGATGACCCAAACAACTACCGTCCAGTCAGCCTCACGTCAATACCGGGCAAGATTCTGGAAAAGATTGTTAAGGAAGCGGTCTGCAAACACTTAGAAACAAATGCAGTCATCGCTAATAGTCAACATGGATTTATCAAAAACAAGTCATGCCAGACTAATCTGATCTCTTTCTTCGATAGAGCTACAATCTGGGTAGATGCAGGGAATGCCGTGGATGTAGTATACCTGGATTTCAGTAAGGCCTTTGACAAGGTCCCCCATGACCTTCTGGCAAGGAAACTAGTCCAATGTAATTGGTTAAGTGGACGAACACAGAGAGTGCTCACTAATGCTTCCTCTTCATCTTGGAAAGAAGTGACGAGCGGAGTGCCGCAGGGTTCCGTCCTGGGCCCGGTCCTGTTCAACATCTTTATTAATGACTTAGATGAAGGGCTAGAAGGCATGATCATCAAGTTTGCAGACGACACCAAATTGGGAGGGATAGCCAATAGTCCAGAGGACAGGAGCAGAATTCAAAACGATCTTGACAGATTAGAGAGATGGGCCAAAACTAACAAAATGAAGTTCAACAGTGACAAATGCAAGATACTCCACTTTGGCAGAAAAAATGAAATGCAAAGATACAGAATGGGTGACGCCTGGCTTGAGAGCAGTACGTGTGAAAAAGATCTTGGAGTCCTCGTGGACAACAAGTTAAACATGAGCCAACAATGTGATGTGGCGGCAAAAAAAGCCAATGGGATTTTGGCCTGCATCAATAGGAGCATAGTGTCTAGATCTAAGGAAGTAATGCTACCCCTCTATTCTGCTTTGGTTAGACCACATCTGGAATATTGTGTCCAATTCTGGGCACCACAATTCAAGAGAGATATTGACAAGCTGGAATGTGTCCAGAGGAGGGCGACTAAAATGATCAAGGGTCTGGAGAACAAGCCCTACGAGGAGCGGTTTAGGGAACTGGGCATGTTTAGCCTGAAGAAGAGAAGGCTGAGAGGAGATATGATAGCCATGTATAAATATGTGAGAGGAAGCCACAGGGAGGAGGGAGCAAGCTTGTTTTCTGCTTCCTTGGAGACTAGGACGCGGAACAATGGCTTCAAACTACAAGAGAGGAGATTCCATCTGAACATTAGGAAGAACTTCCTGACTGTGAGAGCCATTCAGCAGTGGAACTCTCTGCCCCGGAGTGTGGTGGAGGCTCCTTCTTTGGAAGCTTTTAAGCAGAGGCTGGATGGCCATTTGTCAGGGGTGATTTGAATGCAATATTCCTGCTACTTGGCAGGGGGTTGGACTGGATGGCCCATGAGGTCTCTTCCAACTCTTTGATTCTATGATTCTATAAACTATAAATCCCAGCAACTACAACTCCCAAATGACAAAATCAACCCCCCCCCCCTCCAATCCTATCAGTATTCAAATTTGGGCGTATTGGGTATTTGTGCCAAATTTGGTCCAGTGAATGAAAATATACCCTGTATACCAGATATTTACATTACAATTCATAACAGTACAAAATTACAGTTATAAAGTAGCAAGGAAAATAATATTATGGTTGGGCATCATCACAACATGAGGAAATGTATTAAGGGGACGTGGCATTAGGAAGATTGAGAACTACTAATCTAAATGGTTAGGAATCTTTTCCTTACATAAATGGTTGAAGAACATAATTATCTTAAATCAGTAGGAAACACTTTACCTGATAGTGTTGTTACCATAGCAGCCTAGATCTCCAATCCCAAGATCATCAGCTAACATCAGAACAATGTTTGGTTTAATGTCTGGAATTACAGATATTCCACAAGCATTTGGCAATCCAAATAAGGCCAGGTAGGTTACTGTAAGGAGTCTGTAATCAAAATTTATAATAAAAAAACCAGATGTATGTTTGAATGAAAGTGACAAGACAAAAGATCTAAAAAGTAGGTTGCTGTTGTTGTGCATTGGCAAGTCATTTCTGACCTTAAATCAAACATATCATGGACTTTTTTGGCAGAATTTGTTTAGAGGATATTTGTCCTCCTTGCCTTCCTCTGAGATTGAAATACTGTAGGTCTATTTGCGACTCAGTTTGGATTTACACTGCCATATAATCCAGATTATGTTCTTTGAACTGGATTACATGAGTCTACACTGTCAAATAATCCAGTTTAAAGCAGATAACCTGGGTTTTTTAAATAGCAATATAGATGGGGCCTCAGGGTGCATCTAAACCAGAGCTTTTAGACATGCAACATTTCACAACACAGTAATTAAGTTTTATTAGCAAAGCAGAGGTTAAACCAACTCTTTGTAAGTGATACAGATATGCATAAATTGTAACAACAAAATGTATGGGGACACCACATATCTCATGAAAATATTTTGTTTATATATATATATATATATATATTAAAAAATACATGACTATAGATAAAGTATTATTATTATTTCACAAAGGCTCAAAGCTTTCTCCTTACCTTTGCATCACACAGCTTCAATCTTTAGCCAGCACACTAATGTGTCACTATATAGTTTGGAAAGATCTTATCTATACTATAGAAGTAATACAATTTAACATCAGTTTAATTGCTTCAGTACTATGGAATGCTGGGATTTGTAGTTTGGGTTGGTTTTGTTTTGTGTGTCAGGAGCAGCTTGTGAAACTGCAAATCATTTCTGGTGTGAGAGAATTTGCCATTTGCAAGGACGTTGCCCAGGGGACGCCACGATGTTTTACCATCCTGTGGGAGGCTTCTCTCATGTCACAGCAAGAGAAGCTGGAGCTGACAGATGGGAGCTCATCCCGCTCCCATCTTTTTTTTTGGCAGAGAAGGCTAAAAATCTTTGTAAAACCCCTCCTCCCAGGATTCTCTAGCACTGAGCCATGACAGTTGGGAGTGATGTCAAACTGCATTAACTCTCCAGCGTAGATGCATTTCCAGAAGCACTTTTTCTAAACGATACGACGTGCAGGGTGGGAAGAAAAACATGCACTTCAACCAGGAAGTGTTTCCGCTCTTCTGTCCTACTAAACTCTGCAAGCAGGGTAAGGAAGACAGCAAAGGGACCAGGGACCTACAAAGCCATCGGTCAAGAACAACTGGGGCAAGGACCCACCTTGGGAAGGGTGGGCAAACGCCCCTCCAGCGCCCCTCCTTTCCCCATCTGAACGTGGGCTTAGATCCCGAGATCTCCATGCTGAAAGGAAAGGGACTGTGGTCTTGTCAAGCAAGCAGCAGAGGCAACCCAACAGTGTTTGCAGAGGCATTACACGCCTTCTTTGAAAACTCTCTAAACTTCCCCAAGGGAAGGAGGGGAAATTCCAAACTTTTGAAAAAGTGGAGAGAAGGATCTCTCTCCTCCTTTTGCACACTCGCCGAACACTTTTCTCCACAAACATTAACTTGTTGAAACACGAAACCCAAAGTGTCCTGTTACTCAATGTTATAGCACTATTATGCCACTTTAACTGCCAGGGCAACATGCTGTGGGATTCTGAGGCTTGTAGTTTAAGGAGGCCCAAGCTCTCTCTGGCTGAGGATTCTAGATGCCCTTATTTATTTATTTACCCTATATTTATACCCCACCTTTCTCTATCCCAAAGGTGACTCAAGGCGGCTTACATAAGGCTATTATTCAATCCCTTAAACACATACAATTCCAACAATATTAAAATTGAATTAAAATTAAAATTAATACATAAAGGTAAAGGTAGAGATTAGTCGTGCCCAACTCTGGGGGTTGGTGCTCATCTCCATTTCTAAGCTGAAGAGCCGGCATTGTCTGTAGACACCTCTAAGGTCATGTGGCCGTCATGACTGCATGGAGCGCCATTACCTTCCCACCGAAGGAGTACCTATTGATCTACTCACATTTGCATATTTTCAAACTGCTAGGTTGGCAGAAGCTGGGGCTAACAGTAGGACCTCACTCTGCTCCTTCGATTCAAACTATCAACATTTCAGTCGGCAAGTTCAGCAGCTCAGCGGTTTAACATGCTGTGCCACCAGAGGGGCCTAATTAATACATATTAAGCATTTTAAAACATTCCATTCCATATTATAATCACACCATCCATAATGGTAGTCCTAGCCGTTCCATAGTTATTGCACATATTCCAAATCTGTTACTACACTGCAATTATTCTCTGAAAGCCTGATCCCAAAGCCAAGTTTTTACTTTTCTTCTGAAGGCTAGGAGGGAGGGGGCTGATCTAATGTTGGACCAAACTTGGCATGAATATGCCCCAGTGTGAACACTGGTGGAGTTGGCACAACAGGAGGGATATCCTCTCTCTCTACACTGTTCCGGTGATCAACCTGGCTGCTGCCCGTTGGACAAACTGAAGCTTCCAAACAGTCTCCAAAGGCAACCCCACATAGAACATGTTGCAGCAGTCTATACAGGGATGTAACAAGAACGTGGACCATTGTGGCCAAGTCTGACTTCCCAAGGTACGGGCGCAATTGACGCACCAGTTTTAGCTGTGCTAAAGCTCCCCTGGCCAGTGCCTAAACATGGAGTTCCAGGCTCAGTGATGAATCCAGGATCACTCAACTGCATATTCTTTCCCTAAACTGCAAATCCCAGGATGTTGCCAATACTCAAAGTGGAATAATAGTACTATAGAAGTGTAGTGTGATGGGATCTTGTGTCATGTGCTGGGATAAGCACATATACGTGCTGGGGTAAGCACATTTACGTGCTGGGAAAAGTATTCAGTTTTGTTGCACAATGTACAATGACAACAAAGTTATTCTGTTCAATCTCCAGGAATGCGTTTTATGTCACCCACCAGGTTTACTTCTGGAGTTTAGTCAAACAATTGAGCTGTTCTCCAAAGCTCTTGGAGACAATGAGACCCATCCTTAGTGATGAAATCTGCAAGAGTGGGATTGACTGAACAACTGGTTAATGTTTAATGTGTCCGGTGCCTCCTTTCAGCCAGGTGTGAGGCTGCAGCAGGAGACTGCAGGAAATCCTTGCTGGTTCCAGCCAATTACAAATGAAGAATAAATGAGCAACAGACATTCAGTTGTTGGATATTATGGTTTTAGGAACACATAATTGGTTTAATTGTTCTGTAGTACATTATACACACATTTATTCACACTCAACTCTTCCATAGACAATAAGTGGGTAGCCATAATGAGAGGGAAGGGGGGAAAGAATGTTATCAAAGTACTAATTTAAGTTGATACATACATGCTTGTATGTGTGTCTATAAATAACTATGAGAGCCAGTATGGTGTTGGGTTTGAGTATTGGAATATGGCTCTAGAAACCAGAGTTCAGTTCACTCATCGGCTATGGAGACCCACTCAGTGAACTGTATACTCTTAGCTCCAGAAAACTCTTGTGATATCTTAGGGTTGCCGTAAATTGGAAACAACTTGAAGCCACACTGGTTTTTGAATAAACTGAGATTATTGTGCTTTTGACATATCAAGAGAATGCATAATTCACCAGGAAAGGCATCCATGTTTGGTAAGGATGTGAAATGAAAGCAAGGTGTGATTTCACAGTAGAAGGAAGCAAGAAAAGAGGAAGACCACATTCGAGATGAACAGACTCCATCATGGAAACTGCAGCCTTGAGACTAAGATCTGAGCACGGCTGTTGAGGATGGGCTGACTTGGAGATCTCTCATACATAGTCTCTGTAAGTTGAAGTTGGCCACAGCTTCAGGCAGTTGCAGATGTATGAAACTTCATATTACTTATGAGCTGAATTAGAACTAACTGACTCTGGCTAAGACAGAGTATTTCTACCAATCAGTTGGAGGGGGTTTAATTTGGCTGTTCAACTGCTGTTTTATATATTTTATGGTTTATACCTGGAGTAAGAGTGCGCTACAATAATTGTAATAATTTTCATTTCTGGAATCTTCAGCCTGGCAGATTTGAGTGAATTTTGTCTTGTGGTTTGGTTCAAAAGATGCCTCAGTACAAAATCAAATTCCTGATTATACGTGTCACTTGAAAATCATAGTTGGAAGGGACTGTAAGGGTCATCTATTCAATCAACTGCCATGCAGAAATATGTAACTACAGCACTCCTAAAAGAGGCCCATCCTACCTCTGGTTAAAGACCTCTAAATAATGAGAATCCCTAACCTCAGTGGTTCTCAACCTGTGGGTCCCCAAGTGTTTTGGCCTATAACTCCCAGAAATTCCAGCCAGTTTACCAGCTGTCAGGATTTCTGGGAGTTGAAGGCCAAAGCATCTGGGGGCCTACAGGTTGAGAAGCACTGCCCTACCTTATAAGGCAATCTGTTCCACAGCTAAACAGCTCTTATAGTTAAAAATGTTTCTATTGTTTAGGCAGAAGTTCTTTTCTTATTATTGGAATACTTTTTCACACTTTAATACTGCTGCATTTATAACAAATAATGGATTCTCACTTAAGGAAAACACATAAGTGAATTTTAATTTCCTCTGGGAACCTTTTAAGGACCACACTCCATTTGTTATCAGTGGCATAGTTACAGTAACAGTTAAGAATGATTAATTATGAGCAAAATAATCCCTTCAACAACCTATCTGTGTAAATAACCAAGTCTTCATTTTTTGTTTTGCTTAGTATACCAAGAGAAACCCTGAAGCTTCCATTGATTATTGGGTAGATCAAATTGACTAGGTACAGGAGGCACTGTGTTACAATAATAGTGTTTTATACTGCTCTTTGCATTTGGATTACAACAGTGTCAAAACTGACTCAGGGGTTGGCTTCAGAAGGGTCAAATAAGAGGTCAAATAGCAAGGGATGGCTGTAATAGGATACATCAACCTGAAGAGTCAGCATGGTAATGGTTTGAATGCTGGACCATGACTTTGGAGACCAGGATGCAACTTCATCCTCAGCCATGGGAACCCACTGGGTGTCCTTGGGCAAATCATCCTCTCTCAAGTCCCAGAAAACCCCATTACCCTAAGGTTGCCATGTGTCAAAAATTACTTGAAGGCACACAACAACAGCAACATCTCCAGAACATGGACACATGGATGTTACATTGCAAGACACCAGACTCCTGTGGTTGAAGTTATGTAATGGGTCTTCCAGAGCATTACCTTAGAGAAAAGAAACTAAAAATATAAAACTCAATGTCTCGTAGTGAATGCCAGAGATGATAAATTGCTGTCTGCTTTGGAAGAATGCTTCTCAAAGAGATGCAATTTAAGTTTTCTTTCTCCCTCATACAATTGGCCTTAGAAATAGTCTTGGAGAGGCATGATTGATATTTAACCGTCTCTGCCTTGTAGAGATTATTTGAAGGAAAATGTTACAGATTGTAGTCTAAAATATACTGTAGATTGGGGGTGTCGGACCTATTTTCACCAAGAGTCACATCAGCCTTATGACTGCTTTCAAAGGACCATTTATAATTGCCAGACTGTATAACTGTGACTGTCTTGCCCTGGCATTGAAAGCCTTGCAAGCCACATAAAATGATGTAGTGACCAGATTCGGCCTGTGGGCTTTGCATTTAACACATATGCTGTTGATACTTTAAATCAACCAGACTTACTTAGTGTTCCTGTTGCTCAGTGGGAACAGAAATTGGGAATAACAATTAAATTTAGGCCAGTGATCCATTGATGAAGAGGCAATAAATTCATGAATAGGAGTGTCTTGTTTATTTGGACAAAGTTGTTTAAGAATTTCTCACATCAAATCCTTATGAAGTTTTGCAGACATGAGGTAAGCAGAGAAATCCTGTTATAGACTGGAAATTCAGTGTTTTTCTCATCATTTTCTCATCACACATATCAGACGTTTCCCTTTCGGGAAATCAATACTATGGCGTATTGTCGAAGGCTTTCATGGCTGTAATCACTGGGTTGTTGTAGGTTTTTTGGGCTGTGTGGCCATGTTGTAGAAGCATTCTCTCCCAATGTTTTGCCTGTATCTATGGCAGGCATCCTCAGAGGTTGTGAGGTCTCACAACCTCTGAGGATGGCTGTCATAGATACAGGCAAAACATTGGGGGAGAATGCTTCTACAACAAGGCCATACAGCCCCAAAAAAAACCTGCAATGACCCAATAGTATGGCCTTTGTTTATATTGAATCTCTTTTGTTATTTTAATGCCCTTTCCCCAGTTACACTGAGTAAACATGTATATTATTTTATTAAATCAGGATACATCCAAGCTAGAAGTACCACACATAATCTTAGGATGTGGTTGGTCAACTGCTCATTGTGTAAGTGGACAAACTATAATCAGTGTTACACACAAAGCAACAAATGAAGAATTATTACATTTTTTTGGGAAAAAATAGCCAATTCTAACATAAATCTGTTTATTCAGTATTTATCAAGCCATTTTATATGTACCTTACATTTTATGCCTCTTGATGCTGAACACATTTTGAAACCATAGCCAGATTCTTGACTGCATGTTTGCTTATTAAAAAACTTGGTTATCTTTGCCCTCTAGTGGATTGTCTCATAATGTACACACTGATTTTCAATTACAGTGGCAAACTAAGCAACAAGAACTGGGCAACTTAGTAGGCCAGTCATGTCCAAAGTCCAATCCAAGGGCCAATTGTTCAAATTTATTTATTATTTATTTATTTAGGGAATTTCTATCTTGCCTATCTCCTGGTAGAACCAATGTTGCTTACAACAACTTTAAAATATACAATGTAACATAAAACCATTGATTAAAACAACCCAAAGAGTTACATATATGCTCCATAGTATCATCCAATTATAGACAATTTAAATTAAATTATAATGAAGTGCTAGGTTTAGGTTAAGATTCCATTAAAAGCTCTTTCAAACAGGGAAGTCTTCGCGCCATTTGTATTAGATAATTAAAAATGAGATAATTGCTGCATAGATGTGGTGTAATGGATTCTAATTTTGGAAAAAAGCAGAGAAGAGTGGTAGTAGAGAAGACAAAGGCCCCTTCTACACTGCCATGTAAAATCCATATTATCTGCTTTGAACTGGATTATATGTCGGTATACACTAGTATAATCCAGTTCACTAGTATAATCCCTATACGGCACTGTGAAGGGTCCTCATATAAACCAGTTCAAAGCAGATAATCTGGGATCAGATCCCGAGAACAGAGCCTAAAGCCCCTTCTACACTGTCATAAAATCCAGATTATCAAAGCATATAATCCACATTACCTGCTTTGAACTGGATTATACTAGTGTATACCGACATATAATCCAGTTCAAAGCAGGTAATGTGGATTATATGCTTTGATAATCTGGATTTTATGACAGTGTAGAAGGGGCTTTAGGCTCTGTTCTCGGGATCTGATCCCAGATTATCTGCTTTGAACTGGTTTATATGAGGACCCTTCACAGTGCCGTATAGGGCAGTGTAGATCCAGCCTAAGAATTTTTCTACATTGTAGAATTAATGCAGTTTAACACCACTTTAACTGCTATGTTTCAGTTCTATGTAATAATCGAAACTAATTTTTCAGGATCTTTCACCTTCTCTTTCAAAGAGCACTTGTGTTTTACCAAGCAACAGGTCTAGAATTTCATAGCATTGAGCCATAGTAGTTAAAATGGTGTCAAACTGCATGAATTCTATAGTGTGGATGCAGCCTTGGTATACATTTAGGTAGGAGTGTCAAACTCATTTTACCGAAAGCTGTATCAGCCTTATGGCTGCTTTCAAAGGGCTGTTGAATTTAAGGACAGATAATTTGTGAATACAGAGGGCCAACCACATTTTTTTAAACATAGTGGTCAGTGCTCTTTAGTTTTTACCCAATTTGAGTATCCAGATATTTATTGAATGACAACTCCCATCCCTTTTAATTATCCACCATGCGTACAGGGATAAAGGACATTGTAACCCAACAGCACTTGTGGTTCTGAGGTTGGGGAAAATTTAAAAGACATTTTAAAATCAGACATCATATTCACAAAGCCTTGTATCTATATTCAAATCCCACTGTCCTGACTCAACAAAACAAACTGCAGCCTTCCATAGGTCACTGTATCACAACCTATTCATGTCTAATGATGAGAAATACAGGAGCTGTAGTCCAGCATCCGGAGGGCCACATAAATGACATGGTGGGTCGGATTTGGCTTGCAGGGCTTGAGTTTGACATGTATAATATAGACCATGCAGGACTAATGTCCAGTTTCAATATCCAATCCATTTCATTTTAAAGCAGAGTTCTCTCATTCTGGGATAAACGTTTCTCAAGCACACGAAAGCACAAATTCTTAAAGAACTGATCATATTCCAGAAAATGGTCAACCAAAAAGGAAAACTTAATCTTTCATTCTTTATATTGCTAAAGTGTTCCCCTATTCAGTCTTTAAGAAGCTAGATATTTTTTCTATATGTGATTTGTTACAGGGAAACATAATAGCAGGAATCACACATAGAATGTTACAAGTTGAAAAGTGTTTCAAATTCCCATTATGATTATCATAGTCTGTTTTAAATAAAGGTTATGTATGTTGAACCATTATAAAGCAAATACGTTACAGTTTTAGACCTGGGGACACTTACATATTTTGGAGTATTTCATATTTTGAAACACTGGATAAGGAATGTTCAACTTGTACTACTCTGCAATTTTGAGGTCAAGTTATCATACGTCAAACTGAAATGTATTGTGTAATTGTCCTCCCAGCTTTAAAAAAACATGTTTTCTGTGCAGCCTTGTTGATGCTGTTGTTACAGACTCTGGACAGTCTCCACCCTGGAAATGACAGCTATGTGACTTGAGAACAGGGCAGAACTTAGCCAGGGTCTGTAATCACAACTGTTTTGAAAGGACTGCACCAATACTACGAAAACTTCCAAGTCTGCTTTGCCTTTTCATGAACATTGCAATTAGTGCCAAACAACAGTTGTTGCTGTTGCTACCTGTTTACTTGCTTGACTTAAGCTAATGAAAAATTGGGGGGGGGGGGGGGACACAAACAAAACCCAAGAATGTGAAGTAGAAATCTGCAAGTGTCTCATGCTTTCCTTTTCAGAAATTATTTGGATTACTCACAAAGACACTGGACAAATGGCCACTAGGCAAATAATCAAGAAATGAACCCATTTAGAGAGGTACAAATGCCCATATTCTGAGAATGCGTTCCTGTTTCAATGCATGGTATTTTCAAAAGTCATTTTTCTCTTTTTAACTCCACAAGGAATGATTGATAGTTACCAGTAGAATTTTATTTTATAAATAGATGTGTCATAAAAGTTATTTTTGTGGTGTTGAAGGCTTTCATGGCCTGTTTCACTGAGTTGCTGTGAGTTTTCCAGGCTGTATGGCTATGTTCCAGAAACATTCTTTCCTGACGTTTCGCCTGTATCTATGGCAGGCATCCTCAGAGAATGAGTGGTCTGTTGGAAACTAGGCAAATGAGGTTTATATGTCTGTAGAATGTCCAGGGTGGGAGAAAGAACTCTTGTCTTCTTGAGGCAAGTATGGATGTCGCAACTGATCACCTTAATTAGCATTTAATGGCCTTGCAGCTTCAAAGCCTGGCTGGTTGCTGCCTGGGTAAATTCTTTGTTGGGAAGTGTTAGCTGGCCCTGATTGATCATTGTCTGGAATTCCCCAGTTTTTTGAGTGTTGCTCTTTATTTCCTGTCCTGATGTTAGGGTTTTTAAATACTGGTAGCCAGATTTTGTTTATTTTCATGCTTTTTTTCCTTTCTGTTGAAATTGTCTACAAAGTTATTTTTAGTTGTGTCAATAAACTAAAACTAATAGTTTTAACAATGAATTGTACCAGTATTTGTGAAAGACATTGATCAGAAAAACACTTTTCATAATTTCCAATGAAGTCTATGGGAAGTGGAATGTGTTTATTATTAACTGATCTTACTTTATTTGCATTCATATAATCCTGCTATGAATTCCCTGGACTCTGCTGCTTATACCAGATATGAACAAACAACTGAGAGTCTTTAGTATTGAAAATATTGCATCAATGCACCAACTTATTTGAATAATGTTACAGTTTTGCTGTCAGGCCTACTAACATGTGATACATGTTACAAAACAGCACGACAATGTTCTTGGTCATTTCTTTTTATTACATTTTTCTATTAACAATTGTTCCTACTCCCAGCATTTGGATTATGGGGCAGTGGGAAAGGGCAGCTACACTGTTTCTTCCATAATACTTCCTATTTTAGCAGACATCATTATGGTCTAAAATACCAAGTATTTCAACATGTTTAATTTTAAAAGTGCTCCCTCTTTTCCTTTTCTTTGTCACAGTCACAGAAGGGGAATGTCCCACAGCAAGGCTGCAACCATGGTTTCCACACCACATTATAGAAAGACAGCTGCTGTGGGACAGGAGTGAGGGTCCTCTGGTGCTCCTCCACAGCTTTCTCTATTCTTTTCAAAACCATGTGGAATAGCGGCTCAGTATCAGGTGACAAAGGGACTGCCTCTGATGGGTCTCTTGAAAGATCGAAAAGCAAAGGAGGACTGTGATGTTCTACACGTTCTCCAGAACAAGGACAAAATCTAATGTCATAGCAACCACCAGATCCTTTGGGTTGAAAAATGGGTGTCACATAATGGGCCTTCCACACATTTCCACCTGGTTGGAAAGAAACCACATGGTTAAGAGAGGCCAACTATGTAAAATGGGATGGGTTTCTACTCAGTAAAACAATCTGTATAGCTCTGGTATAGCTAACAAATACATAAAATCATATTAACAGGGTAGGAAGAGACTACAATCCCCCCATCCCGCAGAAGTAGACAAAACACTCCACTTTGGTTTCAATCAACATAGCTTCTGTGTTCTATGCTTTAAAACACATAGTTCTTTATTGACCTTCATTTGCAATCTTATTCTATTTCTTTAAAATTAATTTTGTACATCACTTTTGTGTAGGAATGTAAACCACAATTACGTCATTCCCACACACAGGGTTGAAAAATTTCATAAGTTTTCTTCTTGCTTTGTTGAGACTATAAGAGGGTTTTGCACATTTCCAACAGCCAATTGTATTTTGGTAAAAAAAAATATTTTGGGAATTGCTTTTGAAAAATGTCTGAAGGTTTGTGCATGAGTGTGCAAATATGTGTGTGTGTGTGAAATTCAATGATTTTAACTAAGAAACACTATGTTTTTGCACAAAACAAAACATTACATAATAAAAAAGGCACAGAAAAATTTCACAGTGATTGATTTTTCCCAATACTTATTGCAAGAGGAGATTTTATGAATGCCTTACATTCCCACTTCTGTATCTTTATCATGCTCTAGTTAATATAATTGGAACCAGGGAATATAACACCCCCAACTGTTCACAGAAGAGCTTCCATTTCCCCTCCTGTTCCTTTTATCTTGGACCATGCTTAGACTTCATTTTATCTATCATCCTTTATTCTTATATTATACTTACATTTCTGTATAATGTAAGTAGAACTTCATCTTAATGCATGAAAAACAAATCTTTCTACATTTCCTAATGAAGTCTCAAAACAAGACACAGGAGATGGGATAAAAAAGCGTGGAGCTATCTCACATACAAGCCAAGGAGAAAGGGAGAAACCACTGTTACCAATGCTGAGGCATTCTTCAGAGTAAATAAGAGATTCTGGAATAATGACCCATTTAGTAATCATGGCCAGGGTATTCTACCCTTATTCTGAAGAGCATACTGTGGTATACCTGTAGAAATTTACACAATAAATCTGGGATTATTGTGTAAATTTAAGAGAGACTTTGAGTAATTTCTGTCTGGAAAGCTGTGGTTCTCTTAATTATTTTTGAGGGATGTGGGGAGCACTTAGAATCACAGAGTTGGAAGAGACCACATGGGCCATCTAGTCCAGCCCCCTTCCATGCAGGAAAAGCACAACCAAAGCACTTATACTTACTGTCCTTCTGGTGCCACCGCACGGCATGTAAAAGTATTCCGCAGTAGTGAAACATGAATTCATGCTCTGAGTGCTGAACCAATCCCTGCAGTAAAGGCATCAAATCCCGACCATCAATTATCCTGAAAGCCAAAGAGACAGATAGTTGGGAGAGTGATTTTATATGGCGAGTATATCCCTAACTCTATATTTTAACTTGAAAAGTTGGGAGGTGTTCTTATACGCCCAGTCGTTTTGTACCCCGGAATATGCGGTATATATTTTTCATTTTAAAAGAGAGAAAAAAGCATTCTCTTCTCCCTAAGGTCTGAGGGTTGTACTGGGCAATGCAGAAAGCATAATATTTCGGTTTATCCTTTTCTTTGTTCTCCTCCCTCTCCAAATTTCCCTTTAATTTACACCTATTCAAGAAGAAAATCACTATACCAGTCCCAGGGCTTTGCAAAAGTATTAAACTTCAAGTTCAAAAGAGTCTAGATACCAAATCTTGCTTAAACTTTTGGAAAATATTAGCCATTTTCATGAAGCAATATCTAAACAATTGTCAATTGTTGTGCAATACTGTCAATTTGGAACTGACTTCAACAGTATTCTTACCTGTCCTGAGGTACTGTTCCACCAGCTAGATTTACTAACGTGGGGAAAACATCCATTAAGCTTGTAGGTTCATCAATAACCTTTTGCTCGGGGAGCACTCCCATCCATCTGAATAATCCAGGGACACGGATTCCTCCTTCCCAGCCAGCCATGGCCTTTCCACCTAGAGTTATCATACAGCATTAATCTATGTCCATGTCCAGAATGCCATATGACTAGTTTTCCCGAAGATATGTAGATCCCCTTTCATTTTTTATATAAAACATTTTATTTTGCATCTCATCGGTATGCATCTACAACACAATGAAGCATTAACATACATTGGATTAGTTCTCTGTACATTATCTTGAGCGTGCACTGAACACAGAAGTGATCTAGATAGATAGAGTGCTATCTAGGAGAAAGAGCAAAAGAGAAAGAGACTCTACTATCAATTCATCACTGGGAATTTGAATGTTCCATTTTTAAATTGAGTATTTCACTTAATATGATTACCTCACTCATTGTCCTTTAAGGGAAAAAATAAATCTTCTGAAGTGACTCACAAAATACAATAATCAGAATGATAAAACCACCAAATATTTCTACCAAGAAATACTGCAGAAATTAAATAGGAACTGTTCTTGTTTATTTATTTACTGCATTTCTATACTGCTCTCTCTCACCCCAAGGGGACTAAGAGCGGTGTACTGTTCTTGCTGTTTCAGAATAAGTTAGAAAGTAGTACAATGCATCTCAAACAGCGGGAGCATCTGTAAAAGCTATACCAGCATGTTCATGCTATGTTAGCACAAGTGGTGCAGAAGGCACCCAGCCCCAAATAACAGTTTAGTAGATATGGTTGGTACTACTGCAAGATGCAGCACTTTTGTCACCTAGTATTCTGATGATTTTCATTAGAAAACCAGTATGAGCATTTTCCAGATCAGAATCCTGTGCTTTTTCACCAAAGTCACAATAACAATGCCACACAGGCTTAACCACTATACATGTAATTCATCCAAAGATTCAATATAAAGGAGAAGAACTAATAGTTATCAGCATAATTGATAGGATGCATCACCTAGCAAATTTCTAAGGGACATGGGATAATCCTCCATCATTAATTTATGGAATCAACCCATCACGTATGAAGTGAACATTGGGATGCTGCTCCTAATCCACATGGCCTGTTCAGGATGAATTGGAAGCAATGGGGTATTGGCAATTGCATAAAAGTGATCAGTAGAAGGAGCAATGAGCAGTAGACAATCCCTGGAGTTTTCCTCTTTGCAATCATTCCATAATACTTAGGGCTTTTGTCTCCTCTGACTTATGGTATCATTTTTCTTTTCTTTGAGAAGTATCTGTTCCTTTTTTTTTGTCTCTGACGGGCGCAACTATGGTTTTTGGCTTGCTCCAACATATCAGAGACAAATTTAAGACTTTTTTGTATCCAAATACCTTTAGTATTTGAGCCAATGAATATAAGTGTTATTTTTCCTTTATTACCATGTCTTACTACAACATTCTGAGTTTTAACCTAAGTATCCTGGTTTTACCACAAGGCCAACTGCACTGGTTTATCACATTCTTGTGCATTCTCACGTTGTTTCTGACTTATAGTGACCCCAAGGAAAATCTATCCTGTGATGTTCTTGGCAAGATGTATTTGGGGTGTGTGTGTGATCTTTATTTATTTATTTATTTATTTACCGCCTTTCTCGCCCCTGGGGGGGACTCAAAGCAGTTATTTTTTTCCTCTGAGTATGAGAGAATGTGTCTTGCCCAAGGTCAACCAGTGTGTTTCTATGGCTGAACAGGGATTTTATTTCTGTTCTCCAAGAAGGTCAATTCTGGATTGTCCAATACATCCAGAATTCTTCCTGAAACCAAAAGTGTTAGTGTTGCTAAAGCAGAAGAGCTGGAACATTCCCTTACACCAGACTTTTTGATATATCCTGAGCTGTTTTTATATATAAGCAATCACTCCATTAAACTCTAGATAATATAAATAATGAATATGTGCAAGATGGACAGTTGATGGTATCAAAGTTTGTCAAGAGATCTACCAAAATAAGAGTCACACTCATCTATTCTTCTCTTCTTTTTTCTTTTCTCTTCTCACTTAATATGTTCCAGCTTTATACCTTACTTTCAGATCATCAATTTAAACATCTGTTATATGAGGATTCCTTACAATTAAATAATTTCGGTTGCTTTCTCCATATTTAATCCATTCATGCCGGAGTGTTGTATGAACAGCTGGTGCCGCTTTTGCTCAGGTTTATTTTTGTTATTTCAGTATTTCAAAGGGTTTTTTGTCAGGACTCGGTTTCCTGGCCTTGGATGTTTGCGCAAAAAACCGGATTCCTGACATGGAGAACTGATAAGGAATTGCAGCTGGTGGCCTTGGGAGGGGCCGTTGGTGGTTTGGCAGGGAATATTGCGCGGGATCTTTGTCAGGCGGGAAGAGGGGATTCGAATGTGGGGGAGGGTATATAAGGGTTGACTTGCGTATGTGTGCCAATCCTGGCTTTCATTGTGTATATGCATCCAGTAGTAAAAGTTTCCTGTTTGATCACGGATTGGCGTCCTGTGTCATTTCTGGGAGCGGCTGCTGTGAGCTTACATTAAGCCAGGATTCCTCGGTGCCATCCCACGGCTGTGGTGAGGCATCCCTATGCAACAGGAGGAAGATCCAACGGAAGGGGGAGAGCCAGCATCCCCTTTCGAGAATGTGGAAGAGGAGCTGGAGAGAGTGAATGCCTTGGCTTCGTCGACTGCGTACGCCCAGCCCAACGGAGTCACACAGAGGCGAGTGAAGGGGGCAGGGGCAGCAACGAGAGAAAGCAGCGGGCTAGAGTTTTCCTCCCCGCAGAGGTTGGATTTCCTGGAGGAAAAGATGGCATCAATGGAGACCACCCTCGCGATGATGTCAAAGGTGATGGAGAGGCTGGCCCCCCTGTTAGAGGAACCACCACCCCGAGGAGAATCGATGTGGAGCGCGGGGGAGAGGAGTGACCGGGGACCCGGGGCACGTCCTAAAGCGCAGATAAGTTGGAGGGCTACGGCGGAGAGCGATGAGGAGGAGGAACGACCCCGGGGACTGGCGTCCCAGCAGACGTTCCTGGTGCCCCCGGCCGGAGCCGGGCGCGGCACAGGGCGTCAGGAATTGCCCCCGGAGCAGAGAGGGCTCCAGGGAGGGCCACCGCGAGCGGAGAACCGGGAGAGGCAGCCCCTTCCATACCAACCTAGGAGGGAGGAGCTGAGGATCGAGTTCGGAGGAGAAGCCGGGAACCTCGCATACTTCCTGACTATGGTGAGGGGATATCTAGAAGATAACGCCCTTACCTTCGGGTCAGAGGCAAGCAGGGTGCGAGCAGTGGGCGCAGCACTGAGAGGGGGAGCAGCGGAGTGGTACGTCCAGCTCCACGCCAGGCACGACCCATGTTTGGGATCTACAAGGTGATTCCTGGCTGCGATGGAGGCGCGCTTCAGGGACCCGCTCGAGAGGGTCCGGGCGAGGGAAAAGCTGCAGACGATAACCCAAGGACATCGTTCTGTATCCGAGTACGTGGAGGAATTCCGGTTGAGGGCGGAGAAGGTCCCAGAGTGGTCCAACACCACCAAAGTCCAGATCTTCAAAGAGGGCCTGCGGAAGGAAATCTTGACCTGGGCGCTTCATCGCGACGACCCGGAGGAGATAGGCGGATGGATTGAGCTGGCCGGCCGCATCGAGACGACCTTGGCCCAGGTCAAGAGGCATCAAGGAGCGGCGCCGCAGCAGACGAGAGCAAAGGAGGAGAGTCGGAGGACGGAGAGAGGCACGGTCGGGAAAGCCCCAACCGGAGGGCCCAAGGAGCAGAGGGGCGGCTGTTATGTATGCGGTCGCCTGGGCCATCGGGCTGCCGAATGCCGACAAAGGAAAGGGGGAGAATCCCATTTCCCAAAGTTCAAACCGGCTGCAGGGAAGAGAGCGGAGGAAAGCCCCCCTTCTAGGGCCCCAGTGGGAGATCTGGTGAGTCACAGCCCAGGAATGCTAGTCTTCCCGATCAGGCTAGAAGGGGAGGGGAAGTGGGCCAGCTGCAAAGCCCTCATGGATTGCGGCTGCTCAAGAAACATTATGGCCCCAGAGTTAGCAGACGAACTGAAATGTGAGAAAACCCCCTTGCAGAGCCCCATAGCATTCTCGCAGCTAGATGGGTCAGTGGCGGCTGGGGCCCCGGCGCGATTTGAAGTAGGAGAAGTGAGATGTAAAGTGGGGAGCTGGGAAGGCAGCATAACCTTTGTAGTATCCCCTATGGCCACTTACAATGTAATACTGGGGATGCCATGGTTAAAGGAAGCCAACCCACAGATCAATTGGAGGGAAGGCAGCATAACATTCCAGAGCGAAGAAAGGGGAAAATGTTGCAAGGGGGAAGAAAACACGGCGGGTGGGGTGCAGGAAATTCCCCCTGAGTACAAAGACTTTGAGGATGTATTTGACGAAAAGGAGGCGGACCAGCTTCCTCCTCCTAGGAGGGTCGAAGTAAAGATTGAACTCAATGAGGATGCTAAGTTGCCTAGGAGTAAATTGTACCCCATGTCGGTCAAGGAGATGGAGGAACTGAGAAAATATATTGAAAAAAACTTGGCCCGAGGGTTTATAAGGCCATCCGAGTCACCCTTGGGAGCCCCAGTGCTGTTTAGGCACAAAAAGGACGGTTCATTGAGACTGTGCGTGGACTATAGGGGGCTGAATGCAGTGAGCACCACCAACAACTACCCCATGCCACTAACCAAGGACTTGCTGTCGAGGTTATCAGAAGCAAGGGTGTTCACGAAAATTGACTTGATCGAGGCCTATCACAAGTTGCGCATAAGGCCTGAGGACAGATGGAAAACGGCGTTTGCCTGTGCGCTCGGCCATTTTGAATATTTAATTTGTCCGTTTGGACTCAAAAGCTCTGGATCAGCATTTATGCAAATGATTAATGAGGTGCTACACCCATTATTGTATCGCGGGGTGTTTTGTTTTGTGGATGATGTAATTGTGTTTACACGGGATAGACGATCTCACGTCAAATTGGTGAGAGAGGTGCTCCAGAAATTGAGGGAGGCAAAGTTGTTTGCAAAGCTATCAAAATGTGAGTTCAATAAGGAACAGATAGACTTCCTGGGGTACCGGATATCCAAGGGAGGGATAGCAATGGATCCGGCAAAGGTGGAGGATGTCAGGGGGTGGAGCCCTCCCCAAACGCGCAAACAGTTGCAATCATTCCTCGGATTTGCAAATTTCTACCGGGGGTTCATAGAGGACTTTGCGCAGATAACATTGCCCTTAACTGAACTGCTCAAAACGAAGGGAAAGGGGGAAACGGTGAAAGTGCGGTCCCCGGGAGCGAAGCTAAATTGGTCAGCAGAGTGCCAAAAAGCTTTTGAAGAACTGAAACGCAGGTTCACTGAGGAACCAGTGTTAATCCACCCCGATTTGACCAAACCATTCATAATCCATTGTGATGCATCAGATTGGGCTTACGGGGCGGCTCTGATGCAAAGGGATCCAGAAGGGAGGTTGAAACCCTGCGGGTTCATCTCAAAAAAGTTCAGCGAAACCGAACGGAACTGGCCGGTGTGGGAGAAGGAGGCTCTGTCAGTGGTGAGGGCTCTAGAAACGTGGAGGCACCTATCAGAGGGAAGCGGCATCCCCTTTGAAGTGTGGACCGACCATAAAAACTTACAATACCTCACCTCACCCAGGCAATTGTCAGCAAAGCAAATAAGATGGGCTCAGTATTTCAGTAGATTTGATTTTAAGCTGCGTTTCCAAAAGGGGAAACAAAATGTGGTTGCAGACACGTTGTCGAGAATGCCGGAGGATGAAGGGAGGGGGCGAAGCCCGAAGGGGAGCGTATTCTCAGAACAGCAGTGGGGCATGGCAGTGCAAACACGAGCGCAAACGGAACGCAGCCAGAGGCTGGTGGGGGTTGAGAGCAAAGACGGAGGATGGGAGGAGGAGATAAGACAGGCATGCAGGGAGGATGAGTGGCTGGAAAGAAATAAGGAAAAGGTGGAATGGAAGGATGGGTTGGGATTTGTACATAGAAAGTTATATATCCCAGGCAACCTGAGGGAAAAAATGATGATCAGATGCCACGGCAGTAAGGGAGCGGGACACTGGGGAGTAACGAAAACCCTGAAAATGTTGGCACGTCAGTGTTGGTGGCCAGGGATGAGGAATGACACCAAAATGTATGTATCTCGGTGCAATGCGTGTGCACAGAGTAAGGCAACCCCACAAAAACCAACGGGGTTATTGCAAAAGGTGGCAGAACCATCACAACCGTGGAGGGTAATTGCTATGGACTTTGTGGGCGAACTCCCAATTAGCCGAGGTCAACGTTACATATGGACGGTAATGGATCTGTTCTCAAAGCAAGCGCATTTCATAGCGCTGCCTAAATTACCATCTGCAGAGAAATTGGCTGAGCTATTTATCAAACACATCTATCGGTTACATGGTTGTCCAGACCAGGTGATTAGTGACCGAGGGGTGCAATTTACGGCCCGGTTCTGGGAAGAATTCATGCAGTTGATGGCGGTGGAAAGGACCCTGAGTTCAGCGTTCCATCCCATGACCAATGGGGGGGTCGAACGCACGCAACAGACCTTGGGGCTGTTCCTAAGGACATACACCAACCAATGCCAAACCGATTGGGCCGATTTACTCCCGTTTGCAGAAATTGCGTATAATGGAGCCTGTCACGCATCCACAGGGAAGTCCCCCTTTGAAATAGTGTACGGCATGGAAGTAACCCCTTTACCCAAACTGCCGAGTTGGGGGGAAGAGCTGGGGAGGAAGGAGGGATGGCCGGACAAAATGAAGGCGAACTGGGAGGAGGTGGCAAAATCACTACGAGAGGCCCAACGAAAATATAAACTATTTGCAGATCGGAAGAGGAGGGAAGGTGATAGGTTGGAGGAGGGGGATTTAGTGTGGCTGAGCACAAAAAACCTCAAGCTAAATACCCCCTCTCGGAAATTGTCTCCCAAATATATTGGCCCCTTCAGAATTTCTAGCAAAATAAACGAAGTGACATATACTTTGAAACTCCCTAAGGCATTGGGGAAGGTACACCCAACATTCCATTGTAGTTTGCTAAAGAAATACCAAGGCCCGCTAGACAAAGAAGGGACATAATGGTGACGTATGCTTCCCTTCCAGGAAGAAGAAGAGGTGGAGGGGGACGTTATGTCAGGACTCGGTTTCCTGGCCTTGGATGTTGGCGCAAAAAACCGGATTCCTGACATGGAGAACTGATAAGGAATTGCAGCTGGTGGCCTTGGGAGGGGCCGTTGGTGGTTTGGCGGGGAATATTGCGCGGGATCTTTGTCAGGCGGGAAGAGGGGATTCGAATGTGGGGGAGGGTATATAAGGGTTGACTTGCGTATGTGTGCCAATCCTGGCTTTCATTGTGTATATGCATCCAGTAGTAAAAGTTTCCTGTTTGATCACGGATTGGCGTCCTGTGTCATTTCTGGGAGCGGCTGCTGTGAGCTTACAGTTTTTGATATCCTGTGGGATCCAAAGGATTTTTAGAATGCAAAATAGAAGAATTTAGGAACATTACCTTTATAAATGCCATTCCAACCACCCCACTGGGCATTTCTTTCTTTAGCCTCTAAGTGTCCACCATGATCAGAGGCAAAATATACCAGTGTGCTGTTTGTCAAGTTGTTGTTGTCCAATACATCCAGAATTCTTCCTGAAACCAAAAGTGTTAGTGTTGCCAAAGCAGAAGAGCTGGAACATCCCCTTACACCTGACTTTTTGATATATCCTGAGCTGATTTTATATATAAGCAATCAACTACTACACATACCCATATACTTCAAATTTAGATCAGATAATATTTTAAAAACTTTTCATTCTATGAATCTCCTGGGAATGTAAAGCTGTGGAATAAGGCAAGAATAAGAAATTGCAAATGAGCCAAGGGTCCAATATTGGACTCTAGGAACTCACTGGGGGCTGGACAAACTACCAAAATATGACAATAGGAGAGGGGAGAGAGAAAACTGGAAATGGTGAGAAGTCGAGTTCTGTTTTTGAAAAATTGATATTTTGCAATGTTATGCAAATGATAGAAAGGGGAGTCAAGTCCCAGGAAAGCTATTTATCATTTTTGGTGAAAAAAGAGCAGCCTAAGGAATCTGGGGAATTTAATGATGTTAAAATATCCAAACAAATGCCCAAATCTATGGATATAGCATATTTGGATTCCAGTAAGGCCTTTGACAAGGTTTACCATCACATTATCACAAAGAAGCAAATAAAATGTGGGCTGGACAATGCTACTATTAGGTGGATTAGGAATTGTTTGCCAGCCGAACCCAAAGGGTTCCGATCAATGGTTCTTGTTCATCCTGGAGAGAAGTGAGGCTCTATAAGGGTCTGTTCTGGGCTCAGAGCTATTCATCTTTAATACAATGATTTAGACAATGGAATAGAAGGCAGGCTTATTAAATCTGGAGATGAAACCAAATTGGGAAGGATAGCTAATGCCCTTGAGGACAGAATCAGAATCCAAAATGACTGTAACAAATTGGAGATCTGAGCAAAACTAACAAAATGAATTTAAACACAAAGAAATGCACGGTCCTACATAGAATCATAAAGTTGGAAGAGACCTTGTGAGCCATCCAGTCCAACAGCTTAATGTAAACTTCTAATCAATTTAAGTATTAATATATTACTTGCATTGTATAGTAGTCTTGCTTAGTCGTGTGGTACATAATCCATGAATAACACAATCCTGAACACATTTACTTGAGATTTATTTCCCCATTAGATTGTAAATCCAGTTACCCACACACTCCCTTAGAATGAATGAAGATAGCACAATGGAGCAGGGAGAGAGGAGTTTTTCATTTTTGATCCAGAGCTAAAGATCTAACAAATTCCTTACATAAAGAGCAATGACAGGAAAGGGCCACATACCACTAATGTTAAGATCCCCTCATGATTAGAATATGTTAGTGAAAAGTAACAGAAGGAAAACCATGATTGAGAACCTGTCTAGATGTTTAAGATATCAATAATCAGGACATTCTTAATTAATGGTCTCATGTACAGTATTAAGATCTACTTACCTATCATAAAATCCATCTCTTCTACATTATCACCATACAGACCATGTTTGCTCTTGCCAATGAATTTTTCTGTGGTAACCAATGATGTGTGAACGTGCAAGAAAGAAACAAATAGGAGGAATGGCCCTTCTTTGTTTCTAAAAACAACCATCATATGTTGCAATTAATAAGTGACCAAGGGTTAAAACACATGTATACATAATTTTCTAATATTTTTTCTCAATGCTTTTTAAAGTATACATAGCAATAGTCACTGGGGCATCATAGCATTCCACTATAAGCTCTGTCTCATGCTACCCTAAATTTTGAAAATATTTTTTCCAGATGAGAAGACAAATTCATCTCAAACATTTGTGATTAAAATGGTAATTTTATATAAAATACCATAGGTAAAGATTTCCCCTTGACATTAAGTCTAGTCGAGTCCGATTCTGGGGGGTGGTGCTCATGTAAGTTTCTAAGCCAAAGAGCCAGCATTGTTTGTAGATCCTTCCAAGGTCATGTGGCCAGAATAACTGCATGGTGCGAGGTTACCTTCCCGCCAGAGCTATATCTATTGATCTACTCACATTTGCATGTTTTCAAACTGCCAGATTGGTAGAAGCTGGGCCTAACAGTGGGAGATCACCCCGCTCCCCAAATTCGAACAGCCAACCTTTCAGTCACCAAGTTCAGCAGCTCAGTGGTTTAACCTGCTGCGCCCCAAGGGGCCCCTATAAAATACTGTCTAGTTATTCATTTCAGCAAGTGGCTTTTATCTTTGGAATTTAAATTTCTGAGATTTTTATATTCATCAGTGTATATAAAACTGCCATCCTTTTTGTTTAAGGTAACCATTCAGGAGATTGAAAACTGAGACGACTTGCTCCCATCTTTGTTGTGTACCACAATAGTCTATGCATTTTAACAATAATCAAGATGGCTATTTCCTTTCCTCTCACACATTTACAGATAACGCTCATGCAATGATTTTTCTTACCTTTCAACAAAAGACATGGCCTCCTTTAGCATGAGGGGAGCTGTTCTCTCTACCTTCATTGGCTGCTCTGTAATTTCATAATTTCTCATCATGATACAGTTCCAGTACCTTATGAATCCATAACTTGAGAACCAGGAAATAAAGAATAAAGAACCAAACAAAGTGAGAAGGAAGATAAATTTCCAGCTGATGGACACCAGGTGAGCCAGTTTTGCTGCTATAAGAGTGAGGACAGCAAGAGCAATCATCTGTGTGTAAGACCAGAGCTTTATCCGCAGGGCCATATTCATCTCTGGAGGATCGGTTACGCGACAGTCACCCATGGGTGAAAATGGCATTCCATAATAAAAATCAAATCCATGATTTAAAGGGTGATGGCAGTGGTCATTACGATATTTGCAGTTCACACCTAGATGCCATTTTCCTGAAAGACAGAGTTGAAATTTGTTTTCAAAGGAGCAGATTTTTTAAAGTGTTCCAGAAGAATAACACAAAGTCTTCTAGCATATTCAAGATTAGAACACATATATTTAGTATGTGTTTTGTGGAATGCAATTCACATATTCATGTATATGGAATACAATATTAGGGCTTCAGGCATGCATGTAGATAATACATGGTGTCTCAGGTATATATACACATAACACACAATAGAGGTTGGGGTCAGAGCAAAACTGAATACAGAAAGTGACAATTATATACTGGTATAAGTAAAGTAACTGAATTGGAAGGAAAGATCTTGGATTTATTACAAGAACTATTGGATTTTTAATATTGCCAACATTGGATTTATTTAAAAACCTGTTTTTAAGTTTCTGAACTCATTTTGAACATAAAATATTCCCTCTGCCCAGTATCTAGCCACACAATATATCAGAAACTTTCTCTCTTATATATCTTTTTTTGTTCCTGACTATGTTTGCTTTTGGATAATTTAAGGTTGCCTTTCACAAACTCTTAGTACTTCTCAATAAAATTATATCATAAAAAGCTACACATTTAGCATAAAAAAAAACAGAACCAAGTCTGCCCCAAAATCATTCAGTGGATATGAGAATCAAATCAAATTGTGATGTGTTGTCGGAATCACTGGGTTGCTGTGAGCTGTATGGCCATGTTCCAGAAGCATTCTCTCCTGATGTTTCGCCCACATCTATTTTTTTTCATGTCAGAAGTGACTTGAGAAACTGCGAGTCACTTCTGGTGTGAGAGATTTGGCTGTCTGCAAGGACATTGCCCAGGGGACACCCAGATTATTGATGTTTTACGATCCTGAGGGAGGCTTTTCTCATGTCCTTGCACGGGAAGCTAAAGCTTGAAAGACAGGAACTCACCCTGCTCCCTGGAATTATATCATGTCGGTTGACCAGTCCTGCTGGCACAAGGGTTTAACCCATTGCGCCCCCTACCCACATCCATGGCAGCCATCCTCAGAGGTTGTGAGGTTTGTTGGAAACTAGGCAAGTGGGGTTTATATATCTTTGGAATGTCCAGGGTGGGAGAAAGAACTCTTGTCTGTTGGAGGCAAGTGTGAATGTTGCAATTGTCCACCTTGATTTGCACTGAATTAGCACTTGATTAGCTTCGAAGCCTGGCTGCTTCCTGCCTCGGGGAATCCTTTGTTAGGAGGTGTGAACTGACCCTGATTGTTTCTTGTCTGGAATCTCCTTTTTACTGACTGTTGTTTTTTATTTACTGTCTTAATTTTAGAATTTTTTAATACTGGTAGCCAGATTTTGTGTATTTTCTCTTCTCCTTTCTATTGAAATTGTCCACATGCTTGTGGATTTCAATGGGAGATACTAAAATGAAGACCCTTCCTCAAACGTGAACTGAACACGGCACCGAAATGGTGCCACAACATACTGTAATGAGCAAGATAATCATGCAAGCATAAGGATTCTTTTTGGTACTCTTAGTGGGAGTAAGTGAGAGACAGTGAGAGACAGTCGATTTGCTTTGGGTTTTAATCCAAATTTTAATGGAGCTATTCAAAATGCTGACACTGTCTGGAGAATGGGTTTAGCACTTGGATAACTTTAGGTTCAGGCTTAAACCTGGAGTAGATTCCTCATTTCAGGGATATGATGTTGGACACTTCTTGGCTCTGGAATACTAATTCTCAACATGCTGAAGAGATCAAAAGCAGATGAGGGGGGAGGGAAGGGTGCAATTCCTTTTCTCCCCCTCCTCTTTTCCTGTCTCCTCAGTATGCTGGATATCATCATTCCAAGCACCACGAGGCATCTGATGCCATTTTGGTGTTTGGAGGGCATCCCTAAGTTATGTTAGTGAAGGCAAGATATGGTAGGCAGATTAGTGATAGTGAACCAGTTTTGGCACTGCACCCCCTCCCCCCCCAGCAGCTGCCATGCAGTATGCCAGGGGTCCACAAACGTTTCAAACAGAGGGCCAGGTCACAGTTCCTCAAACTGTTGGAGGACCGGATTATAATTTGAAAAAAAAAAACATGAATGAATTCCTATGCATACCACATATCTTATTTGTAGTGCAAAAATCACTTTAAAACAATACAACAATTAAAATGAAGAACAATTTAACAAATATAGACTTATTAGTATCTCAATGGGAAGTATGGATCTGCTTTTGGCTCATGAGATAGGATTGTTGTCATTGTTGTTGTGTACTTTCAAGTCGTTTCAGACTTAAGTTGACCCTGAGTGAGGGCCGGGTAAATGACCTTGGAGGGCCACATCCGGGCCCCGAGCCTTAGTTTGAGGACCCCTGCAGTATGCCATGTAGCTCCTCAGACCTCCAGAATGACCTGGAGACAAAGGAGGGGGAGGCAGGAAGGGGAAAAAATAATTGTTTTGGAAAACAGAGGAACACAGCTGCTGGAAGTGAAGGACAGAGCTAGGAGGGGGAAGTGAGAAGAAGGATAGGAGAAAAGTTTGGTTTGTGTGTGTGCATGTTTATTCTACTCTGGTCAACTATAAAACACATGATGCAGATCAGTCTAGGGTGGTGCTCCTTCTATTGCACACCCCTTAGTGCTTCTCTGCAGATTAAAGCTATTGTATTTTAAAATGTCCTCATCTTTGGTGTCTGATTGGAAGAGATACAGAGGGTTTAAAGGCACAGAGCCTCAATAAAAACAATGGGACCTTTGGCTCTCAATAGGAAACCTAGGTAGTAATATTTTGCACCAGCTAAAGTCTCCAGGTAACACCAGGCACTGTGATGTAGTGGTTGGAGTGTTGAAATGGGCCTTTGAAAGACTATGATCCAAATCCCCATTTAGCCATAGGAACACAGTGTCTGATTTCAGACAAGTAATATTCTCTCAGCTTTAGGAGAAGGCAATGCAAATTTTCCTCTAAATCAGCCTTGTCAAGAAAACCCTGTGATAGGAATACCATAAGCACTAGTTGACTTAAAGATACACAGCCACTACCACCATGACATTTTTCAAAGTTTTTCAAAGACAATAGTTTTGTTCTTGTTTTAGAAGTTGCTGCCAAAACTAGGTTGGCAGCAACTTCTATTGTTTTAAAAATAGAAATTAATTGTTTAAAAAATAGAAATGAAGCCATTATAATGAAAGTCCTTCCTTCTTCAATGCCTCAAATCTTTGGGTAGAGTTAAATTGTCTGGAAGAATCTTACCAATCAAACCAGTAGTATAGCCTTGCTTCTGTAATATTTTGGCAAAAGTTGTCTCATTTGTAGGAAGACCACCTGAACCACCAAGCCATTGAAAAACACGAAACACATCTGTATAATCCATACCTGAAATTTAAACATGAAAAGAACTAGGACTGTGAAAATAACTTAGTCAACCAACTAAAGTTCTAACAGCAAGGTTCAAACTATGGCATTTCTTTGGTCCTAAACTGTCAGGACTTGGTTTCCTGGCCTTGGATGGTGGCGCAAAAAACCAGATTCCTGACATGGAGAACTGATAAGGATTTGCAGCTGGTGGCCTTGGGAAGGGCAGTTGGTGGTTTGGCGGGGAATATTGAGCGGGATCCTCAGTCGGCGGGAAGAGGGGATTCGAATGTGGGGGAGGGTATATAAGGGTTGGCTTGCATCTGTATGCCAATCCTGGCTTTCATTGTGTATGTGTATCCAGTAGATTTACTCCCGTTTGCAGAAATCGCATACAATGGAGCCTGTCACGCATCCACAGGGAAATCCCCCTTTGAGATAGTATACGGCATGGAAGTAACCCCTTTACCAAAGCTGCCGAGTTGGGGGGAAGAGCTATGGGGAAAGGAAGGGTGGCCAGACAAGGTGAAAGCGAATTGGGAGGAAGTGGCGAAATCACTCCGAGAAGCCCAACGAAGGTATAAATTGTTTGCGGACCGGAAAAGGAGGGAAGGAGATAGATTGGAAGAAGGGGAATTAGTGTGGCTGAGCACCAAAAACCTCAAGCTAAATACCCCCTCTCGGAAATTGTTTCCTAAATACATTGGTCCTTTCAGGATTTCTGACAAAATAAATGAGGTGACATATACATTGAAACTGCCAAAGGTTTTGGGGAAGGTACACCCAACGTTCCATTGTAGCCTGTTGAAGAAATACCAAGGTCCGCTAGACAAAGAAGGGACATGATGGTGATGTATGTTTCCCTTCCAGGAAGAAGAGGAGGAGGAGGAGGGGGACGTTATGTCAGGACTCGATTTCCTGGCCTTGGATGGTGGCGCAAAAAACCAGATTCCTGACATGGAGAACCGATAAGGATTTGCAGCTGGTGGCCTTGGGAAGGGCAGTTGGTGGTTTGGCGGGGAATATTGAGCGGGATCCTCAGTCGGCGGGAAGAGGGGATTCGAATGTGGGGGAGGGTATATAAGGGTTGGCTTGCGTCTGTATGCCAATCCTGGCTTTCATTGTGTATGTGTATCCAGTAGTAAAAGTTTCCTGATTGATTACGGATTGGCGTCCTGTGTCTTTTCTGGGAGCGGCTGCTGTGAACTTACACTAAACAGCAGAAAGCAAATGAATATGTAATGCAGGCTCACGCCAACCAATACAAGGTGAGACAATTGCCTCAGCTCCTGATGTTGGGATGTGACAGCAAGGTGTTAGTAAAAATAGCTGAGTGCTGTATGCCCTGCTATCTGAGCATCTTCTAAGTGGTCTTGCTGGCTTTGGGTGTTGTGGGGGACACCATCATGCAGTGTTGCAAAAAATACTCATCAACTTGTCAGTTGGCTTGCTCATTTTTAGACTAAGGCAGCAGCATAGTTTAGTTTATCCCTGATGTTAGGCTATACTTTGTGAAACCTGAATAGGGACAGTTTTCTTAACTGGAAGGCTGAAACATTCATACATTATTGCAAAATATTCTCAATAAATTCAAATAAACTTCTACTTATCTAATCCAGCCCTTATCCTAATCAAACGTATCTTTAAAAGTCCAAAAGTCCAAGGGCCCTTCCACATAGCCCTATATCCTAGAACATCAAGGCAGAAAAACTTGCTTTGAACTGGGTTATCTAAGTCCATGCTGCTATTTATTCCTATTAAAAGCAGATAATGTGGGATTTTCTGCCTTGATATTCTGGGATATAGAGCTGTGTGGAAGGGTCTCAAGAAAAATATCAACTTCATTTGTAACTGAAGATTGTGGTCTTAAATTCAGTTGTTAATTCTAACTAGAGAAGTCCTACTAAAGCAATGGAAGATACGTACATGTTTATATATCAAGGTCTCATCGATTGAGGTCTACTGTTGTTGGAACAAAATAGTTAGACTTAGTCAAGATTATATTGCCAAAACAAACCTGATCTAATGGGATATCTGCCAGTCAGAAAAGCAGCTCTGCTTGGAGAACAGAGAGGAGCTGCAGAAATATGCTGAGTAAGTTTGACTCCTTCCTTTGCTAGCCGATCAATACTAGGCGTCCTGTGAAAAACAGCAAAAGCATAGTTGGAGCCAAATAGCTGGAAATCAAACAGGGGATGATTCGTTAAGCTTGGAAGCTAACTGGGAATAGGGATCCAGCCTGTGTTAGATGGGGTCACATTTCCCCTGAAAACGCAGGTTTGCAGTTTGGGCTACTCCCGGATTCAGCTCTGAACCTGAAGGCCCAGGTATTAGCAATGGCCAGGGGTGCTTTTGTACAATTAAAGCTAGAGTTACAACTGTGCTTGTTCCTGGAGAAGTTGGATCTGGCCATGATGCAAAAAAAAAAGAAAAATTGGAAATACGTGAAAAATCGGATATGAATATACGAATTTCACTTTCCAAGTGAGTTTTGAACCATGCATGAAAGGTATGGGGTGGGGGCAATTCTGAATTTGAACCACTTACCTTTCCCCCCCAGAAATATTCTATAATGTTCAGATGTCTCCCAAGGTTATTTTAATTTTCGCAACCATTGAGCAACTTTGGTAAAGGCAAGGGAATTTTTAAAGTCTCATGTTTTCCACCAGCGATGCAAGGAGGGAAGCGGTGGGCATGGCTAATCACAGCCATTGTAAGTGTAGTTTGGGAAACCCAGGCCCCCAATGATAGAGATTGCAAAAGGCCCTGCTGTAAAACTGCATTTCCCACAATGCGCGCATGCTCAGTAGCCAAAATGGTGGAAGGACCCAAAAATAGTTGTCTGTAGCAGTCTTCGTCGAAATATAAAATAAACTGATTGAATCTACAAAGGAGTCTAAAGAAGGCAGCAAAGCAATAAGGAACTTTTGCAAAGCCAAGAGAACATAAACTGCTTTAAAAACTAATCATTTTACTTTGGCCTGATTGCCATGAACAAGGCACTGGAGTAGCCAGCCACAGCCAGCCCTTTACAGTCAGTAAGTAATGATAAAATAAAATGATGATTGCACCTGCAAATAGGACTAAACGGATGGATGTGTCTTGAGGGTTCCCCCCCCCCCCCCCAACTCAGTAGAGGAAGCAAATGGATGTCAGGAGAATTTGGATGGTGCCTTTCTGCCTAAAAGAAGGTGATCAGTCTAGATATCCCTTGATGTGGTCTGTACTCTGATTTCTGTTTTCCACCAATTTAACACAGTTTGTGCCACACAAACATAGTTACTGGTGTAGAACAACTACTTTCAAAGTAAAGACCACTCAATGAAACAGGAAATAACACTTTCAAACCAGGAGCACATTTTCTTGATTATTAATTTTTTAATAAAAACTTGGAAAATTGGCCAAAAACCCATAGATAAGTCAAAGGTGAGCTAACAGTGTAGGAAGTTTCATCAGGGTTAGCCGAAAAATGAGGGAGGGAGAATCCCCTGAAGTTTCCCCAGTTCCAGTGCTGTTTTCCCTACTGCACATGCGTGTCCACATTAACTAATCAATTCGGAAGTTTTGGAAAATTCCGACCTTTCTGTTTGTTTGTTTTTTAAATCATAAGTGACTTTAGAATCCAACCACCACCAGCCCCTACATTCAAAATGAACCATTTTTAATCAACCAAGCCTAGTACATATTCTTGTTACATCCCAGTTGGATTAGTGTAATGCACTCTACATGGCCCTACCTTTGAAAAGATCTCAAAAACTTCAGTTGATTTTATTCAGTTGCCTCCTTGCACAATGATATTCAAAATACACATATTGGAAAACTGAGTTCAAAATGCCAAAATAGTTTACCCTTAATTAACTCAACAGTGGGAAAAGAAAAGATGGGTCAGAATCCAGGCTAAATTAGCGTGGAAAACTGAGAACACCAACCCCTTCCCAAAATACCCCAAAAGCAGAGTAAAAAAACAAAACAAAACAAAAGAACTTACCTGGCCTCCATTAGAGGACTGCCTGAGCTGTCCTGGTGCATACAAATGACAGGAAAATCACTCCTCCCCCCCCCTTCTCCTGGTGTGTCATTTGTACATGCAAGGAGAGCTCTGGCAGCTCTCTAATGGGGGCTGGGTAAATTCTTCTTTTTTTTTACACAGATTTTGGGATCTTTTGGGGAGGGGGTTAGAGTGTCCGGGTGTTCTCCCAGAAAGTTCTGGGAGAGCATCTGGACACCCACTCCAGAAAGCTAATGCTCTTGGAATAATGAACTGTGTGAAAGCACTCTAAGTGGAAGTAGCAGTAAATTTCTATCAGTTGCTCTTCTAGAGAAGAGCTTCTTAAACCTGGGGTCTCCTAAATAGGGACCCATCCAGACAGGCCCCAAAACTGAATTAATTAAACACCTGGTAAGATCAGGATCTTAGGTAATATCCGGGTCTTACCAGGTGTGGGCTCTGTGTGGATTGAGCCCAGGGACTACATGATCTCAGGCCTAATCCACACATCCATCTTGATTTTTTGGACTTCAGGAGCACAAAAAATCAAGAGGACACCCACCCCTCCCACCAAACCCCAAAATAACCCCCCAAAAGTTAAAAAAACCTTACCTCGATGCCATTATGTTCCTGACGGTGGGGGTGGAGGAATATAATGGTGCTCTGGTAAGGTTTTTTTTTTTTTTTTACTTTTTAGGGGTTATTTTGGGGGGCTCTGGAGTCGCTGCATGTCATTCCGATTGTTATCAGGATGGCACGTAGCCACCCTTCCCAGGAAAGCCCAGGTATTGTTGGGCTTGTAAGGACTCAAACCTTCACTGAAGCAGGTTTAAGTCATGACTGAAGGCACCCTAGATCTAGGGGTCACAATGATTGCCTCTCCCTCACCCCCTCCTGCTGATGATTTCTATAAAGAAGACTGGAGTAGGTATGGAATATGCATAGAACTTTAAGGCCTATGGCTGCCTCCTGCAGAATTTGGGGGTTTGTAGTTCAGTGAGGTCCAGGACCTTTCTGACTGAGTAGTTTAACTCCTAACTCTTAAACTCCAAACCCCAGAATTCTGTAGGAGACAGAACAAGATTGAAAGTGGGATGCACACAACAGGCAGGTGAGCAAAGTGGTGGGGAGCTCAGTAGTGGCAGGACAGGCATCTGGCTTGCCAGGAAAGCAGTCAACCAGGAAAGTGAGGTTCCTGGGATCCAACTCAATAAAAAGGAGAGGGGGCAGAGGAACTTCAAAAACAAGAGTAAAAAACAGTTGCAGGTGGGAATGGATTGGGGAGGGGGAGGAAAGGGAACCAGCAAAATATTGTTTCCTGTTGCTCCTGAGACTAGGACACAATGGAGCCATGGGTTCAAATTGCAGGAAAAGAGGTTCCACCTAAACATTAGAATGAATTGCCTGCTTGTTAGAGTTGTTTGGAATATGGTTCCTTGAGTGTCTGTCCTGAAGCTTTTAGGTAGAGCCTGGGTAGCCGCCTGTTGGAAGGGCTTTGAGTGGGGTTTCCTTCATGCCAGAAATGGGATTGGACTGGATGGTTTTTGAGGTTTCTTCCAACTATAGGATTCTATGAGACTGGGATGAGAACAAGCGGGAGGTGGATATAGGCCCATTTCAGGCCGATAGTGCACTCTATAAGTTGGGACCTTTAAAATTGGAGCTATGGACCCTAAAACCCTCCATTGTGGCCAATTCAGAAGAAAAAAAGGAGAACCAATAAAATATATTCTGTCCTTGAGCCTGCAAAGCAAGCACGCCAGGATGACATGAAAAACACTGAAGATGCTCTGACCTGTAGTGTCAAATATTCAGATAAGATTTAATTCTGTATGTAAAAATAAACAAGCACATCCATCTCACTAGTATGCAAACTGGTTTTCATATTTAATAAATAGTAAAATTATATATGTAGCAAAGAACTGTTTAAAAATAAAATTCTTTATTATTTATTATAAGTAAAAACTTGATTTGTATGTCTATTTTATATATTACCCAAGGTCATGCAAAACTTTCCCAATCAAGGTGGGGTAACAAGAGGAAAAAGTTTAAGAAGCCCTGTTCTAGAACATGTGCAAGAGGCATTGAGCCATCCTATTTAGCATGGCTGTCCTTATATTCTTAAAAGCTTAAGTTTGTACCTCAAATTTAATACAGTGTGAATATATGGAGCTTGTGTGCACTAATGTACATGAGCAAAAACACTACTGACCTTCCCAATTATTTTGTGCAAAGAGTTATGGTAGAATACAGCACCTTTTTCTGAAGTTCTTTACCTGATTGTATCATTTCCATAGCAGCCAACATCTCCAATGCCAAGGTCATCAGCCAGGAAGATGACAATGCTGGGTTTGTAGCTGACTAAAATGGCTTTAGCAATAGGAGGCATTAGCAGTAGGTGCAAGATTAGAAGTAAACCTGAAGAAGTCCTAGTAGAAATATAATAGCCTTAATTGTTAGTACCCAATTCATCACATTCACAAACATTTATTATCTTAACAAATAAAAATAGTAGCCATGTGGCCCTGAAGTCAATACAAAATTCAGAATTTAGTATCACTTATTAGAGATTGATAAAACAGCACAGTTTTATGGAGGTTATCAAGAACTTTTAATCAATCATGAGACTATAAAATTAGGTAAGAAAACAGAACATTAAAAAATCTGAGTCAGTGCTTTGGCTATTGTGTCTCTGTACTAGCAAGATAGAGATTACATACACAGAATGGACTGAAGTGTTATGGTTTTAGTTCAAACTTCAGTGATTTTATGGTTTCTTTCTGTCATCACTAACTAAAGAGCTAACTCTGTAATCCAGAAAACTGTTCTTTGCCTTTAAAAAACACTTAGAGCTGAGCTATGAAATGAAATGGAAAAATAAAACTCTTTGCTTTGTTTAGGCAAGAGTAATTTCTCAAGCTGTCTGTGCAGAAAATCCTCTTTTCAATCATTTGTAGATCCATTTAGACAGACCTTCAGTAACAGAGCTGAAAAGATGTTGGAGTCTACTACTACTTGGATCCAATAGCATTGCACAAAGTAAAACAAAGGGATGATTCGGTATGGGGCTGCTTCAGAGGTTTCCTGTCTGCAGGAAGTTACACTTACCAAGAATGTGCCAGACAAGCCATGACTACTTTCAAGGACTGCCAAGTCATAAATCCAGCCAGTAAAGGACCTGCTACCAAAAACAATATTAGATATTTGGATAGCCATAAGCAGGAATGCCATTTCTATTAAGAAGACTCTTGGACTGCTAGGAATCCTTACAGTTTGGAACTTATTCTATGCAAAAACTGCACAGTTAGTTCTGTGTAGAAAAGACTATCACAGACTACATTCAGAATGAATAGTCTCAGAATACTGTGGATTTTCTTGAAGACCTTTTTGAAGCACATTGCTAAAATATAATTTTCTTAGAGAAGATAAAACCCCCTACCCTATTACTGTATATTTGCTTGGAGATTGATTCTTCTTTCTCTTTCTTCTCCTTCTTCTCCTTTCACAAGGAGAATGGCTTCCTTGTGATGTTACTACTCTTCTTGTGAGCTACCCATAGAAATATTGTGTAGTTCTACTTCATTCCAGTTGTTGCAAGACTACATTTTTCCTCAGTTTTGATGAGGGTATTTTACTGTATTGTACAGTAAAGAATGTCCTTTTCTGAAGAGAATGTCACCAAAGCCCAAAACCTGTCTAACTTGTGGATGCCAAAGCATTTCTCATTCTTTCCTTACAGTACACCCCTTGGATTTTTGTTTATGTTTTCATTCATTTTCCATGGCAGTCCCAGTTTCCATTGTTTTGATTTTCCTAATTTTTCCTGTTTGTTTTCCGCGCATCACAAATAGTTTTCCAACTGCACATTTTGTGTGTGGCTGCACTTAAAATATCCTGAAAGTATTTCCTGAAGAAAAAGACAAGTTCAACTTCATATTTTGCAATTGCAAAATTGCACCTCTCTCTGTGGTTTTCTTTATTTATGGTTACTCAGTCTAAACGAAGTCCCAGTGATTTCCATGAGACTTACTATCGAGCATGTGCAAAGAGAATATTTAAAAAGTAAATCATTTCCCCAATTCACTGAAGGCTCTTCTCCTACAAACACCAGCATTTGGGTAATACTATTCAGGCTATTGCTCTGTAGGGCAGAATATTTATTAATTTCTAAAGTGCAAGATTTGGGTGAGATATTCAACCTTTATCATGCTACCAAGCATTTATAATTTAATGACCATATGACAAGTGATATATTTTTGTTAATAAAAATGATGGGTCCTATAAAGTTAATCCTATGTGTCATTGGCGCAATAAATCTCTTTTGGAGCTGAGCTTGATTTTAAAAAAAAACAAACGATCCGAAGTGCAATTTTTTTTCTTCAAAATCTGTTTAGCACCATGGACTGCTCACGTAAAGTTCAAATCAAAATATAGAATAGATTTATCATCCTGGTAATAGATTGTCATGTGATTAAAACCTAGAGTAGGTTAAAAACAACAATTTTTATCCTATTTTTCTCCCGATATAGTAACCTCAAGATAGCTAACAATAAATATAAAACAATACAAATTAAAACAATGTAAATGCATTGAAATATAAGTATTACATTTTTTTAAATTAAATCCTTTGTGTCATTAAATATAATTTTTTAAAGTGCATTGAAAACTGCACAGTCACCCCAAAATCCCAATCACACCATTCCCAGTGCCCACCTTTCATGAGTCCACAAATGCCTGATGGCAAATGAATATTTTCAAGTCAGCATGAGGCAATCGAGGTCTCTCTAGGAAGCGAACTCCAGAGTCTGGGAGGAGCCACCATGTCCAAGCCTCCACAATAAATAAATAAATAAATCACAAGTAGATTTAAATCAGTTGGACGAAGGGTTAAACTATATGATACAGACACAGTATATAGCTGACACAGTACGAACTGCTCAAATGCCATTGTCCATTTGAGGCTCTCACTACATAGTGGGTTTGTGTGTGTGTGTGTGTGTGTGTGTGTGTGTATGTGTGAGGTATGACTTGAGAAACTGCAAGTCACTTCTGGTGTGAGGGAATTGACCATTTACAAGGACATTGCCCAGGGGATGCATGGAGAACTCATCTGCACTCTCTCCGAATTCAAATCTACAACCTGTCGGTCTTCAGACCTGCCAGCACAGGGGTTTAGCCCATTGTGCCACCAGGGACTCCTACATAATGGTGAACAACACATGATGTCATGTTGTGCAATACACTGGGACACCATGAGAATGGGACAATTTTTCTGTCCAGATATAGAACACCTGTGACTTACTACTGTCCTAGATTACCAGGGCCCAGTAACTTTGTTGGGGGCCATTGGCCTTCTCTCCTTATAATATTCTTATGCAAAGGCACCTGTTTGACAAAATGCTATACTAGCATACAACCAAACCCTATATCTATGGGAATATGTTCCAAGAATGCCCTTGATACCTGTGAAGTCTTCGCTTTCCCCCAAAGACTTGGGCGTGCCATCACAATACCTGAAACTGAGGATATTAGCAAACCCTATATTTTGCTAATAATTGCACTGGAGGACATAGAGAGGCCCACAAACACTTCTGGGGAAGGAGGGGTTATTTATGAAGCATGGATAAGCAAAACTACGAATATCGAATCCCTAGATACTGTACTCCACATTCTGATCATTGCACAGTGGCCATTCTACTCACTGTGTTTATGCAATAATATCAATGGCACACGTTTGATAATGATCAGCTGCTGGAAATAGGCTGCTGTTGTGAACTGCAGAACTCTAAATTGCTTTACGAAATTTAAAATCCCCAAGAGAATATCAGCCAGTCTCCAGACTCCAAACATGCTTACTCAAAAACAAGCAGAATGGGGTTTGCACCCTACACTCACAGGCCTCCTCTCTTTTTCAAGTCTCCATATGAGTCAGGTAGATTTCTTATAGTTCGAGGTAAAATGAATGGGTACTTTTCAGTTCACCATGCATTACTTAGCAGGGCAGGTCATTGCTGCATTCCTCAGAGAAAAGGAACAAATGTTATCAATGTCAAATATGAAGACACAAGTCAAATGTATATTTATACATTAGCTAAGGTTTAAATAGCTCTTAAATCTCTGAAGCTATTACATTTCATCGGTTTGTATTTTTTGTATCTAAAGTTAAACATATGCACAAGCTGTTTGGCTAGAAAAGAAGTTTGTCTCCTGAGAGATGTTATCAAAAACTGCCTGCCTGGAACTCAGTAAACCCATGCTGTTTTGTATGCCAGCAGTTACGTCTATATACTTTTCTAGCAACGCGATTTCTGTATTTCCTTAGAGCAAAAGAAACATTACCTGGTGGTGTTTTCCTGAAGCCGAGGAGTCTAGACCAGTGGCAACAGGGAACGCAGGGTCAGGCTAGTCTTCATTGCTAGCTTTTCTAGTAGAGCTTAACCCCTGCCATGAGGACATCTTTCATCAGTCTCTGCCAGAAGCTAGCGAGGAAGTCACCACATCTCTTGCATCTGCTCATGTGCTCAATTGCCAAGTCATTCCCGTGGAGCAAAACCCCTTTGCTTTGTAGCACTACGTTGTGGCTCTCTCTTGTCTGCAGTCATGACTGCCTGTGCTCTGCTACTTTCCCCATACTGTGCCTTTCTTTTGATATCAACAGTGAGTTAACATTCAGCTGCACACATGGCACTGATCAGAGAACAGTAAGGCCTTTCATTAGAGGCCCAGCTCAGATGATTTAATGGTTACTCCTTGACTCTCTCTGTGTGTGCCAAGGTAGCAGAGTTGTCTTTCTCAAGACTTGCTCAAACACTGCTTTGCCCATTTAGAGGAGGTTTAAAAGATATTCAGTTTTTAAATACAGTGATATAACCTACCTAGTCTGGAAGAAACTGGGAAATTAATTGTACTTTAAAAAGCAGGCATTTACATCCAGGGTGGAAAGTTTTTTCTTCTTTTTTAAAAACTCTTTTGCAGTTCAAAATGTGGATATTTTGGTTGCATATATCTAAAGGTAATGTAGGTACAGTATCACACCCGTATTTTATAATATCCTTAACCATACATAAATAGCTTAGACTACTGTGTATACTGTATTTCCCCACTGATTAGAAAAAATAATCCAATATCCCTCTATATCAGTGGTTCTCAACCTTTCTAATGCTGTGACCCCTAAATATAGTTCCTCATGTTGTCGTGCCCCCCAACCATAAAATTATTTTCGTTGCTACTTTTAACTAATTTTGCTACTGTTATGAATTGTAATGTAAATATCTAATATGCAGGATGTATTTTAATTGTTAAAAATGAACATGATTAAAGCATAGTGATTAATCACAAAACCAATATTTTGGGAGAGTATAGTCAACGGATGATGGGATTTGCAGTATCTTCAACAGATTCAGATCTGACTTCCACAGACCACTAAGACCTCCACAAATTATAGACCTGGATCAATCTTGGCATACAGAACTCACACCACCAAAGGAAAATACTGGAGAGGTTGGGGGGAAATAGACCCTGACATTTGAGAGTTGAAGTTACTTGGATTTATAGTTCACCTGCCATCAAAGAGCATTCTGAACTCCATCAACAATGGAATTGAACCAAACTTGGCATACAGAAGTCCCACTACCAAAGGAAAATATTGTAGAGGTTTGGGGAAAATAGACATTGACATTTGGGAGTTGCAGTTTCTTGGATTTATAGTTCACCTGCCATCAATGAGCATTCTGAACACCATCAATAATGAAATTGAACCAAACTTGGAATACAGAAGTCCCATGAGCAAAGGAAAATACTGGAGAGGTTTGGGGAAAATAGACCCTGACATTTGGGAATGGGAGTTGGAGTTACTTGGATTTATAGTTCATCTGCCAACAAAGAGTATTTTGAACGTCATCAGTAATGGAATTGAACCAAACTTGGAACACACACTCCCATCACCAACAGAAAATACTGGAGAGGTTTGAGAAGAATTGACAGTGATTTAGGGGCGGTGTAGTTCACCTACATCTGGAGAGCACTGTGAACCCAAACGATGTACTACTGCAGTGATTCCCAACCTTTGTTCCTCCTGGTGTTTTGGACTACACCTCCCAGAATTCCTGACAGTTGGTTGTGATGGCTAGGGCTTATGGGAGTCGAAGTCCCAAACAGATGGCGGAACAAAGGTTGGGAACCACTGTATAGACAACTCCCTAGCAATCTCCCTTCTAGCCTTCTTTCCCCCTCCCTTCATTCCTTCCTCTCTTCCATTACAGACCGCACTATGCAGGTGCACACCAACCACAAGAAGAGAGTTTGGGAGGGATGAGGCTGCAAGACCTTGATTTCACTTCTGAGAGAATAAAAAGAGATCGAGAGGGAGGAAAGGCTAATGTATATTTTAGCATGACAGGAGGCTTTCTCATTTCTTGGGGGTGCCAGTGCATTTCCTCAGTTTTAGTGACAATGGGGTGATAATAAATAAGGGCCACTTAGCAAGCAGGAGAGGGAACCCATCAGCAATCTAAACATAATGCAAAACACTTGTTCAGGAGCCACCTGTGTTTGAAGCTGAAGGGGTGCCCTCCTTCTCCTGGCTCTGCCGAGGTTTAGGCTGTGCGATGCGGCTCCCGAAGGAAAGAGAGGAGGGAAAAAAGGAAAGAAAGGGATATATTAAAAAAAAGGTGGAGAAAGGGTGAGAAAAAAAGAGGGAGAAAGGATGGGGGGGGGGGAGAGAAAGAAAAGAAGGGAGAGAACACGAGAGAGGAGTGAGCGATGGCAAACAAGCCACCCTCCAGCACCCAACGCCACTCAGGGGCCACCGGGCTGAGGGGGGTGGAAGGCCAGAAGCCCCCCCCCCCAGCACCATTTACAGACTGCAGACATCCTTCATCAGATGAAGGTTCTGACCACTCTCTCTCTCGCGCGCTCTGTCCCTTTCTTTTTTCTTTCCCTCTTCTTCCCCTCCTTCTTTCTCCCTTCCTTCTCTCTTTCTCCCTCTCTTTCTCTTCTTTTTATATTCCTTTCTTGTCTTCTCCCCCTCTATTCTCATAATTTTTATCTTTTAATTCAGGAGAGGAAAGAAAGGGTGAGAAAGAAAAAGAGAGAGGAAAAGGAAAGGAGGGCTCTTCCTGTCACGCACATGCGCCTCTGCCTCCAAGCACCTCTCTGTGTCTCCTCGCCACTGGAGGAGGAGGAGCCTGACCTGGAAGAGGAAAGAGGAGAAGCAGTGTGGGTGCTGGCTGGCTATTTGCTGCAAGAAGTTACCCGGTAGCCATTTCAGAGAGGCAAAGGGGGTGGGGCTGAACGAGGGAGTGCCACGACCCCTCCGAAATGGCCAAGTGACCCCGCTGGGGGTTGCAACCCCCAGGTTGAGAACCAGTAAAAAATTAAAATACCAGTAAACACAAAAAAGGCAAATAAAAAGTACTAAATTATTTTCCTATCTACTAACCCAAAGACATTTATGTAAAAAATTGAAAATTTAGTGTATGGATTTTTAATTAATTGTTTATTATATAGCAAGGTTGTTCACTTTGGCATTTCAATTTTCTTTCAGATGATTCAGTCTCATCCCACCCCCCATGGTTAAAAAAGGCCATGATGCCTCAAGGGGATGTAATGTTTTGCTCTTCATATCAAGAAATCTTTATATGCCAAAAACTACATTCCTGCAAGGGATATCAATCAGACCAGCATGTCCACTGAGTGAAGTAGGACCTTCTACACAGCTGTACAAAGTTCACATTATCTGCTTTGAACTGGATTATATGGCAGTGTAGATTCTGGGCCCTTCCACACGGCCATATAACCCAGAATATCAAGGCAGATAATCCACAATATCTACTTTGAACTAGGTTATCAGAGTCCACACTGCCATATGATAATGTGGGATTTTATACAGCTGTTTAGAAGGGGCCTAAAATAATCCAGTTCAAATCAGATAATGTGGATTTTCTACTTTGATAACCTGGGTTATCTGACAGTGTAAAAGGGGCCTAAGACCCCTTCTACACTGTTCTTATATCTTAGGATCTGATCCCAGGTTATCTGCTTTCAACTGAATTATATGAGTCTGCCATATAATTTGGGATAAGCAGATAATCTGGGATCAGATCCTGGGATATACGGACAGTGTAGAAGGGGCCTATGCCATCACTATGATGGTGTAACAGCACTGTGTGAAAACAGCATTCATACCGTTTGACTCAGAGGTGCAACAAGATCCCTTTGCATACAGTCCTTTATATCGTGATGGAAAAAAAGCCACTACAATGACAACAAACAAGTGTCAGACAGCAGAACTGTTGCAACAAGAAAATTGTGCATTTCCTCTTTGGACTAGTTGAGGTTTCCAGACAAAGAAAATTTTGCACACTATCTGCATGCAAGAGATATAAGGTTGCATTTAAGACATCATTTGTGTAATAACTGAGCTCCCCATGTTGTAGTTGGCTTGGAAAGAAAATGAAAATATTTTTGCTTTCATGTTATAGCTTTGCTCTTAGCCCTTCTACACAAATACTATAATGCAGTTCAAAGCTGGTTTAAGAGTGAGGAGTCCACAAAACCCCCAACCTCACATCCCCAATGCACTCTGCAGCACTCATCAAGCCTCAAACAGCATGTTAAACAAATTCACCAGAAAGTACAGAATAAGCATCATAGCTGATCAGAGTATATCCCATGCAGGGCTTGAAACCAGACTGAAAAATGTGAAGTGTTTGTCAGGACATAGATAGCACCAGGCATGTAGCTGGGAGGGGGGGGGGGCTTTGGGGGCTTCAGCCCCCCCTGAAATTCTCATGGTGGTCTGCGAAAAGGCCTTACTGGTACATTATTTAGACTGTTACATTTATTCATATCATGATCTGATCACCATGCTCAATATATCTCATATGCATGGGGGTACTGGGGTAATGATAAAAAGATTTGCTAGGGTAGACCCTCCTTCACTCAGACTCAGCTCCCCCTGAATCAAACTCATCCCCCCCCCCCCCCGAATCAAAATCCTGGCTACGGGCCTGGAAAGCACTAAGCACTTTAAAAACATAGCTGGCCAAAAGGTAAACAATTTCTTCCCTGGGAGGGAAACCATTTCATCCCCCACATCATTTTTGCTTTCAGCCCCCTTGTTCTTATTTCTTGTGCGTGCCAGAGACCAGCACTGAGCCTGAATGGACATGGATTTGTGCATCAGTGCATCTCAGTAGACTGTTCAAGGGGGAAAGAATCCTGCGTTTTCTGACTTAGGGCCCCTCCAGACAGGACCTATATCCCAGGATTTGATCCCAGGTTTTCTGTTTATCCCAGATTATCTGGCAATGTGGACTCATATAATTCGGTTTAAAGCAGAAAACCTGGGATCAGATTCTGGGATATATGGCCTGTCTGGAAGGGCCTCTAGGATACTGTGATTGTTGGTTTTGGTTCTGATCCACAATCAGCAGATATTGTGGCTACATTACAAGCCTCAATCCGGTTCCTAGGGTGTTTGTGTCAGTGCTGTCAAACCAGTTCAGTTTAATCCAAACTGTCTGTGTAGAAGCATCTTCTGAATTCCTGGATCTTCCAGCCACTTTTACTCCTATCTATTAGTGTCTTTCTGTACTGGCTCTCTGAGTTGACTCTGGTTGGCATAATCACTTACTTGTGGTCCTGCCTTGCTAGGAAGTATAATGGTAGACTACTATGGGCTGACTCTTTGAGCAGCTGGGTTTTAGACTCCCGTAGAATTCTATCTCCCCCCTCCTTCCTGTATTGCTTAATGAAAAATAATGGTGTTGTTTACCATTTACATACATGATGAAACTGACAGAAGAGATCATTTTTAGTTTCAGATGATTTTTTTTATTTAGCTAGGCTTTTAAAATTAACTGTCCTTTAAAAAGTGGTTTTAGTTGTCTTCTTTAAAAAATGAAGTTTTACTGTGTCTGTTACATTTTAGGTATTTTATTGAGTCTTCATTTTGTAACATCTTCCTGCACCTGCAAGGTGAAAGGCAATGAGAGGGAAGGTGTTTGATAACCTCTGGGGATAGATGCCAAGATGCTGCAAGTAAATGAGTCTGGCTGTCTTTTCATGTCCCCTTTGGATCTTCACATCATGATCAAATCACACACATGCAGGTAGCCTGAGAACAGGGAGGGAGGTAATGTGGGTATTAGAGAGGCTTTGGGGAGGCTGGCTCCTGAGGCATAGTCAATTCATTTTAATGCCATTTGGGACATATTGTGGTGGCATTGACACAGATATAGATCAGACTTGCGCCCTGTCTTTAGAATTTGAGTTATCTGGGTATAAACACACACACACACACACACACAAACCATCATTGCTGCAGGGAATTTGCGAACAGTGTGGTCCAATGTGCTGGGTAGACTCTTTACTCAGGTCCATAGCTAAACCTGGAAAAGCTGCCTCAGAGCACATCTACATTGGCCACTTAAGTCAGTATTGAAAAGAAACGTTTTTGCTGTACAGGTGATTGCATAGGAAATTCTTGAACTTGTTTGAGGCCCAAGTGGTGATTACACAATCACAGGGAAAAATTAAAGAGGCCTTTTTTTTGCATCATTTTGTGGGACCTTGTTTTCTAGTCATTGCAATTTGGACTGCATTAAATGATCATTGTACATGGGGCCTCGGTCAAGAACGAATGTATCCCAAATTTAATACTCTGCAGCCCCAAATGTTGTAAAACCTTGGAAGAAGCACTACAAAATTGCAACTTTGTATAGGGCAAAATATTAGCCTGACAAAATAGAGAAACCGACCTAGGCCCCAACATGTTAAAGTAATACACAACGAGTCATAAGGCCTGGTTATGACAACGTCCAACATTATCTTTGGCCATAACATATGTGCATTATCTAATCAATTTTAGAAATATGGATGAACAATACAGCTTGATGCCCAATAAGAGTTACCAACCTTCTACTGCAGTGTTTCTCCATCTCAAAGGTTGGGAATCCTGGGGGGGGGGGGGTTGGGGGGGTTCAGAGGGGTCACTAAAGATATGCAGATGTGGCTTCAAGCAGTTATCACTAATTAATAACATATCTACTTCTGTCTCCAGTGCAAACTAACAATGATCAATTTGTCCTCCTCAGGTTTTAATAATTGTAAATTGTGTCTTTTCACACCTAGTTTATTATTTGTGTCTTTTAGAACAGGGCTTCTTAATTTTTCCCCATTCATTACCATTTTCCACCTGAGACATTTATTCAAGACCACCGGTATGCAGGTAAATAAAATGGATATAAAAACCAAACATTTAGTGAACATAAACCAGCATTTGAAAGGCTTGCTAAACAGGCTGGTTTTCATTTTTGTGGAGAACAGCTGAAGCATTTTCTGCAGAGTCTGCTGTAAACAATGCATGATGTAGCAAACAGATTTATGTGTATAGGTGGCATTTAGAAACCTTGTACTATTGCCAAAGTTATTTTGACCCCAACATTGAGCTAAGGGGACCCCATTTAGGGTTGGGACTCAGAGCTTAAGAAGCCGCATTTCAAGACAAGCTCAAGGCTTCTTTATCCGGGCATAGCTTCTATCAATCTTTGCCAACTTCATTCATCCGTACGGGCCTTCTTTTTCCACATTGATTGTTTTCCCTTTCAGAAGATCACACACTAAAAATATGCATTTTAAGCTGCATTTCTACAGGTTATTAAAAAAGCTAGTGGATCGGGAAGTTCCAATGTGGTCACTTTATTCCAGAATGTGTAAAGATGGAATTCTCCAAGCACCCCTCATGCTTATCCATTTGGATGCACGGTGAGTATACAAACATTTGTGAAATGCACACCTGTAACCTTCTTGCCTTTTCCACATCTAATACATTCCTACCTCTGTTATATATATTTTTCTTTATTGGCTGAAAACTCATAAACCCATATGGAGAGGAAACAAATATTCCCCAAATGTATCCCTTTTTGAGCACCTGCTTTAAAATTGTACACATGGTTTGTTTTCATTAACTCGTCTACTAAAGTGTTTTTTATATAGTATTTTGTGCCTACTTGGAAGCTTTCTAAGCACACTTTTCAAATACGCACATTTTGTTCAGATGAATTCAAATCCAGTTGTAAATGTGTGGCTTCTGGAGTGCCAATTGTCTTCAGCCTGTCCAGGATACATAGATTTTTCTCACATCCTGTAATATCATGCACAGCTTGATATTTTTTTTTTAAGAAGAGATATTAGTGCCCTCTGGTGGCTATATTTTTTGTGACATGTCAAAAGATTTAATAGCTTCTAGCAGTCCTTTGCATCCAACCGCAATTTATCCATCAAACATGAGCTGAAAAAGGATAGAGAAATCCTGGTTTCCACTGTCATAAATGAAGGACACAAACATAGAAATGATGGGGGAGAGGGGTCTTTAGTCCAGAATTCCCTCAAAAAATTGGCTATGTTGGGTAGGGACAATGAAAGTTGACAACCATCATGACCGTATTGCTTTTATCACCATAGTGACATCAATAGTAAATTCATGGTCTGTTCCATTTATCATGGAGGGTTTATGGATACTTTCTATTTCTGCCAACAAAATTTTTATCTAAGAGTAAAGCTCAGAAGAAACATAAAAGTTCCCGTTGACATTTGTAACTGAGAATAGTACTTAGTAAATGTTCTTCTCTGTCTACCATTATTACCAGAGTCTTGACAAACAGTTGGATCCTGTTTCTGTTGAGTGGAGATGTCAAGATGGTGCTTATTTGTTTAAGGCTTCACTACTGAATATTGTTATGAATATTACTATTTGTGACTGTCTCTTTTTCACGCTTTCTTCCTATTTTCATAAAGGGACTTTGGAGGAAAAGAAGACGTGGTTCTAGCCAGTAAAATGTCTGCTGCTTTTGGCAGCTTATGGGAAAAAAAAAACTTTTATTACTATATCTGAAGAAAAGGTTAACATTTAGAGTACTTCTGGAATTTTCCCTCAGCTATATATCATGTTGAACTATGCAATACCCTGAACTGTATAGTCTCGTAAATATCCAACATAACATTTCCAATACTTTTGAACATCTTCTCCTATGTCTGCTGGCTAACCCTCACAGCCAAACATCTGTCAATTCTCTAAGGCTGCTTCTATATCCCAGGATCTGATCCCAGATTATGTGCTTTGAACTGGATTATATGAGTCTCTACTGCCAGATAATCTAGGATCAGATCCTGGGATATAGGGTAGTATAGAAGGGGCCTTAGTTACTGATTTAACCATTCAACATATGTTTTCCCACTTTCTCTTTGTTTTTTGATAGTGTGCCTTAGGCCCCTTCTACACTGCCATATAATCCAGATGATTAAAGCAGATAATCCACATTATCTGCTTTGAACTGGATTATATGATTTTACACTGCCATATAATTCAGGTCAAAGCAGATAATCTGTATTTTATATAGCAGTATAGAAGAGGCCTTAGATGGAGTAGAGTTGCTTCCTTTTAAGGAACTCAGAAACTCATAACTCATTTCAATATAACTGCTATGTAATGGTAAAGTAATTTGTCTACCTTGCTTTGTAAGTCAAATCAAATTAAAGTTTAATATGATGCAATACTCCTTGATGGTTCTGTTGTAGGATTTCAGCTCCC